>NC_091617.1:133738450-134038450 GCF_027580195.1 Bos mutus
AGCCAGTGTGCTCTAGGCACGGGCATCGCACACCTGTGACCTTTGCAAGCACTCACTGGCACAGATCCCCGCGTGAGCCTGAGCGTGTGTGTGTGTGTGTATCCATGCGTGCACGTGTACCCCAGCGCACAAGAGGCTCTGGCCCCTACGCCAGCCGTCAGGCGCACGCGGATCCGCGAGCCTGGCTGGCGCGTGGCCAAACCTGGGAGAAGGGGGTGAATCGGGGTGCTCGGAGAATTCGGCTTTTGTTCCCGGGCTGGGTTGGACTGGGGTCGCCTGCAGCGGGCGTGTTGCAATCTATTGAGAGATCAGCCTGCGGCTGGCGCAGCGGCTGCGCGTCCCCACCCCCATTGCCCCGCCGCACACCTGCCCGGCCCTCCCTTCCCCGCCCCGCCCCGCGCGCCATCTGTCGTCTGAGCGCCATTGTAAGCAGCCGCGCCTGGCGTCCTGGACGACACCCAAGGGGACCCGAGCTTAGCTGGGGCGAGAGGCAAACAAGGAGTACTTATTCCAATCCCGTTTGGAGGTGACCTTGAACCAAATAGCCAAGCCCGGGGGCATTCGCCCGCACCCGCCCACTCCAGCTTTGGGCACAAGGTCTCTTTGGGGGCCCTTCCTGCACCCGGACACCCAGGGTCTGCCCTCTGCTTGGGTTTTCTGGGATGGTATCAGGACTGTAGGAGCCTGGTTAGCCAGCAGATCCCGCCGCTAGGCTCCCCCAGAGCCCCTGGGAGGCCGTTTCAAATGCAGATACAGGTTTTGTCTGCTTGTCTGATCCTCCCAAGTTTACCCCTAATTGTCTGGATGTCTTGGGACACAGACTTGAAAGAAGAGTTTCTCTTTTCTATAGCTGCAAATGCCACCCTTTCACATCCTGCCTGCCAGCCTGCTGCCCCAGCATCTTCTCTGTATCCACATTTATTTAGTATCTCACATCTTCCCTTAAGTTACTGGAAGTTTCAAATACTTCAGCGTACCCAGACCAAAACCAAACCAAAACAAACAAACAAACAAAAACAAACTACTACCTTATCCCCCAAAGATTCTAATCATCCACCCTCCCTCCTAGGCACCTTCTCCCACCCAGGCACACTCTCCTCTCCTCCACACAACAAGCACATCACCTTTTTTCATAGATGGAAAACCAGAACAGGGGAACCATGGACCAAAGTGGACTTTATCTCTCTGGATTTAAAACCAATGGCATCCAGATTCCATTTAGGTTGCTATTACTACCTGGCATCTCCATGCAAAGAGGAGTGTCAAGCCTTAAGGTAGAGGGAGATTTGGGACTGCTCTCTCAGGTGGAGGCCCTCCAGGCTGGCTGTTCAAAAGGTGTCAGTCCCTTGACTCTGCTGCCAAGAAAGGGGGGTGCCAGTACCCCAGAAGTTCCAAGCCACTGGGAAGCATGTTCACACAAGGCAGGACAGAATCCCGTGCAGAGCAGGGCTCTCTTCCTCCAGAACTTTCAGTGCTTCCAGCTCCTAACACTCCATCCAAAGGAAGGCCTGGTGGGGAGGAATCAGAACTGAGAGTGGAGATAGTAGATACTGCACGTGAGGTCTCCTCCCTCAGAAAGAACTGGAAACAAAAAGTGTGCTTCCCAGAATCCTCTTTTCCATCCCCCAAAACAAATTATTTTAATGGTTCTTTTTAAAAAATGTGTTAATATTGCTGATTATTCCTGGGCTGTGTGTATGTGCTTGTGTGTGTGTGTGTGTGTGTGTGTGTGTAGATAATGCATGCACAGGGTACAGGATTCCACAAGAACAAATGGTTATTCAGTGAAAAACAAGTCTCCCCTCCACCGTGTTCCCAGAATGCCAATGTTTGGTTTTTGCTTGGCCCCAGAAAAGCCTAAGCCTCCATCTCAGCTGCTGGTCTCCTGTCTTGCCTCCAGCTATGGGACTCAGTGCAAGACTTTCCTCTCTGAACCTTGGCTGCCTCCTCAGTAAGATGATAAGAACATCTGCTGCATGAGATTGCAGGACCAAATGAGAATGTGCAAAAAGCACCCCAGGCCCTCTGGAGTGCTGTGTGCTGGCAAGTCATGACTACTAGAAACAAAGCACTATTCTCACCCCCCTCGCTTTGTTGAGCAAAGTCCAAAGGGATAGGATTTGAAGATCTTGAACGAAAGAAGGAAAGATTTGGCAGTGGGAAGGCTATAGGCTGTTCCAGTGTGGAGGAGAGCTGGAGTTACTTTGAAATGGTTACCAGGGGCTGAAAGGAGATGTGTCAGTCAGCTTACACTGCATAACAAACAACCACAAAATATTTATGACAATAAGCATTTCTTTCTTCTTCAGCACTTGCAGGCCAGCTGCAGCTTTGCTTGAGGTTATGAATTGTGAGCCCATTCTGTTCCTTGTGGGCCTCCTTAGTGGCTCACATGGTAAAAAATCTGCCTGCAATGCAGGAGACCCATGTTTGATCCCTGGGTTAGGAAGATCCCCTGGAGAAGAGAATGACTACCTACTCCAGTATTCTTGCCTGGAGAGTTGCAAGGACAGAGCAGCCTGGCAGGCTACAGTCCATGGGGTCCCAAAGAATTGAACACGACTGAGCAACTAACACACAGTCTGTTCCATGTGTCTTACCCTGAGGCTTAGGCTGAGGTGTCCAACTCCTTAGGGCATGCTCTTCTGGCCATGATAGAAGCATGAGTTTTAAGCAAAAGTACAAAAGCATGATATCTGCTAACATCTTATTGGCCAAAAGTCATATGCGTGTATGCTAAGTTGCTCCTGTGACTCCTGCATTGCAGGCAGAATCTTTACCACTGAGCCAAAAGGGAAGCCCAAAATAAGTCATATGGCCCAATCCAAAGTCAAGAGGGAGTCATGCTCACTGCGAAATAATGGCAATGGTATGTAATACGATGGAGCAAAGAATTGGGAGCAATATTTCAATCTCTTCTCTCTACATTCCCTTCCTAAGGAACACCCATCCCCATGGCTTTAAATGCTATGCAGCTAAGGATTCCTTAACTTACATTCCAGTCCACAGCCATCTCCTAAGTTCAAGTCTCTAAATGCAAACCCCCTACAACAGAGGTTAAGTTCCGACAACCTCTCTCCCTCCAACATCTCTACTTATAGATCTCACACATTTCTCCAAGTGGGACTCTAGGCTCCCTGCTCCTACCCCAAACCTGACATCAGCAGTGGTCCCCTCTTCTACCTTCTTGCTCAGATAAAAGGCAGAGAATCACATTTTACCCACTTTCTCCCTTGCCCCCTGTCACCACATTCAACCCATGATGCTGCCTCAATATATACTCTTCTGGTCCAGATCCCCAGCATTCCTCACCTGTAGGACTTCCATAGTTTCACAACTGCTCTCTCTGCTCTCCTTTTGCCCCCTTCAGTCTTCTCCCAACACAGAAATGAGGGTGATACTTACAACCTGTGGATTAGATGATGTCACCTTTCTGTTCCCAACCTCTGATGGGTCTCATCTCAAATCAAAGCAAACTTCTTGTAATGGTCTACAAAGTTCTACCTGCCTTCACTCCCCCACATCTCCGACTTCACTCCCTAATACGCTGGCCCTCATACATTCTGCTCCAGCCACACTGCCCTCTTTACTGCTCTGCAAACACCAGCAGACACACAATGGCCTTGGGGTCTTTGTACTTGCTGCTCCCTCTACCTTGAATGCTGCTCCCTAAAACTCCTACACTGCTAGTCCTCTTGTATCACCTTCACAGGAAAACTCCTCCTGGCCACCTTATCTAAAACATCACCCCCACCCAAACTTTCAGATCCCCTTCCTTATCACCATCAAACCAGAGATACTGTTCACTCATTTGTTTGCTTATTTTTCATCTCTAGAAGGCAATGGCACCCCACTCCAGTACTCTTGCCTGGAAAATCCCATGGACGGAGGAAGCTGGTAGGCTGCAGTCCATGGGGTCACTAAGAGTCAGACACGACCGAGTGACTTCACTTTCACTCTTCAGTTTCATGCATTGGAGAAGGCAATGGCAACCCACTCCAGTGTCCTTGCCTGGAGAATCCCAGGGACGGGGGAGCCTGGTGGGCTGCCGTCTATGGGGTTGCACAGAGTCGGACACGACTGAAGTGACTTAGCAGCAGCAGCAGCAGTGGGAATTAGGTATGCTCCATGTATCATGGCCATCCCAGTTTGCCTAAGACTCTCTATTTTAGCACTGAAATGACCACTTCCCAAGAAATCCCTGAAAAATTGGATGATACATCACCTAAGGGCAGGAATTTTTGTTTTATTCACAGCTTTATTTCTACTCCTGGCACTTAACACATTGCTTGGTGCTCAGTGGATAGTGCTTGACTGTATGAGTGAATGAATGAACAGCCAGAGCAATCATCTGAAAACTTAGACCACTTCTCTCCCATACTTAAAAGTTTTCAGTGGCTCCACACTGCACTTAAAATGAAATCTACACTCTGTACCCGTACCTGACGAAGCCTGCCTCTGCTGGCCTTCACCTGCAGTCTCATACTTTCCCTTCCTCCACTCTCATGGAGCTCTGGGCAGTCTGACCCCTTTCCAGCATCCTCAAGACTACCAACCCTTCCATGTCTTCAGAACTTTGCTGTTGCTATTTTCTTGGCCCAGAATACGCTTCTCTTGGAGACTCCACCTCATCCTTGAAGTCTCAGGCCCATGAGAGGCTTTCCCAGGCTGCGTTATCCAAGAGACTTCCTCTAAGTCCTCCAGCTCGCTTTCCTCTCTGTTTATTTCCTGTGTACCACTCATCACTAACTGTAACCACCCCTGTTTGTTTGTTTTTTATTGCTTGTTTCCCATGAGGCCTGGAGCTGTATCTGCCTTGTTCTCTGTGACAACACCACTGCTTAGAACATGCTGAACGCTCTTAAATATCTACTGCAGCCATGCCTTATAGTCAGAAGAAGAGGACGGAGGGAGGGACACATTTCTTGCCCAGAGGGAAGAGCTAATTTCATTGGGGGATCAAATGGACTTTATGAGTAATGAAAGAATTCTTGGACCCTGTCAAGGATGATAGTAATTACAATGAAAATAATATCTACCTTTTACTCAGCACTTAACATGGGCCAGGAATTAAGTACCTGATCTTATCCTCATCTTATCCCATAACTTCATCATTATTTCCACTTTCAGGTAAGAAAGCTAAGTGTAAAAGACAGTGTCCATTGTTTACCTAATACCCATTCTCTACATGTCTGCTACTAGAACCCCAGCCTTGTGTAAGGTAAGAATGTGTCCAGCCTGGTGATGGGTCACAAAAATTCTATTCCCTGAAGACCTAGACTCCCTTGCAACTAGGGATGGCCACATGAGCCTATTCTGGACAATGCAAAAGAAGCAAGAGTCTACTAAGAACTTTTATTTTTATTTTAATTTATTTTTTTATTGAAGGATAATTGCTTTACAGAATTTTGTTGTTTTCAATTAAACCTCAACATGAATCAGCCATAGGTATACATATATCCCCTCCCTTTTGAACCTCCCTCCCGTCTCCCACCCCATCCCACCCCTCTAGATTGATACAGAGCCCCTGTTAGAGCTTCCTGAGCCATACAGCAAATTCCCGTTGGCTATCTATTTTACATACAGTAATATAAGTTTCCATGTTACTCTTTCCATACATCTTACTGTCTCCTCCCCTCTCCGCATCTCCATAAATCTATTCTCTATGTCTGTTTCTTCATTCAGTTCAGTTCAGTTCAGTCGCTCAGTCATGTCCAACTCTTTGTGATCCCATGAACCCCTTGACTAGATGGACCTTTGTTGGCAAAGTAATGTGTCTGCTTTTGAATATGCTATCAAGGTTGGTCATAACTTTCCTTCCAAGGAGTAAGCGTCTTTTAATTTCCTGGCTGCAGTCACCATCTGCAGTGATTTTGGAGCCAAAAAATAAACTCTGACACTGTTTCCCCATCTATTTCCCATGAAGTGATGGGACCAGATGCCATGATCTTAGTTTCCTGAATGTTGGCTTTAAGCCAACTTTTTCACTCTCCTCTTTCACTTTCATCAAGAGGCTCTTTAGTTCTTCTTCACTTTCTGCCATAAGGGTGGTGTCATCTGCATATCTAAGGTTATTGATATTTCTCCCTTGCTGTCCTGTAAATAAATTCTTCAGTACCATTTTTCTAGATTCCGTATGTATGTGTTAGAATACTGTATTTATCTTTCTCATTCTGACTCACTTCACTCTGTATAATAGGTTCTAGGTTCATCCACCTCATCAGAACTGACTCAAATGTGTTCCTTTTTATGGCTGAGTGAAACTCCTGTACTTTGGCCACCTCATGAGAAGAGTTGACTCATTGGAAAAGACTCTGATACTGGGAGGGAGTGGGGGCAGGAGGAAAAGGGGACAACAGAGGATGAGATGGCTGAATGGCATCACCGACTCGATGGACCCGAGTTTGAGTGAACTCTGGGAGTTGGTGATGGACTGGGAGGCCTGGCGTGCTGCAATTCATGGGGTTGGAAAGAGTCAGACACGACTGAGCGACTGAACTGAACTGATTATTCCACTGTGTATCTGTACCAGAACTTCTTTATCCATTCATCTGTCGATGAACAACATCTAGGTTGCTTTCATGTTCTAGCCATTGTAAATAGTGCTGCAGTAAATAATAAGGTACATGCATCTTTTTCAGTTTTGACTTCCTCAGGGCTTATGCCTAGGTCATATGGTGGTTTTATTCCTAGTTTTTTAAGGCATCTCCATACCTTCTTCCATAGTGGCTATATCAATTTACGTTCCCACCAACAGTGTAAGAGCATATCCTTTTCTCCATACCCTCTCCAGCATTTATTGTTTGTAGACTTTTATGATGGCCATTCTGACCAGTGTGACGTGTTATCTCATTGTAGTTTTGATTTGCATTTCTCTAATAATGAGTGATGTTGAGCATCTTTTCATGTGTTTGTTAGCCATCTGTATGTCTTCTTTGGAGAAATGTCTGTCTAGGTCTTTCCCCCCACTTTTTGATTGGGTTGTTTGTTTTTCTGGCATTGAGTTGCATGAGCTTCTTGTGTATTTTGGAAATTAATCCTTTGTCAGTTTTTTCCTTTGCTATTATTTTCTCCCATTCTGATGGTTGTCTTTTCACCTTGCTTATAGTTTCTTTTGCTGTGCAAAAGCTTTTAAGTTTAATCAGGTCCCACTTGTTTACCTTTGTTTTTTTTTCCGTTACCCTAGGATGTGGGTCATAGAGGATCTTGCTTTGATTTATGTCATCGAGGGTTATGCCTATGTTTTCCTCTAAGAGTTTTATAGTTTCTGGTTTTACATTTAGGTCTTTAATCCATTTTGAGTTTTTCTTTGTGTATGGTGTTAGGAAGTATTCTAATTTCATTCTTTTGCATATGGCTGTCCAGTTTTCCCAGCACCATTTATTGAAGAGGCTGTCTTTGCCCCATTGTATATTCTTACCTCCTTTGTCAAAAATAAGGTACCCATAGGTGCATGGGTTTATTTCTTGGCTTTCTATCTTGTTCCATTGGCCTATATTTCTGTTTTTGTGCCAGTACCATACTGTCTTGATGACTGTAGCTTTGTAGTATAATCTGAAGTCAGAAAGGTTGATTCCTTCAGCTCCATTCTTCTTTCTTAAGACTGCTTTGGCTATTCAGGGTCTTTTGTGTTTCCATATGAATGGTGAAACTTTTTGTTCTAGTTCTGTGAAAAATGCCATGGGTGATTTGATAGGGATTGCACTGAATCTGTAGATTGCATTTGGTAGTATAGTCATTTTCACAATATTGTTTCTTCCTGCCCAGGAACATGGAATGTCTTTCCATTTGTTTCTATCATCTTTGATTTTTTTCATTCAGTTCAGTTCAGTTCAGTTCAGTCCCTCAGTCGTGTCTGACTCTTTGCAACCCCGTGAATCGCAGCACACCAGGCCTCCCTGTCTATCACCAGCTCCCGGAATTCACTCAAACTCATGTCCATCGAGTCAGTGATGCCATCCAGCCATCTCAGCCTCTGTCGTCCCCTTCTCCTCCTGCCTCCAATCCCTCCCAGCATCAGAGTCTTTTCCAGTGAGTCAACTCTTCTCATGAGGTGGCCAAAGTATTCGAGTTTCAGCTTCAACATCAGTCCTTCCAATGAACACCCAGGACTGATCTCCTTTAGGATGGACTGGTTGGATCTCCTTGCAGTCCAAGGGACTCTCAAGAGTCTTTTCCAACACCACAGTTCAAAAGCATCAATTTTTCCATGCTCATCTTTCTTCACAGTTCAACTCTCACATCCATACATGACCACTGGAAAAACCATAGGCTTGACTAGACAGACCTTTGTTGGCAAAGTAATGTCTCTGCTTTTGAATATGCTATCTAGATTGGTCATAACTTGCCTTCCAAGGAGTAAGCGTCTTTTAATTTCATGGCTGCAATCACCATCTGCAGTGATTTTGGAGCCCCCCAAAAATAAAGTCTGACACTGTTTCCACTGTTTCCCCATCTATTTCCCATGAAGTGATGGGACCGGATGCCATGATCTTCGTTTTCTGGATGTTAAGCTTTAAGCCAAGTTTTTCACTCTCCACTTTCACTTTCATCAAGAGGCTTTTTAGTTCCTCTTCACTTTCTGCCATAAGGGTGGTATCATCTGCATATCTGAGGTTATTGATATTTCTCCCAGCAATCTTGATTCCAGCTTGTGCTTCTTCCAGCCCAGCATTTCTCATGATGTACTCTGCATATAAGTTAAATAAGCCTTGACATACTCCTTTTCCTATTTGGAACCAGTCTGTTGTTCCATGTCCAGTTCTAACTGTTGCTTCCTGACCTGCATATAGGTTTCTCAAGAGGCAGGTCAGATGGTCTGGTATTCCCATCTCTTTCAGAATTTTCTACAGTTTATTGTGATCCACACAGTCAAAGGCTTTGGCATAGTCAATAAAGCAGAAATAGATGTTTTTCTGGAACTCTCTTGCTTTTTCCATGATCAAGCAGATGTTGGCAATTTGATCTCTGGTTCCTCTGCCTTTTCTAAAACCAACTTAAACATCTGGAAGTTCACGGTTCATGTATTGCTGAAGCCTGGCTTGGAGAATTTTGAGCATTACTTTAGTAGCATGTGAGATGAATGCAATTGTACAGTAGTTTGAGCATTTTTTGGCATTGCCTTTCTTTGGGATTGGGATGAAAACTGACCTTTTCCAGTCCTGTGGCCCCTGCTGAGTTTCCAGATTTGCTGGCATATTGAATGTAGCACTTTCACAGCATCATCTTTCAGGATTTTAAATAGCTCAACTGGAATTCCATCACGTCCACTAGCTTTGTTCATGGTGATGCTTTCTAAGGCCCACTTGACTTCACATTCCAGGATGACTGGCTCCGTGTACAGTTCTTTAATCTCCTTAATAGGTAAGTTTATTGCTAAATATTTAATTCCTTTTGTTGAAGTGGTGAATGGGATTGATTCCTTAATTTCTTTTTCTGATTTTTCATTGTTAGTATATAGAAATGCAAGTGATTTCTGTGTATTGATTTTGTATCCTACAACTTTGCTAAATTCACTGATTAGCTCAAGTAATTTTCTGATATTATCTTTAGGGTTTTCAATGTACAGTATCATGTCATCTGCAAACAGTGAGAGCTTTACTTCCTCTTTTTCTATCTGGATTCCTTTTGTTTCTTTTTCTTCTCTGATTGCTGTAGCTAGGACCGCCAGAACTATGTTGAATAATAGTGGTTAAAGTGGACACATTTGTCTTGTTTCTGATCTTAGGAAGAATGCCTTCAGTTTTTCACCATTGAGAATAATGTTTGTTGTAGGCTTATCATATATGGCCTTTACTATGTTGAGGTAGGTTCCTTCTATGCTCATTTTTTGAAAAGTTTAAATCATAAATGGGTGCTGAATTTTGTGAAAGGCTTTTTCTTCATCTGTTGAGATTATCATATGGTTTTTATCTTTCAACTTGTTAATATGGTGTACCACATTGATTGATTTGCATTTATTGAAGAATCCTTGCATTCCTGGAATAAACCCAACTTGATCATGGTGTATGAGCTTTTTGATGTGTTGCTGAGTTCTGTATGCTAAAATTTTGTTGAGGATTTTTGCATCTATGTAATATTGGTCTGTAGTTTTCTTTTTTTGTGTTGTCTTTGTCTGGTTTTGGTATCAGGGTGATGGTGGCCTTGTAGAATGAGTTTGGAAGTGTTCCTTCCTCTGCAATTTTTTGAAAGTGTTTTAGAAGGGTATGCATTAGCTCTTCTCTAAATGTTTGATGGAGTTCTCCTGTGAAGCCATCTGGTCTTGGGCTTTTGTTTTGGGGGAGATTTTTTATCACAGCTTCAATTTCAGTGCTTGTAATTGGGTTGTTCATAAGTTCTAAATCTCCCCGGTTCAGTCTTGGAAGATTGAACTTTTCTAAGAATCTATCCATTTCTTCCAGGTTATCCATTTTATTGCCATATAGTTGTTCATAATAATCTTTTATAATCCTTTGTATTTCTGCATTGTCTGATGTAGTCCTCCTTTTCCATTTCTAATTTTGTTGATTTGATTCTTCTCTCTTTTTTTTCTTGATGAGTCTAGATAAAGGCTTGTCAATTTTGTTTATCTTCTCAAAGAACCAGCTTTTAGTTTTATTAATCTTTACTATTGTTTCTTTCATTTCTTTTTCACTTATTTCTTCTTGGATCTTTATGATTTCTTTCCTTCTACTAATTTTGGGAGTCTTTTGTTCTTCTTTTTCCAGTTGTTTTAGGTGAAAAATTAGATTGTCTGTTCAATGGTTTTCTTGTTTCTTGGGGTAGGATTGTGTTGCTATAAACTTCCCTCTTAGGACTGCTTTTGGTACATCCCATAGGTTTTGAGTTGTATTGTTTTCATTGTCATTTTTTTTTTATTTCCCTTTTGATTTCTTCAGTAACCTGTTGGTTATTTAGAAATGTGTTGTTTAATCTCCATGTTTCTGTGTTTCTTACAGTTTTTTTTTTTCTTATAATTGGTATCTAGTCTCATAGCATTGTGGTTGGAGAAGATGCTTGATAAAATTTCAATTTTCTTAAATTTACTGAGGTTTAATTTGTGACCCAAGATGTGGTCTATCCTGGAGAATGTTCCATGTGCACTTGAGAAAAAGGTGTATTCTTCTGCATTTGGATGGAATGTCCCGAAGATATCAATGAGATCCATCTCATCTAACATATCATTTAAGACTTGTGTTTCCTTAATTTTCTGTTTTGATAATCTGTCCATTGGTGTGAGAGGGGTGTTAAAGTCTCCTACTATTATTGTGTTACTGTCCATTTCTCCTTTTATGTCTATCAGTGTTTGTCTTATGTATTGAGGTGGTCCTATGTTGGGTGAATAGATGTTTATAATTGTTATGTCTTCCTCCTGGATTGATCCCTTGATCATTACCTAGTGTCCTTTCTGATCTCTTGTCATCTTCTTTATTTTAATATCTGTTTGTCTGATATGAGGATTGCTACTCCAGCTTTCTTTTGCTTCCCATTTGCACGGAATATATTTTTCCATCCTCTCACTTTCAGTCTACACATGTCTTTAGGTCCAAAGTGGGTTTCTTGTAGACAGCATATATATGGGTCTTGTTTTTGTATCCATTCAGCCAGTCTGTGTCTTTTGGCTGGAACATTTAATCCATTTACATTTAAAGTAATTACTGATATACATGTTCCTATTGCCATTTTCTTAATTGTTTGGGGTTGATTTTCGTAGATCTTTTTTCTTCTCTTGTATTTCTTGACTATATAAGCCCCTTTAACATTTGTTGTAAAGCTGGTTTGGTGGTACTGAATTCTCTTAACTTTTGCTTGTCTGAAAAACTTTTTATTTCTCCACCAATTTTGAATGAGATCCTTGCTGGGTACAGTAATCTTGGTTGTAGATTTTTCCCTTTCAGTACTTTAAATATATTCTGCTATTCCCTTCTGGCCTGCAGAGTTTCTGCTGAAAGATCAACTGTTAAACATATGGGGTTTCTCTTGTATGTTACTTCTTGCTTCTCCCTTGCTGCTTTTAATATTCTTTCTTTGTGTTTAGTCTTTGTTAGTTTGATTAGTATGTGTGTTGGTGTGTTTCTTGGTGTGTTTCTCCTTGGGTTTACCATGTATGGGACTCTTCCTGCCTCTTGGACTTGATCAAATATTTCCTTTTCCATGTCGGGGAAATTTTCAACTATAATCTCTTCAAAAATTTTCTCATACCCTTTCTTTTTCTCTTCCTCCTCTGGGAACCCTATAGTTTGAATGTTGGTATGTTTGATATTCTCCCAGAGGTCTCTGAGACTATTCTCAATTCTTTTCATTCTTTTTACTTTATTCTGCTCTTCAGAAGTTATTTCCACCATTTTATCTTCCAGCTAACTGATTCATTCTTCTGCTTCAGATATTCTATTAATTCCTTCTAGAGTATTTTTAATTTCAGTAATTGTGTTGTTTGTCTCTGTATGTTGATTCTTTAATTCTTCTAGGTCTTTGTTAATTGATTCTTGCATTTTCTCCATTTTGTTTTCAAGGTTTTTGATCATCTTCACCATCATTATTCTGAATTTTTTTTCAGGTAGTTTGCCTATTTCCTCTTCATTTATTTGGACTTCTGTGTTTCTAGTTTGTTCCTTCATTTTTGTAGTATTTCTCTGCCTTTTCATTATTTTTTTAAACTTACTGTGTTTGAGGTCTCCTTTTCCCAGGCTTCAAGGTTGAATTCTTTTTCTTTTGGTTTCTGCCCTCCTAAGATTTGTCCAGTGGTTTGTGTAAGCTACATATAGGGAGAGATTTGTGCTGAGTTTTTGTTGGTTTATTTTTCCCCTGATGGGCAAGGCTGGCTGACATGATAATTCTGTCTGCTGATGATTAGGTTTGTATTTTTGTTTTGTTTGTTGTTTAGGTGAGGCATCCTGCACACAGTGTCACTGGTGGTTAGGTGATGCCGGGTCTTGAATTCAAGTGGGTTCCTTTGTGTGAGATCTCACTATTTGATACTCCCTAGGGTTAGTTCATTGCAGCCATGAAATTAAAAGACGTTTACTCCTTGGAGGAAAGTTATGACCAACCTAGATAGCATATTCAAAAGCAGAGACATTACTTTGCCAACAAAGGTCCATCTAGTCAAAACTATGGGTTTTTCAGTGGTCATGTATTGATGTGAGAGTTGGACTGTGAGGAAAGCTGAGCACCAAAGAATTGATGCTTTTGAACTGTGGTGTTGGAAAAGACTCTTGAGAGTCCCTTGGACTGCAAGGAGATCCAACCAGTCCATTCTGAAGGAGATCAGCCCTGGGATTTCTTTGGAAGGAATGATGCTAAAGCTGAAACTCCAATACTTTGGCCACCTCATGTGAAGAGTTGACTCATTGGAAAAGACTCTGATGCTGGGAGGGATTGGGACCAGGAGGAAAAGGGGACAACAGAGGATGAGATGGCTGGATGGCATCACCGACTCGATGGACGTTAGTTTGAGTGAACTCCAGGAGCTGGTGATGGACAGGGAGGCCTGGCGTGCTGCAATTCATGGGGTCGCAAAGAGTCGGACACGACTGAGCAACTGAACTGAACTGAACTGAGGGTTAGTTCTCTGGTAGTCTAGGGTCTTGGGGTCAGTGCTCCCACTCCAAAGGCTCAGGGCTTGATTTCTGTAACCTTCTTTCTTCAAAATCACATAGCCTTGGAATCCTGCATCACAGTGTGTCGGAAGAGCATTTGACCTCTGAATCCTTCCAAACAAGATGCCAGGATAAACAGTTCCACCTCACAGTGTGACCAGAAGTCCATGAACTGAGTGTCCAGTTCTCAGTCCTGCCTTGGAGCGTGGCACCATCAGGGAGAGCTGGCCCAAGCAAGCAAGCAGAAATCGGAAGGAAGTATTCTGAGAAACTTTCTACGTCTCCCAAATCCTTCTTCCTGCCCTAAAGTGATATGCTAGCTGCACACCTGGCAGTCATCTTGTGACCATGAGAAAACAAGCCCAAGGGTGAAAGTCATCAGGTTAAGCATGGCAGATCAGAAAGAAGGAAACCCTTTAGGATTCTGGTCACATTGGTAACCATCTGAACCAAAACAAGCAACCCCCTACCTCCAGTCTTTTTGTTACATGAGTGAAATAAACCCCTATTTGTTTAACCATGATTAATCAAATTCACTGTTACATGTAGCTGAACACATTCTTAACTAATAGACTGGAGCTCAGGTAACTTTGGAGAGAACCAAACCTAGAGAGGAAGAATTCAGTCAGGTTGATTGTGGAACTCCAGCAGAGTGATGGTGATTAAAACTAAAATGATCCTTAATACATTGTTTTTGAAGCCACTTAAAAGAGAGAAGGCAAAGAAAAAAGTAATATTCACTGCAGGATGCGATGATGAAATTTCCGAAAATAACAAAAAGAAATTCACAGGGAAGGTTTGGAGTAAAAGATGCAAGGTTTTGTCATATGACAAGGTTTAAAAGAACTGACATCTTGTAGTTTTATTTTGCTCCAGGCAGTATGTCAGAAGTTGTATTAGCCCATATGGAACTCCCAATTTCCTTGCCATGTGGGAATTACCATCCTGACATGACAGAAGAGGAAGTTGAAGCTCAGGGAGAAAGTAATGTAAAATATCTAAAAGCTATAGATTCAGACAATCACAATCATAAGTTTGAAAGGCATTAAAAATATATATAAATTGACAAACTGCACCTAAAACCCAATGGAAATACAAAAAACCTCAGTTCAGTTCAGTCACTGTCATGTCCAACTCTTTGTGACCCCATGGACTGCAGCACACCAGGCTTCCCTGTCCATCACCAACTCCCAGAGCTTACTCATACTCATGTCCATCAAGTCGGTGATGCCATCCAACCATCTCATCCTCTGTAGTCCCCTTCTCTTCCTGAATTCAATCTTTTCCAGCATCAGGGTCTTTTCAAATGAGACAGTTCTTCACATCAGGTGGCCAAATGTTGGGGCTTCAGCTTCAGCATCAGTCCTTCCAGTGAATATTCAGGACTGATTTCTTTTATGATTGACTGGTCTGATCTCCTTACAGTCAAGGGATTCTCAAAAGTCTTCTCCAACACCACAGTTCAAAAGCATCAATTCTTCAGCGCTCAGCTTTCTTTACAATCCAACTCTTCACATCCATGCATGACTTCACATCCATGCATGAAAAAAACTATAGCTTTGACTAGATTGACCTTCGTTGACAAAGTATTATCTCTGCTTTTTAATATGCTGTCTATGTTTGTCATAGCTTTTTTTCAAAGAGCAAGCATCTTTTCATTTCATGGTGCAATCACCATCTGCAGTGATTTTGAAGCCCCAAAAAATTAAGTCTGTCACTGTTTCCATTGTTTCCCCATCTATTTGCCATGAAGTGATGGGACCAGATGCCATACTCTTAGTTTTCTGAATGTTGAGTTTTAAGCCAACTTTTTCACTCTTCTCTTTCACTTTCATCAAGAGGCTTTTTAGTTCTTCTTCACTTTCTGCCATAAGGGTGGTGTCATCTGCATATTTGAGGTTATTGATATTTCTCCCAGCAATCTTGATTCCAGCTTGTGCTTCATTCAGCCTGGCATTTCACATGATGTACTCTGCCTATAAGTTAAATAAGCAGGATGACAATATACGGCCTTGATGTACTCCTTTTCCGATTTGGAACCAGTCTGTTGTTCCATGTCCAGTTTTAACTGTTGCTTTTTGATCTGCATACATACTTCTCAGGAGACAGGTCAGGTGGTCTGGTATTCCCATCTCTTGAAGAATTTTCCAGTTTGTTGTGATCCACACAGTCAAAGGTTTTGGCATAGTCAATAAAGCAGAAGTAGATGTTTTTCTGGAACTCCTTGCTTTTTTGATGATCCAATGGATGTTAGCAATTTGATCTCTGGTTCCTCTGCCTTTTCTATATCCAACTTGAACATCTGCAAGTTCACGGTTTATGTACTGTTGAAGACTAGCCTGGAGAATTTTCAGTATTACTTTGCTAGTATGTAAGATAAGTGTCGGAGAAGGCAATGGCACCCCACTCCAGTAGTCTTGCCTGGAAAATCCCATGAATGGAGGAGCCTGGTAGGCTATAGTCCATGGGGTCGCTAAGAGTTGGACACGACTGAGTGACTTCACTTTCACTTTTCACTTTCATGCATTGGAGAAGGAAATGGCAACCCACTCCAGTGTTCTTACCTGGAGAATCCCAGGGATGGGGGAGCCTGTTGGGCTGCTGTCTATTGGGTCGCACAGAGTCGGACACGACTGCCGCAACTTAGCAGCAGCAGCAGCAGCAAGATAAGTATAGTTGTGCAGTAGTTTGAACATCCTTTGGCATTGACTTTCTTCAGGATTGGCATGAAAACTGACATTTTCCAGTCCTGTGGTCACTGCTGAGTTTTCCAAATTTGCTGGCATATTGAGTGCAGCACTTTCACAGCATCATCTTTCAGGATTTGAAATAGCTCAACTGGAATTCCATCACCTCCACTAGCTTTGTTCATAGTGATGCTTTCCAAGGCCCACTTGACTTCACACTCCGGGATGTCTGGCTCTAGGTGAGTGATCACACCACCGTGGTTATCTGGGTCATGAAGATCTTTTTTGTATAGTTCTTCTGTGTATCCCTGCCACCTCTTTTTAATATCTTCTGCTTCTGTTAGGTCCATACCATTTCTGTCCTTTATTGTGCTCATCTTTGCATGCAATGTTCCCTTGGTATCTCTAATTTTCTTGAAGAGATCTCTAGTCTTTCCCATCCTCTTGTTGTCCTCTATTTCTTTGCATTGATCACTGAGGAAGGCTTTCTTATTTCTCTGTGCTAACAAACAACTTAGAAGACCCAAAACAACCCCAAAGAAGAGGTTAAAAGCTGGAGGACTAACACCTGATTTCAGAAATTATTATAAAACTGCAGTATATAAAAACAACATAGTATTGGTGCAAAAATAAATAAATCAGTTAAACAGAATAGAGAATCCAGAATCCAGAAATAAATCTATTCATATATGAACAACTGATTTTTAATGAAGGACAAATGTAATGCAGTGGAGAAAGGACAGCCTTTTCAATATATAATGTTGGAACAACTGGATTTGTATATGCAAAAGGAAGACTATGAAGATGGAGAAGAAGGGAGAGCTAAGAAAGGAAAGTAACTGGAGCACTTCCTGCACCCCTATTAATAAAAATTAACTCAAAATGGACCATTGACCTTAACATAAGAGCTAAAACCATACAACTCTTAGAAGAAAGCTAAAAGTAAATAAAGGAGTAAATCTTCATGAATTTTTGTCTGTCGGTTTCTTAACTATAAAACCAAAAGCACAATCCATAACTAAATAACTGGATAAATTGGATTATATCAAAAGTAAAAGCTTTTATTCTTCAAGACACTGTCAAGAGAAGGAGAAGACAAGGCACATACCAGAAGAAAACATTGGCCAAACATACCTCTGATAAAGCACTTGTATCTAGAATAGAGAATTCCTTGGTGGTCCAGTGGACTCTGTGCTTTCACTGTTGAGTGCAAAATCCCGTGAGCCACATGGCTAAATAAATAAGTAAAAACAAAAACAGAGTATATAAGGAATCCCCAAAGTGTTAGTCACTTAGTCGTGTCCGACTCTTTGCAGCCCCACAGACTGTAGCCCACAAGGCTCCTCTGTCCATGGCATTCTGCAGGCAAGAATACTGGAGTGGGTTGCCATTCCCTTTTCCATGGGATCGTCCAGACCCAGAGATCGAACCAGGTCTCCTGCATTGCAGGCAGATTCTTTTACCACCAGGAAAGCCCTAAGAATCCTCAAACTCAACAAAAAAAAAAAAATTTTTTAATGAAAGGAGGCAATATGTTCAAATAGACATTTCACAAGAAGAAACAGTTGGCAAATAAACTCATGAAAAGATGTTCAACTGCAGTAGTCATGAAGAAAATTTAAATGAAAACTACAATGAGATAGTGCTCAGTTCAGTTCAGTTCAGTCGCTCAGTCATGTCCGACTCTTTGCGACCCCATGAATCGCAGCACGCCAGGCCTCCCTGTCCATCACCAACTCCCAGAGTTCACTCAGACTCACGTCCATCGAGTCAGTGATGCCATCCAGCCATCTCATCCTCTGTTGTCCCCTTCTCCTCCTGCCCCCAATCCCTCCCAACATCAGAGCCTTTTTCAATGAGTCAGCTCTTTGCATGAGGTGGCCAAAGTATTGGAGTTTCAGCTTTAGCATCATTCCTTCCAAAGAACACCCAGGGCTGATCTCCTTCAGAATAGACTGGTTGGATCTCCTTGCTACATGCCTCTTAAAACAGCTACAGTTAGAAAGGGCTGCCACACCAATGTTAGCGGCGGCGTGGAGGAACTGATTGATAACTCTCATACATTGTGGGTAAGAAAGTTAAATAGTACAACCACTTTGGGAAACAGTATGGCAGTTTCTTTAAAAATTAAGCATATTAACCAGCCACTCCTCTCCGAGGTGACTGCCCAGGAGAAAAGGGAATATATATACATAGAAACACTTGTATACAAATGTTCATAGCAGCCTTATTTATAATACCCAAGAGCTGGGGGTGGTGGGAAACAAAGTGGACTGAAAGATAAATCAATAAACAAGTCTTGGTCCATCCCATACAATGGAATATGACCTAGAATGAAAGAAGATGAACTGTTAAAACACACAACAGCTGGATGAATCTCAAGAGAATTATGGTGAATGAAAGACACCAGACTGAAAGACACCAGACGAGGAACGGTCTCAGATCAGTGGTTGCTGGGGAGGAGGGCGGGGCTGTAAAGCACACAAGGAAACTTCAGTGGTGATATTTACTCCCTTGACGGCAGTGGACGATTTCGTGGTGTGTATATTAAGTCAACATTTAACTCACTGTTCAGTGTAGTTTATCATATGCCAATGAGGCCTCAACAAATCTCTCTTTTTTAGACACTCAAGAGCACGCACGGAATCAGCAAAGAAGCCCTCGCCAGATTTCTAGGCTGGGGTGCCAAACTCACCCCACCCCCGCCGCAGCCCCCAGATGGCCGAAGTCTGTTGGCAGGAGCTATGTGTGTGAAAATGATGGCTGGAATAGCTGGAATTCTTCATATAAATTCCAGGAAATCCAGGGACTTCTGGGCACCATATGAAAACATAAGAGAAAAAAAAATGGCTCATTTTCTGAGAAAAATGAAGCATATTTTACAGGGTCATGGAGCCTCTGAAACACCACCAACAGTCATTTTTCTTGATGCTTATTGGGACTTGGGATGGATGGATCTGGGGAAGAGAAAACCCCAGTTCTGCCCCTTTCCAGCCAGGGTTTCACACAAAGACAGTCCTGGCACCATGGAGGCTGGTAGGAGGAGACCCAGGAGAAGGAACTCCGACAGGCAACTGGGGAGGTGGTGCAGGCTGGTACAGGGCTCCAACCTAGTAGATGTCCCAACCTTGGAGACAGGGGAAGTTAAGCTGTTAGGGGCAGTCAAAGCAGGGGACAGCAGTGTGACCTTGGCGGAAGCTGTGTCACCTGCACCGTCTCTGGCACGTAGACAAAGGTGGGGCTTTTCCCTACAAGGGCAAACTCTTCTTTTCAGGTCTTGACACACATACATGCCTGTGCAGCTGCCCTGGCGTGGGCAAAAGGCAGACCCAGCACCCTGTCCTTCTGAGCAAATCAATCTATTAGCTGAGCTTTCACTTTGTAGTAAGCTGTTTTCCATTCAACGTGTATTGAGTATTACCACTTGCCAAGTGCTCTTGTCTCTGGGAATCCTAGCCGTCATGGAGCTTACAGTCCAATTGGGAAAACAGACCATATACAGGACAAGTAATAAACATACAAGTGTCACATGGCTGTAAGTGCCGGGGAGAAAAATAAAGCAGAGACAGGAGAGGAGACAAGGAGAGAGGAAGGGGTTGTGGGTGGAGCTAGGAGGGGAAGGGGTGGAGTTACACAGGAGCTCTGGTGTGACAAGCCCTCTTCTCTCCTGTGATGATTTTCACCCTGATCTTAGAACAGACAACAAGGAATCAGGGTAAACTTTGTTGTTCCCCCAGCAGCTGTACCCAAGGCCTGCTCACATTCTCAGCTGCTTTTCCTGGGCAGGAGGACGGCATCATGGCAGTCCCCTTCCCCCACCTGCCCCATCACAGGATATTCCTGGGGCTGCCCATCCCTGAGCCCAGTGCTGAACTAATTACCCCTAGAACTGAGTACTGTTCTCATCTCTCTGCCAAGACTCATCCCACTAACCCTACCTCCTAAATTCAGACAGGTCATGGCCCACAGTCTCATTATTTCCTGAGTTGTTACCACATACCTTCCACTTATTCAGGCCTGCTTCTCTGCCCGTGATCATGACACACAGGTTTCCATTTCTTTGCCTTTTCTTCCATGCCACTCCTCATCTCAAATGCCCTCTTCCCATTCAAACATTTTTCGGAGGCTGGAGGAGGGAGGCTCCAGTGGGAGGGAATATATATAATTATGATTGATTTGTGTTGGTGCACAGCAGAGACAACCACAACATCGTAAAGCAACTACTCTTCAATTTAAAAAAAAGAAAACTAAAAGAAAAAAATTTTTTTCGTACACAAAGTTGAAGCTGTAACCCACCTGTTTCCAGAACCCCTCCCTGCCCATGGCAGCTCTATGAAGATACTCTTCTTGATTTCCAACAGCACGCAGCATCTGAGCCTCAGCTGAGGCAACACGGTCCCTTCGATTCACAGTTATTCCCCTACAGTTAGCTTGGTCCCTCTAACCGTCTTGGGTGTCCCTCCCTGAGATGCAAGCTCATGCTGAGCACACAAAAGTTATGCCACAAATCTAGCTCATTTCTCCCTTAAAAATAAGACTTTGCTTTCTCCAAATTTCCCCCTCTCTAGTCTGAGAAATGAAAATGGTTTGGAAAATTCCAGCTTGGGAGGGTTCAGACTTATTTGAGTTGTGCAAGTGGGAAAAAATGTGCTTTTCCCAAAATTAACAAATTCCCCCAGCCTTTCCTCTGAAAGCAATTCACAAACCTCTGAGCCCAGTGTGTAAGCTGTCCAGTTTCTCCATCTCTCTAAAGAATGAATTGCCCTGCTGTTTGTATGTCATAGGCACACAAGCAGTTTTGAGTGAATGAGGAGGATGGAATCAGAGTAGAAGTTAACCGATCTTGCAAATGAAGCAAGTGGCAAGTGGAGACTGACAAGTCCTCTGACATCCAGGTCCCAACACAAGTTCTTAATACCAGTGTGCCCCTGCCTATCTCTGTGCTCCCTCTCCATTTATCCAGATTCATTCATTCATCCAAACACAAGGATTCCCTTGCGGTCCAGCGGTTAAGACTCCACTCTTTCACTGACAAAGGTGCAGGTTCAATCCCTGGTTGGGGAACTAAGATCCCAAAGCCACTCGATTTGGCCAAAAAAAGAAAACAAATCAACAAACACTAATTGAAAGTCAAATGTGGTTGGCAGTTTCTACAGTGGCTCCCAGTGACCCCACTTCCTGGCATTTATATTCTTGTGTAATCCCTTCTCCTTGAGTGTACACTGGACCTAGCAACTTCTCGTTGTTTTTCAGTCTCTAAGTTGGGCCCGACTTTCTGCAACCCCGTGGACTGTAGCCTGCCAGGCTCCTCTGTCCATGGGGTTTTTCCAGGCAAGAATACTGGAGTGGGTTGCCACTTCCTTCTCCAGAGGATCTTTCTGGACCAGGGATTAAACTCACATCTCCTGCATTGGCACGCAGAGTCTTTACCACTGAGCCACCAGAGAAGCCCAGAGACTTGCTTCTAATGAGTAAAATGCAGCAAAAAGTGATGGGACATCACAGCCAACATGAGTTTACAAAAGATGGTCGCTTCCACCTTGCTCACACTCTCTGTGGTTCTCCTTGTTTATTCACTCTAATGAGGTCAGCTGCCCCACTTTGAGATATCCTATGAGGGCAGACTCTGGCCAACACATTGATGGCAGCCTAGTGAGAGATCCAGCCAGAGGATCCAGCCAAACTGCCTCCAGAGTCCTGACCATAGTAGCTGCAAGACAGTAAATGTTATCTGAAGTCACTAACTTTGTGGGTAATTTGTTATGAAGCAACACATAATTCATACACCAACGATGTGTCAACATCATTCTTGGTTCTGGGACATAGCAGAGGACAAAACATACATAAAACTCTGCACTCATGTAACTAACAGCCTGGTGAGGAGAGGCAGATGATAAACAAGTCCTAGTGACAGGGAAAAGCAAAGCAGTGAAGGGGAATGGGAAATCGCCAGGGTTTTGGGTAGGTGGTGGGTGGGATCACAGTAGTTGTAGGGTATTTGGAAAGATCTTCCTGAGAAGGCGGCATTTGAGCAGAGATCAGCAGTGAAAGCATGAGCCACAGCCTACCTCAGGGAAAAGTGTTCCTTTCAGAGGGAACAGTCTAGAATACATTCTTGTTTTGCTCAGCAAAATAACAGAGAAGGAAAGGCTTTAAGCTTCTCTTTTTACCCTGAAGAAAAATAACTGAACACAAGCATCCCACCAGAAATGCCCTCCAACTCTCCTCCTGCCCCAGAGAGAGCTCCAGGTCCAGACAGAGCTAAGCTGTGTTTTTGTTTTGTTTGTTTCCTAGGACCTCAATATAGGCAGTTACTCACCTTGGCAGGTGGGGCTTCTGTGATTTTGAGGAGAGGAAAAGTGAAAGTGGAGTGCAAGTGTTAGACACTCAGTGATGTCTGACTCTTTGCAACCCCATGGAGGCCAACCTCCTCTGTCTATGGGATTTCCCAAGCAAGAATACTGGAGTAGATTGCCATTTCCTTCCCCAGGGGATCTTTCTGACCCAGAGATCTTTCTGACCCAGGGATCAAACGCTGGTCTCCTGCATTGCAGGCAGATTCTTTACCACTGAGCCACCAGGAAAGCCCTAGGGGAGGAAGGGGAGGAAAGAACTGTCTGTGCCTCTCCATCCCACCCCCTACTCCACCCTGGAATGACTTTCTGACTCGACACAGAATATGGAATATAGATTGGGTGGCTGGGACCCTGGGCCAAAGGGATACATCTGGAAAAGACCTGAACTGCCCCACTCACTTTGGCATCCCCGGGTTCAGCTACCAATTCACATTTGACCAGACTCCCTGAAGGTCTAAGACATCCATCCAGAGCCATGCTAGTGGGTGAGAGCTGGCTGGAGACAGGGACATGATGACCATTCACTGTTATCCATGCAGCCCTTAGGTTTATCTGAGGACTCCAAGGGGAGAGCAGCTTACAAAATGATTTTGAGTTGCTCTGAGAAGAAAGTAAGCCTGATAAAGTTATCCCATTGTGTGTGAAAGTGGATGTTTGGGTGTGGTTCTCCTTCCCACCCCACCTGGAGTGAGGCTGGACCCCCAAGCTGTCCAGTGGAGATGCGGATCTGTGAGACAGGGTGCCAAGTGCAGCTCTCCTGTCCAGATCTGACCACAGTGAGATCTGACCCTTGGCCCTAGTCAGAATCAAATGCCTGCCTCTGACTTCTGTCCAACACTGGCTTTACTCGATGCCTGTCCCACCCAAGAAAAAGGGATGAACTTTCTATCCTGCCCATGCTGTCCAGGACAGCCTGGCTCTACAGGGGTCTTACCTTGGCAGCCAAGAGCGCTTTACTTCTCCAGACAGGGAAGAAGGACAAAATAAAGACATTTCCAATCAATAAAAACAGGGAGATTTTGTCATCAATGAACATTTAGAGAGCAAAAGGAAAATGACTCCAGGTGGAAGCATAGAGATGAAGGAAGGAATAGAGAGCAATGGAAAGGGTAAATATATGGTAAAACTAAATTAATGTTGATAATATATAAGAAAATAATAACAATGCCATGTTATTAAAGTATACATGGAATTAAAATACATGACAATTAGAGCACAAAAGATGGGAGGGGAGTAATTAAAATTAACAAAAGCGTACTAAATCTGCCTGCAGTGCAGGAGACCTGGGTTCAATCCCTGGGTCCGGAAGATCCCCTGGAGAAGGAGAAGGCAACCCACTCCAGTATTCTTGCCTGGAGAATCCCCGTGGACAGAGGAGCCTGGCCTCCATGGGGTTGCAGTCCATGGGGTCTCAAGAATTGGATACCACTTAGCAATTGAACCACCAAAGTGCACTAATATATTTGCATTGTCCTGGAAATTTTAAAAGTATTCATTTACATCAAACTTTAATAAGTTAAGTGTACATATTGTAATCTCTAAGCTGATCACTAAAAAACAATAAAAGAATACATAATTAATAAGTTAAATGGGATGGAATAATAAAAAGTGTTCAGAAAGCAAGAAAGGAGGAAAAAAGAAACAAAAACAAGTGAAACAAATAAAACACTGATAATGAAATGATAGATTTAAACTCAAAGATATTAGTAATTTTATTAAATATAACTGAGCTAAATGTTCCAATTAAGATGAAAGTTTATCAAATTGGATATTTTTAAAGAAAGGCTGACTCAGGGAGCATGTACCCCTTTGCCTCACTCCCCTTAACCTTAACCCTCTTAATTATTGGGAGGCTGACTTGATAACTGGAGCCTCAGTGGTCAAATCGCAACCACGATGCTGAGGCTAGAAGCTGTGGGCAAAGGATGGAGGAGCATAAAGATAAAAGGAACCTGAGACACTAAATATGCTGTGCAGCTACCATAGCAGCCCTAGACGACACACCTCCAACATCATGCTTTGTGAAAGAAAGATCCCTAATTTAAGTTGCAGTCACTTTGTGTGTGGTGTCCAATGCTCCTGACTAAGCATAATTCCTGATATGTAAGGTTGAAGACATTACATCTGCAAAACCCACCCGGTGTCGGATACTAACCTTAAACCAGTTAAAATCACAGGGTTGTGTACCATGTAAAACCTCTAATGAGCACAGGGTTGCTTCACTGCAGGAGCAGAGGCCACTTGACCAATCAGACTGAAGCGGAGTTTAATGGATTTGGACCAGCAACACGAATACCTCATAAGTGCCTGTCTCTCCTTCCCAGAGGGATGTTGCTTTGGTGCTTTATGATGTGCTTAGTGGCTCAGTCATGTCCGACTCTTTGAGACTCCATGGACTGTAGCCTGCCAGGCTCCTCTGTCCATGGGGATTCTCCAGGCAAGAATACTAGTGTGGGTTGCCATGTCCTCCTCCAGGGGGTCTTTCTTCCCAACCCAGGGATCAAACCCAGGTCTTCCACATTGCAAGTGGTTTCTTTACCATCTGAGCCACCAGGGAAGTCCATGATTGAGTAGCCTATCCCTTCTCCAGGGGATGTTCCAGACCCAGAATCAAACTGGGATCTCCTGCATTGCAGGTGGATTCTTTACAAGCTGGGCTACCAGGAAAGCCCATGGTACTTTATAAACAACTTAAATGAATTGGGAGTGGGGGAGTGATTCTTATAAGTTGTTAACAATCATTAAAAAAAAAAAACAGAGATCTTCCCATGGCAAAAACTAATGTCCATCAATTCATTGCATCCATTCACCAAATATTTTCTAGAACTTCTTCTACATGCCAAACACTGTTTAGCCAGCAGTGATGCAGCAATGAGCAAAACAGACAAAGCTCCCTGGCTTCTTTCAGTTCACATTCTAGTGGGAGAAAGAAATGATAAGCAAATACATAAGTTAGATCAGTTGCATGTAGAATGGTAATAAGTTGATGGAGGGGGGGAAATGGAGGATAGAGGACGGGGAATGGGGTAGGTTGCAGTTTATATAATGATTATTCATTATAATTAGGGAAGATCATACTGAGAGGGGATCATTGATAAAAGATCAGCACGGAGATGGAAGGAGATAAATGATGTAGGCAAAATTTTTCAACCCACTCCTGGCAGAGCAAGAGGAAATATTCTGGAAAATACAACTTGTCCTAGTGTTTGACTTTGGTTGAGAGTGTTGCTTGCTTCAGAACTGCCCCTAAGTCTTGAAAAGGGAAAAAAGTGAAAGTGTTAATTGCTCAGGCACGTGAGACTCTTTGCAACCCCATGAACTGTAGCCTGCCAGACTCCACTATCCATGGAATTCTCTAGACAAGAATACTGGAGTAGGGAGGGGCAACTGGGCATATGGGTGGTCCCCCTGCAGAGTGGGGGAAGGTGAGAATTTACAGAACTACTCTGTGGTGAGAGTAATTGTTACGTTCTGGCGGCCATTACAAAGATGGTTCCATTTAATGCTCAGAACAACCCTAAGTATGAGGTGGGTGCTATTGTGATGCTTTTTTACACAAGATGAGAAGGAGGCTTGTCTTTTGGAAAAGGTGGCAAAGCCAGTAAGTGGGGAGGAGGCTCCCCGAGTTGATGTTCCCGGCACATCACAAACTCACCCATCCGATCTCCAGGGACTGCCCATCAGGCCAACATCCCAGAAAGAGCAGGGGTTAAAGCAAGTGAGGAAAAAAGTAAAGAGAAATAGCCTTAGGAAGTTACGGATCCCTGAGCTAAGCGTGTCCCTCCTCCTCTGATGCAGCACTGGTGGGTTCTGTGGGTCCCGGGGCCCAGTGGCAGCATAGATACAGGGAACAGTGGGCCAGGTCTCAGCACTCAGGGCTTTGCAGCTGCAGAGACTAGAGCCTCAGCCCTCACCTCGGCCCCATCCCCCCCTCCACCTGCCCCTGCCCCCTTCAACTGCTCCCCTGGACCTCGCTCCCTAGGCCCTTGCTCCTCCTGGTAAGGAGGCTGCCGAGCAGACATTTTCTTGGTAGCGCCTTTATAAACCCTAACTCAAAGGAAAGGGTCTGGAATGTGCAGGGGACTCTCCTAGGGAACCCCAGCTGGACCCTGCTCAGTCCCTCTAATCTGCTTATTGTAAACAGGCGGTGTCAGCCTCCAGGAGCTGGACCACAGCATGGGCCAGGCCATGAAGACATCCGATCAGTAGGATGCTCCTCAGTGCTCCACCCCCCTGAATGGAGGGAGAGAGGGGATTCTCAAGTCACTGCACAGGAAAGGAGACCCAAAGTTCTCTCTCTTCTCTCCCCCTCCCATTTATCACTACAGCCCAGTGAGGGTAACTCCTCTTCACAGGCAAGAGGCTGAGGAAGTGAGATGGTCACAGGCTCAAGACTGTACTGATGCAAAAGCCCTGGCTCATAACCACTATGATGTGGTTTTGCCCTTCCTGCCTCCACCCCATTTTTCCTTACCTGATCTGTTAGCCTTCCCTCTCTCTTCTCCCTTTCTTCTTTTCCTCTTGCCCTTTCTTCTTTGTGTGCATTGATCCAACAAATATTTATAAGTCAGCTGTTTTGTACTGGGCACTGTGCTAGGCATCAAGAATAAGGCAGTGCAGGAAAACAGTCCTTCCCTATCGAGTTTACATTTTCCTGGGGGAAGATTGACAATGACGAAACCATCTAACACACAAAGCATGAGGTGGTAAGGAAATCACTGGCTGCTGTGAAGGGAACAAGCAGGTTTTCAGGAGAGGAGCTACTGTGATCTAAGTCATGTCTCTGAAAGGTCACTCCAGCTGCAGTAGGGAGACTCGGTTGAAGGGGGCAGGAGTGGAAGTGAGGCCGTGAGTGAGGATGTGATCGCAGAGCCAAGAGGGAGAAGGTGGTGTGTGGACCGGGATGAAAGCACAGAACTGGAGAAAAGTGGGTGTTTACCAGGCATCTCCTAAGTGCCAGGTGCCAAGACATGAGTAAGACCCACGTCCCTGCCTTTGCAAGGTGGCCAATGAGAAGATGGCACAAGAACAAGTTCACTGAAATGCTGTTTAAGGTGTGAAGAGAGGGGTCTCTCCAGGCACAGCGGACCAGGTGGGAGGGTCCAGCTCCACCTCAGTGGAGCCAGGGCCTGTGGAGAGAGCGTAGGGGGCAATTCTAAACCGGCACCTACTGCAGATGCAGATGACAGTGCCTGCAGCTGGGCGCAGGGCCCTGCCAGTGAGTCGCACCGTGTCACCAATGGTGGCTGTAGAAGGAAATGGAGAAGGAAATGGCAACCCACTCCAGCATTCTTGCCTAGAGAATCCTGTGGACAGAGGAGCCTGGTGGGCTGCTGTCCATGGGGTTACCCAGAGTTGGACACGACTGAAGCGACTTAGCATGCATGCATGCATTGGAGAAGGAAATGGCAACCCACTCCAGTGTTCTTGCCTGGAGAATCCCAAGGATGGAGGAGCCTGGTGGGCTGCTGTCTATGGGGTCCCAGAGTCGGCCACGACTGAAGCAACTTAGTAGCAGCAGCAGCAGCATAGAAGGAAAGCAATAAAAAGCATGAACAAAGGGTTCATACATGTCTACCTAAAAGCTGGCGGCAGGGACTTCCCTACTGGCCCAGTGGCTAAGACTTCCTGCTCTCAAGGCAGGGGGCCCAGATTCAATCCCTGGTCAGGGAACTAAATCCCACATGTCTCAGCTAAGAGTTTTCATGCCACAACTGAAGATCCTACAAGCCCAAACTAAGACCCAGCACTGCCAAATAAATAAATATCTTTAAATAAAATAGAAGCTGGCAGTAAAGATATTCATATTTAGCAACTTAGAGAATGGGATCCCTCCCAGTAGGCAGTTGGCTTTTTCAAGAAGTCAGTAGACTTCCTCCCAGTCATCACCAAGTTGAGTCCTTAAGGACACATTGGGTCTCCCAGGCAAAGAAAGGAGACACTCAGGGTGGCCCCAGGAGATGCATGTTCAAAGAAGAGAGAGACCAAGGGGAGAAGGTCTGAGGACTCGTATCACTGACTTAGTATCCTCCAGCCCTGGTCAATACCTCCAAAGGTTGCAACCCCGACAACATCTTGACTGCAACCTCATGAGAGACTGTGTAGCCAAACCACTCTCTCATGTAGAAGATTTCATTAAATTATCACAAAAAAACCTTTGAGGTGAATATTATCTTTAGTGTCCAGCAAATAGTAGATTTAATTAGTGTATTCTTCCCAGGTGCCGCTGATGGTAAAGGAATCCTCCTGCCAATGCAGGAGACATGAGAGACGCAGGTTCAATCCTTGGGTCGGGAAGATCCTCTGGAACAGCTCCAGTATTCTTGCCTGGAAAATTCCATGGACAGAGGAGCCTGATGGGCTACAGTCCATGGGGCCCCAAAGAGTTGGACACGACTGAGCACAAGCCTTATAGTACAAGCCTATATAGCCCATGGAGTCGCAAGGTACTGGACTTTCACTTTCACTTCACCAGCAGCAATAATAAATCCCAAGTTACAAAAACAAGAAATTTATTCTTTTCTCACGAAGTCTCCCTGGGGGAGGACAAGGTTCCTATAACGTGAAAATCCAATGAATTGGTTACTGTATTAGTCAGGGTTCTCCAAAGAAACATAACCAATAAGATGTGTGTGTGGTGAGAGAAAGAGAGAAATTGATTTATTTTAAGAAATTGACTAACACAATTGTGGGGGCTGACAAGTCAAGATCTGTAGATTAGGCTGGCACTTTGGAAATTCCAGTAAGATTTGATGTTGTCCATTGAAGGCACTCTGGAAGCAAAATTCCTTCCTCTTCTGGCGTTCTCAATCTTTTCTCTTAGGATCTTCAACTAATGTAATGATACCTGCTTACATAATGGAAAGTAATCTGCTTTGAAAACATGTGTTAGTCACTCAGCTCAGACTCTTTATGACTCCATGGACTGTAGCCTGCCAGGTTCCTCTGTCCATGGGAATTCTCCAGGCAAGAATACTGGAGTGGATAGTCATTCCCTTCTCCAGGGGCTCTTCCCAATCCAGGGATCAAACCCAGGTCTCCTGCATTGTAGGCAGATTCCTTACCATCTGAGACACCGGAGAAGCCCAATCTGTCTTACTTGAAGTGTACTGATTTAAATGTTAATCACTTCAGAATACCCTCCCAGCAGCATCTAGACTGTTGTCTGGTGAAATAACTGGGTACTATAGCCTAGGTAAGCAAACACATAAAATTGACCTCCACAGCTACCTTTCTCTTAGAAAAGGCTAATTCGACAGTTGCCTTTTATATAAATGAAGAATCCATATGGATTCTTTTTCTATGCATTTAAAAAAAAAAATCTCTGGGGGAAAAATTTGTTGCTACTCGATTTGCTGAGGAGGCAACATTGATATAAGATGCCGATCATTTTATTGTGTATCATTTCTTCATTCTACTTGTGTGTTACTGCACTATTGCCTCCTTAAACAGACACCTCATATCGCACACTCACACCCTACTCACCTCCAGACACACACTCACCCTATGCATCAGATGTCTGCATCAGAAGGCATGGGACGCAGGCCAAACAGGCCTCTGTGTAATCTACATTGGCCTGCTGCAAACCTACGCACATTCCCAGGGTGCCTATGGACTTGCCAAGAACTATGAGGGCACCAGCATTTTGACAGAACCAGTTTCCTGATCTTCGGCTTACTTGTACAACCTCTTAAAACCGGTCTACCTGTGACTCCTGTGATAGAGATGCCCTGCTGGACTCCTTCCCTTCCTCCCTTCTCACTCTCACCCTCTCCACTGGGCAAAGCAGGCTCACTCAAGTACATTGATCCCCTGGTGTCAGAACTCCAAATAAGAGAACACTTAAGTTGTATCATTAAAAAGTAGATCTCCAATAAAATGCTACTTTGTGTAATAATTATTTGTATTGAGAAATAGGTTTGTATCATTGAGAAATAGATTTCCAATAAAATGTTATTTTGTTTAATAATTATTTGTCAAAATATGTAACATATGTTTTGATCAATCATATGCTAATCATAATCATAATAATAACAATTCAGAATAGAAATACTTAATTTCTAGAACCTCATAATCACAGATAATTTTTAAATGTTTCAAATTTTTTGGAAAAAAATTTTTAGTTGACATATAGTAGGTTTACAATGTTTCATATGTATCAGCAAAGTGATTCAGTTATACATATTTTTTCTTTTTCATTATAGATTCTTACAAGATATTGAACATAGTTCCCTCTGGTATACTGTAGGTCCTTGTTGTTTATTTTATATACGGTAGAGTGTATCTGTTAATACCAGATTCCTAATTTATCCCTTCAATAAAAACATAAATAAAAGGGCTTCCCTGACATGGGTTCAATCTCTGGTTCTGGAAGATCCCACAAGATGCAGAGCAACTAAGCCTGTGCTCCACAACTACCAGGCCTGTGCTCTGGAGCCCAGGAGCCACAGCTACTGAGCCTGCACGCCACAACTCCTGAAGCTCGTGTGCCCTAGAGCCCGTGCTCTGCAACAAGAGAAGCCACCAAAATGACAAGCCTGTGCACCGCAACTAGAGAGTAGCCCCCACTCACCTCAGCTAGAGAAAAGCCAGCACAGCCAGAAATCAATCAATCAATTAATTAAATTATTTTTACTATATACTTAAAAACTCTAATTTATATTTTTATTGAAAAGAGATACAAAGATTTTCTAGCTTAAAAATATATTAGAAGAGAAAATTTTCTGTGGAAAAGAGAATGGAAATATAATTTCAAGAAGAAAAGAACTAACTAGAATTTCTGATTTTTTAAAAAAGGACCTGTCATGTAATTTTTTTTCCTAATGCATATTTCTGTGTGTCAAACTATCATAATATTTAGATCCCACATGACACATTTAAAAAAGAAATTGAGCAGTTTTTTTTTTTTTTTTTGGATCAGCCTTATTTTTAAATATTGTTTGTACTGAAAATCACATCAGTTGGAACTACCTAAACTGATACAAACTTAAATGTTGACTTTAAAACCTGCTGGACATAAAAAATGTTGAAAATTGTTGGGTATATGTGAGAAAATATTTCAAGGCCACTGGCCTAGAGTATTCCTCCACACACCAGATGGAGCCCACCCAGCCTCTCCTAGGCCCACGGTCATGTAGCCTGGCTCCTGTCAAGTTTATTAGTGGTGTCCATGGGTATCTAGATGGTGATTCTTGCCTCATCGTCATGCTTGGAAGAGTGAATGTCCCCTGAAAGCAGTATCCCACTATGTCCCAGGCAGTGCCAGGCACTTCTTATCTTATTATGAATGAATTCTCATAACGAATCTATGGTTAAGTACCGTTTTTATTCTTATTTAACATATGAGGAAACCGAGACTTAGGGAAGTTAAGTCACTTGTCCAAGGTCACCCAGAGAGTTTGTGGTCCATCTCCAACTCAAAAGGAAAGTCAAGCCACAGACTGGGAGAAAATATTAGCAAAATATATCTTTCATAAAAAAAATTGTATGCAGAATAAAGAACTCTTAAAATTCAATAAAAAGAAAAACAATTTTTAATCAGGCCAAACATTTGAACAGACACTTCATAAAAGACGTATGATGGCAAATAAGCGTATGAAAAGATATTCAACATCACTGTTCATCAGAGTATTGCAAACTAAAACTACGATGAGACAACATTATGAAGCCACTAGAATGAGTAAAATTTTAAAGGCTGATAGTACCAACTGCAGACAGATGTGGAATAACTGGACATCTCATACATTTGTGGTGGGAATGTAAAATGCTTCAGCACGTTGGAAGACTATGGTGGTATCTTATTAAGTTAAACACATGCTTTCCACACACCCAGCAATTTCATTTTTAGCTACTCACCCAAGGGAAATAAAAGTGTGTGTCCATAAAAGACTTGTATCTGAGTATGCATAGCAGCTTTATTTATAATAACCCCAAACTGGAAACTATCCTTCCCAGGTCAAACAGTGGTAAAGAATCTGCCTGCCAATGCAGGAGGCACAGAAGACATGGCTTCAATCCCTGGGTCAGAAAGATGCCTTAGAGAAGGCAATGGCAACCCACATTGCATTCTTGCCTGAAAAATCCTATGGACAGAGGAGCCTGATGGGCTATGGTCCAAAAAGTAGCAAAGAACTAGACGCAACTGATTGCGAGCACGTGACAAGACATACATCAAAATGGTTTAAGTTTGCTATATGTTATACATGTTCTTGTATGCTTTATATTACATCTTACTGATAATCCCGGTATGATTTTGTCCAGAAACAATAACTGATCTGCCTGACCCAGGGCCCTGCCTCTCCATCTTCCTGCCATCTCCTCCCCACAGCTGATGTCCTTCTGTCTCTGCTTCCCGCAGAGAAAACACTCTCCATTCACCTCTCCAAAATGACTTCTTTGTCCTGGGGCCAGATTCCCTTTTTCTTCCAGCACCAGCCATTTGGATCTAGCTGCTTTGGGGAGGGATCTTCCAAAAGGGTCTGAAAAAAGCATGCCGGAAAGCCAAGACCCACCAGGCTTCCAACAGAGTGTAGCCAAGAACTAGCCTCAATATGGCTACATTCTTCACTGTCTCCAACTCCGGCACCATCTCATTTCCCACCAGGATGATAGAGTGGATGTTCCAGTTCTCCACTGCATGGTATCTTTTCAGGCCAGTCTAATTTTTTTCAGCCTGTCCTCACCCATATGGGGGCCTTAAAAAGTGGAAAGTGGAGTCGCTCAGTCGTGTCTGACTTTTTGCGACCCCACGGACTGTAGCCTACCAGGCTCCTCTGTCCATGGGATTTTCCAGGCAATAGTACTGGAGTGGGCTGCCATTTCCTTCTCCTGGGGATCCTCCCGACCCAGGGATCGAACCAGGGTCTCCGGCATTGTAGACAGACACTTTACCGTCTGAGCCACCAGGGAAATCATGTGGGGGCCTTAAACAAAGATATATGGTTTCTTTCCTGCAGAGGTTTCTCAGACTCCACACGGGTGATGCCACTGTGTATCTCTATGAAGGAAGGATGTTTATGGAGTCTCTCTGGCACATTTGACAGCTCGCGGAGCACCCCAAGGGTCAGCACCCACACAGCACACCCTGAGAGCCTCTTGCATGAAATAAGCCAGATATTGTGGTGTTTCCCAAGTGATTCTCCATCCCCTACCCAGTGAAACAATAGAACCTTTCCAACAGGACTGTAAGAGCAGAGACTTTGCCCTCTTGAGGCAGTGAAGATGGGCCTGGGAGTGGCAGTGTCCTCCACCCTCTCCCATGACTACACCAAGAGGAGAGGGGCCAGGCTGAGAGCAAGGACAGCTCCAGGCCAGCCTGCGCCCAGAGACCTGGGTTTGGGAAGAAGTGGTGTCTGAAGGAGGATCATCCATCTCCCAGAGCTGCAACTCTGAAACTCCAAGCCTTGAGTCTTCCAGTCCAAGGTCGTGGCTGTAGACCTGCCGGGCCTGAGTAGCAGAGCCCCGTGTGTCAAGGGGAGAACTCACCTCACAGAAGCACTCCCACCCCAGCTTATCCTGGGCGGATGTACAGGGATATACAGCCCACAGCAGGGAAAGCAAGCCTTGAAGTTGTAGAACCAGCTCAACAACCCTGAGCTTGCCAGCTTCCTACCCCAAGTGCACACACCAGTCCCAACATGGCCTGGAATGAACCATCTCTATGAGAAAAACCAAGAAGAGACCCAGTCCAGCCAAACTAAGAAGAAGGAGAGACCAGCACCTTCACCCTGGCTCTACCCCAGGCCCTACCTCCTGGACAGAAAAAACACCTGAAAGGGAAAAGCCTAAGCTCTCAGTGAAAGAAAGCTGGAGCAGAGAGCAAGAGAATGATGTCAACAAGATTCTGGAATGGAAAGCAGATAGATGAGATTTTAGCTTTCTCCCCACTGTTGAGTGTTCAGGGAGGGAAAGAAGCAAGCTCAGTGGAGACTTAATCTTAGCAAATGGAGCCTCCAGTATCTCCAAGACAGGGGCCGGAGGAGGCAGAAACCAGGCAGGTGGGATGAAGGTCTTGTGAAAGGAGATCCCTCTCCTTTACCATGAGAAGAGAGCTGCACCTTCCTCAGTACCTCTTCCCTGCCCCATCCTTGCCACCAGATGGAGACACCAAAGGCTTCCATAGCCCAGGAGTCTGGCTACCCCAACTCCCCAGCCCCTCTTTCTTTGTTCTGCTCTCAAAACACAGGCAGCCAGGCAGCCAGCCTCCAGGCAGGAAATTCAGAGGATCCTTCTCTAGGAAACTGACTGGTTCAAAGGAACTGACCTACATATTCTGATACTTTGAGGGCCCCCACATCAGGGCCAGAATCGTATCCCATCCTTGATCTGAGACCTGCCAAGAAACCAGCTCTGCATCCACATGGGGTTTCCTTCAGCTGTTAAATGCCTCCCTCTTAAATAGGACTGGACAGCCAAGATTCAGAGTCATTTGAGGGAAGCATTAACTACAAAAAAAGAGACCAAAAGAAACAAACAGAAAAAAAAAAAAGGAAGAAGAAGAAAACTCCAAGGAAACAGAGATAATGTGGAGATGGGAAAAAGAAAAACAATTTTCATTATAATCACCACTTCCAGAGGGAGAAGAGAAGATGGTTAATTCTTGTAACGAGAGGATGATGTTGTGAAAGGGAACACGGGATAAGGAACAGCTCTTGAAAATTAGAAATGACAGCACAAATATAGAAGGGCTGAAATATAAAGGGGTGGAAATTTCCCCAAAAAATGAAGGCAATAGGAAAAAAGAATTTAAAAATTAGAGAAGCATTTTGAAAGTTCTAATATTTAAATAACTGGAGTTCCCCCAAAAGAGGAAACTGGAGGAAAATAACAACAAAATCATTTGAGAAAATTTCCCAGGGCTTAGTTACTTGAGGTGTCAGAGTGATGGGCCCATCAAAGGCAAGCACAAAGAAGAAAAACATCCCTGCAAAACATCAGGACATCAGGCATGCTGAGAAAATGCTAGAAGCTTCCAGAGAGAAAAAAGTTTCTATCCAGAGATCAGTACTCAGAATCACATCATTTTTCTCAATAACAACACTGGAAGCAAGGGGAAAATGAAGCACCATTGTCAAAAAGCACAGGATAAAGCATTTCTAACCTAGAATTTATACCCAACCAACCATCAGTAGTATATGAGGGCAGAACAGAGACCGTTTGAGACAGAAAATGCTTAAAAAAAAATTTGCCTCCCAACAGTCCCATTTGTAGGAAGCTACCAGAAGATGAAGACAAGAAATCCAGAAAACAAGGAACCAAACAAATGAGAAGTGAGTGGAGAGCCGCAATGAAGACGAAAGGGGATCTCAGGATGAAAGTGGGACTAGAGAGCAGCCCACCCCAGCTCTCCAGGAGGGATGTCACCAAGGCCAAACGGACCCGATAGAACACCTATGGGTCTATCGTCACTTGAGGAGGGTTCTGTTTATCCATTTGGGCACAAATATATAGTATGCCAAGAAAATGAAAAAATAAGCCAGTATTTCACTCCAAGAAAAACAAGAGTTGTATAAGCAAGAAACTGTAATCATGGAACAGTAGACGATTCAGCTATTAACAATGTTTACTTAGCCACAATAACATAAACACTGGATAGTAATTTGACCAAAATGTCATGTCACCATGTGGAGGATGAAAGAGAGAAGCGTGTCTGTGTGTGTACGTGGTGAGAAAGAAGTGGTAGAAAGTAGATAAGCAGCACTTAAAACAGAAACACCCTGAAATAGATTTTTTTAGAAATTTAGGTGTAAATTCAGAAAATCTAGAAGACTTGAAAGTGGTTGTCTCTTGGGAATGAAATTCCGTGGGGAAAAGTACAAGAGGGCACTGCTTCTTTCATTGTACTACTATTTGACTTCTGAAAATTTTTTCTTTTTTATGGAGGTATACTTGACTTGCCTGGTGGTACAGGGGATAATAATCCACCTGCCAATGCAGGGGACCAGGGTTTGTTCCCTGGTCCGGGAAGATTCCACATGCAGTGGAGGAACTAAGCCCAGGTGCCATAACTACTGAGCCTGCGCTCTAGAGCCTGGGAGCCACAACTCCCAAGCTCATGTGCTGCGGCTACTGAAGCCTGTACATCTGGAGCCTATGTTCTGCAACAAGAGAAGCCCCTGCTCTCCACAACTAGAGGAAGCCCACGTGTAGCAACAAAGACTCAGCACCACCAAAAATAATAAAATAACAAAGTATTTAAAAACAAGTAAATAAAAGGACCACTTTGATAAACGTGGGTATACGCACACCATAATCAAGATAGTGAACATAGGTAGTCCCCCGGCCAAAGTTTTCTCATGTCCCTTTGTTGTCCCTCCCTCCCAGGATCACTCCTGGGCAGGGACATATGGGTGGCTGGGAGTCAAAAACCACCCATAAAGGGCTTAACTCCTCCTGCTTGTTTTGGTGAACCAGGGAGTCTTTGCTTCTAGTGAAGGTTCTCCAGATGCCGGGCTGGACAAGACCTCGCAGGCCATCCTGGCCTTCAGCATTCAGTGTGAGAAGCACCTCCTTGTGGAAAGCTGCCTGACTTCCTCCTCGTGCCCAGATCCTCTCCTCCAGAACTCTCTTCTCTGCAATGTACTGGCCTCTTTCTCCCCTGCCTCCAGTGACCCATGAGCTCTGCAAGGATGGAGGCCCTTCGATTCAGGGGGCTTGGCTTAGAGCAGGTGCTCGGACAATATTTGTTGAATGAATGCATGAAATATAAGACAAAAGAGATAAATAGAAGAGTGAATGGGTGAATAAATAAAAGGTATTTTCCCAATGTCAATGATATTATTGTATTAAAGATATGGAAAAGCAACAGGAGAGGCTGAAATGGAGGGAAAGCTCAGAAGCACAACTGGAGCCATTAATTCTTTCTTAGAGGGGCCTGGGAGGTACATGTCCCGGGGATAAAACCTTGTCCCCAACATCCCCACTGACCCTCTGGGACCCCAGGTCCACCTTGGGAGCCCTGGGCAGAGCTGTCCCCAGCAGCCAGGGATGAGGCTCACTAGGGGGCACCCTTCCATCACACTGGCCCTGCCCCAGCAGACACAGAAACCTGCCAGGGCTCTTTTCTACAAGGAAACTTGCAAATCCTGGGGCCTCCTCCCATTGCCTGTGGCCTCTGACCAAGAGGGTCTTTCCAACCAGTGGTGAGCGTCTACCAAATCAGTACCTACTCAGAACTAGGTAACTCTGCATGTGTCTGGGGTGAAGCTGACATTTCAAAATGATCTGCCCTCCTTCAAATACACCAGTTCTGAGACCTCCACCCCATCACCTCCCTCAACCTAAGGGCTGCCCAGATAAGAATACACTGAGGAGTAGACTCCTGCAGTTTACTATTTATTCACAATAATAGGGTGGCACTGGTGGAGGTTCTGGGCAGTTATAGACCCCTAAGCAGGGGGAGTACATGGAGGCGGGGTTCAAAGTTCCCCTCTCAGTGGGCCTTCACTGCCCACAGGAGTCATCTCAGCCCTGGGCCTGCAGGAGCTTCCAAAGCCAAGGGACACGGAGGGAGGTCAGGGGCTCAAGGGTGTGTGTAATTTGGAAAGTCGGGGCTTCTTCAGTTTTTAGGACTACACCCTCTTACCTCAATCATTGTGGGGTCTAATTTCAAAACTGTTCCAGCACTCCCCCAGCAGTCCAATGGTTAAGACTCCATGCTTCCATTGGAAGGGGCGTGTGTTTGATCCCTGGTTGGAGACTAAGATCCTGCATGCCATGCATGGCATTTAATTTAATGCCGGATTTAATTAAAAAAAAATAAAACAACAAAGACACGGACCAAGTGAAGCAACTGGTGCCTGATGAAGATTTGGGCCTGATGCCTGAAGTAGAAGGAGGGGTGGTGGGGAAAGGAGAGAGTTGGAGGGAAACCTGGGGTGGGGGAGGGTGGAGCATGGATCAGAAAGTAGACCACGGTGACTTGCAAAAGACAAAGAGAAGAAGGCCCCCAGCTTAACTCTCGGAAGTAGAAATGGGAACTTCCATCCCAGTGTCCATGCTCTTCTTGGGAATTTGTTCCCTGCTCCAGATTCTGGTGGGCATCTTGCGCCCCATAACCTGTCAAAGGAAGTGTCCAGAAGGGAGGATTTCACAACTAGAGGTCTTGTTTTGATGTTGGTGCCCCTCCTCCACCAATCAACCATTTGGGAAGAAAGGGGACCATTCCCTTCTCAGCTCAATGGGAGACCCAGGCTGCTAGAGTCTAACTCAGAACTTGCCTTTATTTTTTTCTGTGGGGTGCAGTGCAGCACCGCTGCAGGGCCAGACTGAGTCCATATCACACGCACAGACTCAGGCCCGAGCCCAGGCCCAGGCTCTGTACGGATGAGGGTGTGTTCACCTAAGCTATGTACACACCTGAGAGCCAGCCACACCTCTGGGAGCTGCACTCTCCAGAGCAAAGGCATCAAGCCTGGCTCACTCTGAGAACTGGGTCACCTCTGCATCTTTTCTTTGCAGGATTCTGGGCCAAGCCCGCCACACTGTCACCTGGGGACAATCATTGCCTGCAGGAAGAGGGGTGAAGGGAGAGAGGTCAGTGTGGACAGAGAGGGACAAAGTTGGGGGTTAGAAAGCACTGACTTCCCAGGTGACCCTCTCTTTCCTTGCTGTGTGTTGGCTGGCCAGCCAGCCTAGTACCCATCTGTGCACACCTGCCTCCAGCATATCTGAGCTGTGATGACCCTCTTACCCAACCATCCTGCAGAGCCAGATGTGGCTGCCAGCTCAGGCAGGCTCCACTGAGGCCCCTGCTCTTTGCCCTGCCCTGCCTGGGAGGCCCTGCCCTCCATCCTTCCCATGCAAAGAGAAGGCCAAAACAAGAAGAAAAATGTGTGTAAATTTCCCATCCAGGTTTTGGGAGCCCTCTTCAGATCCTGTTTCAGGAACACAGAGGTAAGCAGTCAAGGGGTCCCTTTTGGGGCTACTGTGAGCTTGCTCAATCCAAGATGTACCTCCCAACTCCAGGCACCTTGAGCAGACCCTTTCTGCAACCATTTCAAGAACGTTTGCAAAGCTTTTTGTCCAGTCAGCCCAAATGCTCCTGAAACACAGAACTGATCTATGCAACCTTTTCCCTGATTTTGTAACCAGAGTGCACGTGCCCACACCCACTCTCACACCTCCACCAAGTGTTCCCAAGAAGAATGCTGTCCACAGGGTAAGAGGCCACCTGGGGACCTCTTTTTTCTTTCTTTTCATTTCTAAAATTCACACCTAGTGTATCCAGTTAGGACAGTAGCACGTGGGCCACAGCTCCTCTTGGTGAAGTGGTCCTTGGATGGTCAAATATCTCCTAACTCGGTACAAATAACATACTCTTTCATTTTTCTCAGCCAGTCACTTCAGGAATACCTTGAAAATACTGCAGGTTCCATTCTAGACCACCACAGTAAAGTGAATACTGCAATAAAACAAATTCTTTGGTTTCCCAGAGCAGGTAAAAGTTATGTTTCCATGATACTGCTGCCTGCTGTGTTGCAATAGCATTGTCTAAATTAACAATGAAAACGCTGGCTTACAACTCAACATTCAAAAAATTAAGATCATGGCATCCAGTCCCATCACTTCATGGCAAATTGATGACGAAACAATGGAAACAGTGAGAGACTTTATTTTCTTGGGCTCCAAAATCACTGCATTGGTGTCTGCAGCCATGATTTAAAGACGCTTGCTCCTTGGAAGAAAAGTTATGACAAACCTAGACAGCATATTAAAAAGCAGAGATATTACTTTGCCAACAAAGGTCCGTCTAGTCAAAGCTATAGTTTTTCTAGTTGTCATGTATGGATGTGAGAGTTGGACTATAAAGAAAGCTGAGCACCGAACAGTTGATGCTTTTGAACTGTGGTGTTGGAGAAGACTCTTGACAATCCTTAGGACAGCAAGGAGATTCAACCAGTTCATCCTAAAGGAAATCAGTCCTGAATATTCATTGGAAGGACTGATGCTGAAGCTGAAACTCCAATACTTTGCCACCTGATGCGAAGAACTGAATGACTGGAAAAGACCCTGATGCTGGGAAAGATTGTGAAGGCAGTTGGAGAAGGGGACGACAAAGGAAAAGATGGTTGGATGGCATCACCAACTCGATGGACATGAGTTTGAGCAAGCTCCGGGAGTTGGTGATAAACAGGGAAGACAGGCGTGCTGCAGCCCATGAGGTCGCAAAGAGTCGGACATGACTGAGCAATTGAACCGAACTGGACTGAACAATGTACAAACCTTAATTAAAGAACACTGTATTGTTCATCATCTGAGCCTTCAGCAAGTCATAATCTTTTTGCAATAGCAATACCAAAAATCACACATTACCATAACAAACATAATAAAAGTTGAACTATTGCTGGAATTACCCACAGACACAATGTGAGCAAATGCTGCTGGAAAAAAATGGTACAATGAAAGGTTACCACAAACCTTCAATTTGCGAAAAATGCAGAATCTGTGAAGTGCAATAAAGCATAGCACACTAAAACAAGGTACTCTTGTGTTTGAGATACAATATTTGGCTTCCAAGTAAATCACACACACACACACACACACATTTTGGGGGAGAGTTTTATTAAAAATTAACAATGTCCCTGGCTAGCAAATAGCTCTTTGAACTTCTCAAGTTTTCTTGTCCCAGTCCCCTCCAGTGGATCTGGCAATTGCAAACTCCACAGTGAGGGGACGTAGAGAGGACCTGGCTGGGGGTGAAAGTCAGCCCTGATTCTCAGGGTGGACAGGGGCCTGGGCTTTACACATAGAGGTGTTGAGAGACCCAGTGTGGTCAGGGCCCAGGAATGGCACACAGAGCTGGGGAAGTGCCTGCAGGTGGAGAGGGTCTGGCAGAGCAGGCTTTCTGAAGAAGGGGTTTCCACCGGTGCAGATGAACCAGCCTAGTGCCAAAGGTTGGGGAGGAAGGGTCAGAGGACAGAATTCCATCCAGAAGAGGAAGAGCAAGAGCAACAACAGTGGACCTAAGAGAGGGCCGCTGGCTGACAGGGGTGTGGAGGGAAACGAAGAGATCAAAAAAGAGAAAGAGCAGATGGAGAGAGGAGAGCTCCCTGTCCACCGAGGTAACCTGGATTCTGGTGGCCACGGAAAAGTTTTGGGAATGAGAAGCCCAGCCGCCCACTGGTTACCTGGCTTCATCACTTCCTCTCTGTGTGACCCTTGGCAAGCTAATTAATCTCTCTGAGCCTTGGTTTCCTCATTTATAAGACAGGGATGATTAAAAAAAAAAAAAAAATCCCTGGGAGGATGACTGGAAGGGCTGGCGGAATGACCAAGCGGTAAGCGGGTGCTGGCACACCCTGCCCTCTCCGTAAAGGGGTGCCCCTTACTACCTTCTTTGGGAAGAGCTGGACACATCGCCTGGCGGCGGGTGATTCAGCTGGTAAAGTGGGTCAAATTAGCCGGAAGATTTTTCCATCCCAGATTCACACTTCCTGTGGAGACAGTTCCGAAAAGGGCAGGCGAAGGTGTTTGTAAACAATAAAAGTGCAATTCAAAGGTTGCCGCCGGCGACAACCAGCGAGGCTCCCGGCTGGAAGCTAGAGTCGTCTCTTCGCTTGGGGCACGGTCTGGATTGGGCAGATATGGACATCTTTCCAGTCTTCCCTCACTGTACAACACACACACAGCCCCTCTCACCCCCAACCACGTCCAGCAGCAACACCCAGGGTCTCTCTCGAGGGCATGCCACGTATATTCTCGGTGTCAACCAGCCGATGGAGCTGGAGGAGTGAGAGGAAGGCTGGGTACGGGGCTGAGGGCGGTAAGGGGCCTAGATGGATTCCAGCAGCTCCTGAGAGTGGGGGTCGCTGGCCGGGGAGGGGCGCAGAGAGTCCAGGAGGCCGGGACGGCCAGGTCCACAGCGCCGCCTTCCCGGAGGAAGGCGGGGGCGGGGAGGAGGGAGCTGGAGGAGGCGGAGAGCGGAGGAGGGCGGCGCGCTACGAGGTTATTTGTGGTTCGCTTTGATCCCGAGGGGGAACCTGAAACTCTCACATTCCTGGCATAGCAGCCGCCTCCGGCGCGGGCCGACCCTGGGGCTGCGCGCTGGGGCTGAGCCGCCAGAGCGTCGGCGCCTCAGCCGAGAGCACACCTCTGCCGCCGAGCTGAGCTGAGCCGGGCCGGGCCGTCGGATTTGACCGCTCGGAGCACTCGCGGGCCGCAGCGGTAAGAAAGGCCTCTTGGCGCTTCGGGGAGCGCACGGGGCCGCAGAGACGCGCTCCAGCCCGGCCTTTTCCGGGAGAGGGAGCAGAAGCAGAGCGGACCCTGAGTCCTCCAGGAGCGGTGCGCCTTTGCCCGCAACCGGCGGGGCGAGGACAGCTCCGTCCGGGGGCGCCTTGCAGGTCCCCTGGGAGCTCTCGCAGGCGGCGCGGGTCCGCTGGGGCTGAAGGAGGGGACAGCCCGTGGGCAGATAGGAGTGGGTGTCTGGGAGCGCGGATCTGGGAAGGAGGCGCCGCTTGGAGCTCAAGTTGCAGGGCCTGGGGGCTAATTTGGTTTGGTGTGTGTGTTGGGGCGGGGGGTGGGGGGTGTTACAGGTGTCTTTCCTCCCTAACTAGCCCAAGAATTCCTCTTTGTCTTCCTTGGAAAATCCTCTCCGGAGCCACGGTCTGGCTCTCACTTAGAAAGAATGCAGCCTGCCGTCCAGCCCGGTGACGTCAGCGCTGGGGCATTTGGAAAACAAAGAGGGCTCGGGAGGGAGGGGGGAGGCGGATCCACGACGCTTAAAGACCTCTCCGGACCACGGTTACCGTCGTACGCTCCAGGCGCTGCGGCGGCCGCAGGGTGCTCGTGGTCAGCCAGGAGTCCGGGTAGGGCGGGATCCCTGGCTGGGGTGCGATCTGACTTAAAGACCCTCGATTTGGTTCCTTGGGCCAGAGTGAGCCAAGGTAAAGGCCGGAGTTGTGTGGTTGCTTCGAAGCGGGTGTTTCGGAGAGCCCCGCGCGCTAGCGCAGCAGGGATGCACGATCCGGGTCGGGGGCGCGGATTTTAGTGACGGCTTAGCTGTGTGCATCTGAGAGATTTGACTGAGACAAACGAGGAATGAAAGGCGCGGAAAGTGTTCCCTGCTCCCAGGCACACTGTTGGGGGAGGAGGAGGGCTGGAATCTGTCCGGAAAACTGCATTCTCCGGTCCTTCTCGGCTGGAGTCAGCCCAGACAGTGTTTAAGTTAGGAAATGCCCCGTGGATGAAACGCTAGGGCCAACTGATTCCTGTTTGTTTTGCCTCGGGTAACTCTAGAGTCTTGCATCTTCTCTGTGAGTGTGTGTGTGTGCGCGCGCGCGTGCGCCCCGTGTATGTGTGTGCCCCCTGTGCATGTGTGTGTGGGGGTGGGGTGGGGAGGGATGATGGGGTCCCGGGAAGTCTGAACACCGAGATGTCCTCCAGACCCATCTCCCTCTCCCCAGTTCTGGGCAGCTGGGAGGAGGGAGTGGGTTGGGAATGGCTGCTCTGCCAGCCAGCCAAGCCCTAACTGGAGCCGGGCATTGGGGCTAGCTCTGTGGCAGAGGAGGGGCCACACTCCTCCCACTGTCCTCCTATATACACAGGACCTGTGGAGGTGTGGGTTTTGTTTGGTCTTCCCTGAATCCCAGTTTGGAGGTTTGTGTTGGAGAAGGCTGTGGAAAGGAAGCCAGGTGAGGCGGGCAGCCTTCCAGGCCATGAGCCACTGGGAGCGCAGGCTCAGAAGGGAACACCTCCCTCAGGAGACAGTCTCCCTGCAGCTTAGGAAGAGTCACCAGCCCCAGGTGCCTGCAGCTCCCGCACTCCTTCAGTCAACTCAAGCAGTCTTACCCATGTCAAGATGCTGAGTGCCCATCCTCTCGTACCTAGAGGACCATCAGGCACTTCCAAGGAGCAAGTGTGTGTGTGGCTGGGGTGGTGATCATAAAATCAGGGACAAACACCGTGCCACCCTTTCTTTCTCCTGGAGCACGTGCGCGCTGTCAGTGCACAGACTCTGTGCCTGGCCCACAAACCTTGATGGGTGGCACCTTTTCCCCTCCTTTTGCAAAACCACTCTTAGTGTAGTCTGTCTCATCTCTCATCCCTTATTCACCAATCCAGATGCATTTTCTCCTTCCTGTTCACCTTGCAGAGTGACTGCCAAGGTTATCCCATGACAGAGAGGGCTCAGCAGGGTAAAGGGTTGTGAGTTAGCTGTGCCAACGCCATGGTTCAGGCATGCTTCATGCTGTGGGGGCTGTTTGCCTAGGGCTTCTACCGGGCTGGTGCGTGCATGCATGCATGCTCAGTTGTGTCCAATTCTTTGCAACCCTGTGGATTGTAGCCCACCAGGCTCCTCTGTCCCTGGGATTTTTCAGGCAAGAATACTGGAGTGGGTTGCCATTTCCTACTCCAGGGAATCTTCCTAACTCAGGGATCCATCCCACGTCTCTTGTGTCTCCTGCATTAGCAGACAGATTCTTTACCACCTCTACTGGGCGGGACTCATGCTTTATCGCCTGTGATAAAGTAGAGGTGGTGCAGTGGTAAAATATCTGCCTGCTAATGCAGGAGACACAAGAGCTTAGTGTTTAAAGATGAACTAGGCCTGCCCTGGACTTACTTATCAGGCTCTCTGATGGGAAGCTGACTACAGGAGCCTGAGGTTCCTGGTATCTAGGTTCCTGGTATCTATCTCTAAGCACAGTAAGTCTCCATGAATGTGATTATAATGGCAGTCTTTTGCCAAGGATTTACAGCTCAGTGGGAGCTCAATAGCCATTGCCTCTTAATTCTCAACTCCATGAAGCTAGCATTGTTTCTGTGTTTCCGATGGAGAAACTGAGGCTCAGAAGTTAGGTGACTTGCCTTAATCAGTAGGTTGCAGCATTGGCAGTCTGACGGGCATGTGTGCCCCTCCATCGCCTTTCCCTTAACCAGACAGCAATGGAAAGTCCCCGTCTTTCCCATGTCCTCCCACTGAGTGCTCTTCTTTCTCTCCTCCTCAGGTGCTCTGGGGCCAGGTGCCACTGGCCTTTGTCCAGGTGGGTGTGTGCAAGCCCAGGGAGCATGAGGACGCTGGAAGACTCCTCAGGTACGGTCCTGCACCGCCTCATCCAGGAACAGCTGCGCTATGGCAACCTGACTGAGACCCGCACGCTGCTGGCCATCCAGCAACAGGCCCTGCGCGGTGGGGCCGGGGCTGGGGGCACAGGAAGCCCCCAGGCCCCCATGGAGATCATGGCACCAGAGGACAGTCAGGTGCTGCAGCAGGCCACGAGACAGGAACCCCAGGGCCAGGAGCACCAGGGCACCGAGACCCACCTGGCAGAGAACGGCCTCTACCGCCTGTGCCCGCAGCCAGGCAAGGGCGAGGAGCTGCCCACCTATGAGGAGGCCAAAGCCCACTCACAGTACTATGCCTCCCAGCAGGCGGGGCCCTGGCCACACGTGGGGGACCGGGATCCCCGTGGGCCCCCGGGAGGCAGCCGGAGGCAGGATGAGGCCCTGCGCGAGCTGAGGCACGGGCACGTGCGCTCCCTGAGCGAGCGACTCCTGCAGCTGTCCCTGGAGAGGAACGGGGCCCGCACCCCCAGCCACATGAGTGCCTCTCACAGCTTCCCCCAGCTGGCCCGCAACCAGCAGGGCCCCCCAGCCAGGGGCGCCCCCACTGCCGAGGGCCCGGAGCCGCGAGGACCTCCACCTCAGTACCCACACGTCATGCTAGCTCACGAGACCACCTCTGCCGTCACTGACCCGCGGTACCGTGCCCGTGGCAGTCCACACTTCCAGCATGCAGAAGTCAGGTAACTGCCCACCTTGGTCTTTAGGCTCTTGACTTCCTTCCAGTGTAGTTTTCCCAGGGTGAAGAGCCTCCAGGAGGCTGGTGAGCTCCAGAGGAAGGCCGATGATACCCTCTCCCTCCCAAGATGGGAGCTAATGCTGGAAGGAAAGAGGGATTTAGCCAGGGTCACGTGAGAACTTAGCAGCATCCCTTGCTTTAATTTGGAGACAGACACCATTGCTTAATTGGCTGTAGCCTTAAAGTAACTAGGGTCCTCAGAGGCTGTCAATTAGAGCAGGGGGCTAAAGGTTAGATTTCAGAAAGAACTTGCAAGGACTAGAGTTGGGAATCTTTCTCAAGTTAAGTGGGAAGAAGGTGGGACCTCCTCTGGAGGCTTCTAAAAACAGAAGAAGTCTTTTCTTCTTTGCTGTCCGTGATTTTGGGGAGGCATTCCTAAGTGGAGGCAAGGAAGAAAGGACCAGATGGCCTCCGTAGAGATCGCGCCTCTCCTACCCAGGGGCAGGAGCTACCCTGGCACTGCCATTCATTTCAGTTCATGTTCTTTTGTGTGGTCCATGGGGCAGGAGCCTGGGAGAAGGTTCTTGTTCCAGGTGAGCCCCTTTATGTGGAGGCTCCAGAGTAGCTGCGGGAGTAGGGAACTCAGCTTTTAATGCTGAGAGCGAAGGGAAGCCTTTAGAGGATGTGATTTGGAGTCCCTTTTCAAAAAGGTTCCTCTGTTGCTTGTAGAGAATGGATTCTAGGGGCATGAATGGAAGCAGGGATGCCCAGGAGGGGCAGGAAGCCCAGAGAGTTTTCAGAAATAAGGTTCCTAGAAATGAGGCTCTCGTTTGGCCCAGGGCCTTCTCCTGAGAAGCTGGCACACACCCTTTTCACACGCCCTTAATTCCCCCCGCCCCCCACCCCACACACAGGGGTCCAGGAAACCCCAGTGGAGGGGCCTGAAGCCTCTTAGACCCCCTTCCTCTGGTGCCCCAAGGTTCAAATCCGGTTTTCTTCATGCCTGCTGAGTCCTCGTTTAGTCACCTGCTTTGCAACCGTGCAGCCTTGCCCGGGAAAGATGCCTTTCTCTGCTCTCGAGAAATGAGTGACGTGATGGCTCTGGAATGGAGGTGCCAGAGGACTGAGCCTGTGGGGTTTTGCCAGCCTCAAGGCCCCCCTGCCTCACCTCCCTTCTCAGGGCTTGGTCCTGGAAGAGTTTCAGAAGCTGAGTCGTGGTTTCTTCTTTGGACCATGCTTATTGAGCCCTGTCAGGAAAAGATAATGTCGTGGAAAGGAAGTCGACTGTTTGCAGGAGAACAAAAAAAGTGTGTGTGTGTTGGGGGGGAGCAAGTGTGAAGGAAAGGAGGCTCTATTCTTTCTGAGAGCCCAGTCATCCCCAAAGAATGCCATTTGTGTCTGCCTGGCCGGGAGCAGGGGAGCGAGTTGGAGGGAACCACCCCGAGGTGCCACACTGAGCAGCACAGGGAGAGTTTGCAAATTGCAGTGGGGTGCCCTCTCAGCTCTCACTGGAAGCTCTACCTTGGGCAGGAAAAGAAATACATCTGCCAGCTTCTCCTTCAGCTAATCTGGTGAAGATTGTTTGCTGGGCGGGACTTAGCTTTGGGTCTAAGAAGAGCAGGGGAGCTGGAGTCAGGAGGGGGAAGGATGAAGGGGAGGGATGAGGGGAAGGGCAGGCATGGGTTCTGAGGCGATGGATTCGTCTGCGGCTTCTGGGACTTTGGAAAGCTCCTGGTGAAACTGAGGCAGTCTAGTTCTCTTACATCTGGAGCCACAGGGCCCCAGAAAAGCTGTGTGACCTCACATGCTCCTTCCCTTGACGTGGGACCTTGAGGGTGAAGACCATGACATGGGACCCCAGTACCAGAAGCCAGGAGAGCACTGTCCCTAACCTCAGGCTATTGTAATAGTTCACAGGTGGCTCCTTCACCCTGGATAATCCACTCTTTGGGTCACATTTACTCTTTAAGCAGAGAATAGGCTGTGGTCTCCACTAGAAGAGACAGAGGGTGGGCTGTCACTGTGGAGATGCCCACTGCAGGCCCAGCAATCTGCCAGGCAGATGTGGCCCTGACAACGTGCCTGAGGCTAGAGACTCTCACCCTCCTGACTGAGCATGGTCCCATGCACCACGGACTCAAACACTGGAGCCAGAATTTGAATGCCTGATCTGTCAGACTCTGGAGCCCAGACTCAGCCTGACATCTGTCTCACCACTCTAACCTTAGCCACAGTCTTCTAAAAATGTTTCTTCAAGGGGTGATGGGACTCAAAATAAGAGGGAGAAAAAGCAAGTGTGCTGCGTGGGCAGGTGTGCACAGAGGGCCTGACACCAGCAGTGGGAACAGACACAGGGTAGGGGGCCTGGAAGGTTGTGAGTTTCAGTCATGATGAGTGTGACCTCCAGATTCAAAAAGAGCTGCCTATGGCTGGGACTATTCAGGCTGATCCCCAAAGCATGGGCCACAGGAGGCTGGGCATGAAATAAGTGTGCTGATGGTAATGCCCTGCAGCCCTGCTTCCCTGGCCCTTGAGGGTCTTGGGGACACCACGTGGAAAGGCCTTCCCCAGAGGTCACTGCCTAATGCTGCAGGAAAGCTGTCTGCCCGGGAGGGCTGGGGCAATTCTCTGTGGCTCCGTGGGCTCTGAGGACCGTCTCTTCTGTCCCCTAGGATCCTGCAGGCCCAGGTGCCCCCTGTGTTCCTCCCGCAGCAGCAGCAGCAGTACCAATACTTGCAGCAGCCTCAGGAGCGCCACCCGCCCCCACACCTGGCCGCCCTCAGCCCTCCTGGGGTGGAGGGCCCGGCAAGCACCCAGGCCTCTTTGGCCACCTCGGGCAGCACCCATCTGGCTCAGATGGAGACTGTGCTAAGGGAGAACGCCAGGCTGCAGAGGGACAATGAGAGATTGCAGAGGGAGCTGGAGAGCACGGCGGAGAAGGCTGGCCGCATCGAGAAGGTAGGCCCTGCTGAGGCCTCAGAGAAGCAGGGTGGGCAAGAAGGGAACCCCAACAGGGCTGACCAGGGAGGGGGCTGTCAGAAGGGAGGCAGAGGAGTCTGAAGGCTGGTCTGGCTGGGCTTCTCAGCTGCCCCTCGGGGCCTCCCTCATCCCTCCTACACCCCTCCCTGGCTGACTCCAGACAGCTGGGGAGCAGCCGGCAGAGCAGGCCCAGAGCACGAGCAGTTGCTGCCCAGTGGTGGTTAGAAAGAGCCCATTCACCGACTCCCTCATGGTCGCACCCTTTCCCTGCACACGCCCCCTCCCGTGGACACCTCCCACAGAGAGCCCTTTGTATCCCCCACACAACAGCAAGTCTGTTCCAGGCCAGCCCTGGTCACAGGGAAAGCCCCTCCTCTTGGCAAAAAACGAGCGACTTATTGGAATCACAGGCCAGCTAGGAGCACGTGCGGAACCTGCCAGCTGCCAAGTGGGTGGGGCATCAGGGGCCAGGCTGGCCCTGTGGGGGGATGGCTGGAGAGGCACATACTCCAGGCAGCTCAGGCTGGATCTGGTGCTCCCTTCTTAGTGAAGGGGCACCAGCTGTGCACTCAGCCTTAGCAGGTAGCCTTAGGCTTTCTGTGACTGTCCCATGGTCTCCAAGATAGGTCCACTACCCTCCCCACCGCCCAGACCATGGTTGGAGCCTCAGTGCCTGATCCTGGTCCATTGTGCTCAAATTTCTCACTAGAAGCCAAACAAAAGGAAAATGCTTCTTTCTGGACACTAGGCACCAGGAAGCTGCCCTCGGTCACCCTGGAGGCAGCCCCTTCCAGAGAACGTGGCCTTGTGTTCACTCAGGACCTTGGGACAGTTGAAGGGACCCTGGGTTGCCTGTTCCAGCAGTTTGGTCCCTCTCTGGAGGCTACAGGCTGCAGCCTGTCCCACTCAGGCTAGGTGGGTTTTCTGCTGTGGCTTTGTATCTTCTCTCTCACCCTTTCTGATGGAGAGTCAGCGATCAGCCCTGGCCTAAGGAGGGGACTTTGATGCCATTGCCACCCCGGGAGCTCTTCCTTTTCTCCAGCTCTTCTCTCTGCCTCTTGCAGCTGGAGAGCGAAATCCAGAGGCTCTCCGAGGCCCACGAGAGCCTAACAAGGGCCTCTTCCAAGAGAGAGGCCCTGGAGAAGACCATGAGGAACAAGATGGACAGTGAGATGAGGCGGCTGCAGGACTTCAACCGGGATCTTAGAGGTGAGGACCGCTCATGCAGGTGGAGGGGCAGGGACCACCTATGGACAGCTTGATTCCACTGTTGTAGGACATCACTCAGAGTCTCTTGCCTTTGCAAAAACAGTACAAATCAATTCAAAGGGGACTAGGCTGAGACTCCTTGGGGGCCACCTTGATAGAGAGATGCTTGTCTCTGTGTTCTAGACCTTGGGGCCCCTCCTGGAGCTCTCACCCATGTGGCCCAGGGTGACTCGGGGCTTCCCTATGAGCCCACCCCCAGCTTGGAGAATGCAGCCTGACAGATAGTTCCCTGGTTGGGGGTGCACCACCTGTACTCAAACCTTTTTCCTTAAAACGTCTTTTCTTCATTTGAAACAGAAAGATTAGAATCTGCAAACCGCCGCCTGGCAAGCAAGTCGCAAGAGGCCCAGGCAGGCAGTCAGGACATGGTGGCCAAGCTGCTGGCTCAGAGTAAGTAGAGGGCCCACTCAGGAGCCCAAGCAGAGGTGTGGCTGGTGGAACCAGGACAGCTCCTCTTCTGCCAAAGCAGGGCTTGGAGTGTGGGTTTACTGAATGCCCACTATGCACCCATCCCTGGACTGGACTCGGGGGAGGGGCGGCTTCCCAAGGGGAGCGGGATCTGGTTCCCTGTGTACTGGGAAGATCAGTGGGTAGAGGGACAGCTGGGGAGATGTGCTGACCATCAGTTTGGTGTCCTTTAGAAGCAGTTGAGGAGAGCTGAGCACTCTGGAAACAGGTGGGATGAGAGAGAAGGTAGAGTCTGAGTCTCCCGGGGGGTGGACATGTGGAAAGCTGGGGAGCATGGTGAGGCTGGGCCATAACAAGTGTTGGCACCAGCCGAAAATGGAGCTTCATGAACAGGGCAGCCTAAAGAAGGAGGTCAGGAGGATCCCCTAAAAAGGATAGTCAAAGGCTTCTTGAAGAGCGGATGAGTTCATTGTTGACTGGCCCATGCACTCACTCATTTGTTCCCTAGCACAGCCGTGCCGAGCCCCTGGCAGGTGTGCAGCAGAGCAGGAACAGGTCAGGAAGGTGCCAGGATGAGGTCAAGAGAGGTGGGGAGCTTGAGGAAGGAGCAGGGTCTTCCCACCATGGATTCCAGGGAGCAAGCATGGCCTGGCCCTGGAGGACAGTGATGGGGGGGGGCGGGGTTCCCCAGCACCCTAAGAGAGAGGTTTTGTGGGGTGGTAGGTGAAGCAGCAGCAGGATAGTTCCAGTGGAGGTGGAAGCAGTTTGAAGGAAGGGGGAACAAAGGAAGCCACCAACTCAATAGTAGGAAGAAGCTGTAGCTATCAGAGAGGCGGTTATTGATAAGCTCCTCCTGTATGCGCTTACTGCCTGCTATAGTGATGTTTGAGTGTTTGCAAGGAGTGCACTGGGCCAGCTGGTGTCTGGGCAAGGGTGCCTTCTAGGAAGGAGGAACCCCTCCAAAAGCTTACTGAGCCTAAGCTAGATGGTTGGAGGTGTCTGGAAGCAGAGAAGCAACTTGAAGCTGCTCTGGCTAGCAGCACCTACCTCGTTCAAGCAGGGCTCAGGCCTGGACAGGGTGGCCCCCAGTGGTGAAGGGCTGAGGGTTGAGGATGGGCAGGAGGTAGCAGAAGATGACTGAGGTCTCTGGGAGAGAGGAGATGGTGGTAAGGGCTGGGGAGTGGGGATAGCCCTGGGGGGGTCTCCTCATTGTCGGGAGAGGATGGGTTGCAGGAAAGGGGCAGAATGGGGCCAGGCTTTGCCAAAGAAAGGAAGTCACGGCGGGTTCCTGGGAGCAGGCAGGGGAGGGGCCCGGGGCTGGCCAGCCTGGAGGCGTTTCCGCTCCCTGGGGAGTGAGGCTGTTCTTGGCTCTGGGCTGGAGCCATTAATCTCGTAGCGGCGGGTGACCTGGATGCCGGGCATTCCTGAGCCCGGGCTGTTCCGCTGCGCGCGCCTCCCCCTCCCCCCACACTCCTGCCTGCGCCCCGCCCGCCACGCTGCGGGAGGAGGGACAGTGGGACAAAGGGACTGGGACTTGCTGGTGGGGCCTCGCTTCCCCCATGGAAGGCCTCCTGCTCCCTCCACTGCTCCCCAGCCCATGGCCCCACTCTGTGTCTCCCGAATCTGCCCCCACCCCAGCCTGGAGGCGGCGGCACCCAACCCCCAGAGTTTTATCTTGGTGGCTGGGGATGGCCAAGGTCTCAAGCCTCCGAGCTCTACCAGGGCCTTCAAAGTCAAAGTGTTAGTTGCTCAGTCGCTTATGACTATTTGCGATCCCATAGACTGTAGCCAGCCAGGCTCTTCTGTCCATGGGATTTCCCAGGCAAGAATAATGGAGTGGGTTGCCATTCCTTCTCCAGGGCACCTTCCTGACTCAGGGATCAAACTTGAGTCTCCTGCATTTTAGGCTGATTCTTTACTGTCCGAACCACCAGGGAAGCCACCAGGGCATTAGAGGTGTGCAAAGCAGCAGGAACCTTCTGGAAACCAAAGGCTGGGTCCTTGATACCCTCCCCAAGGGCTGAGGAAAGCCAAACTACCCTTCCTTGCTCCTGACATCCAGAAGCAAGAATCCTCAGGAAACCAGAATCCTCAGAGAAAATGTCTGTGGTTGAGCTCACCTTTTTTCCAGAGTCAGTGCTTGTAGGAGAGCGTGGCCCCTATCACCAGTGCTGTTTGCTTTCCTACTAGGCAAGCAGTACAGACTCCCAGCTCTGGTCAGGCCCTGCCCACCCTGGGCATCTGGCCATGAGTCCTGAGGCCTGGTTCTCCCAGCCGAGTCCCCCTTGGGCAGTTTCTTCTCACCCGAACCCCAGATTCTGAGGCTGTAAGATGGGACCATCTAAGACTGGGATGAGCTGCCAGCCTCCGGCTAACTCTATAAGCTGTCCATCTCTGTGAAGCCTCTCAGGACAGGGCCATTGTCTCTGGGTCCAAAGTCCCAGTCAGCACTCCTGCCTGCCCCCTCCACCCCATTCAGGTGTCAGGCCAGCTCAGGATGAGAGGCCCAGTGTTACTGAGTTTCACTAACTTTTCCCTTCACCCCAAAGAATGAGGTGGGCCTGGGCCCAGCCTTCAAAAATTCACAGTGAACCAGAGCTGACCTGGGTGGGCCTCCTTCTCTGCCCCAGGGCCTGTAATTCTCTTCTGTTCCAGAGTCTATACTGTCCTCTCTGATAGGTATTTAGCCACACGTGGCCCAAAGATTAAAATTAATTAAAATGAAATAAAATGAAAAATTTGACTCCTCCTGGCACTAGCCACATTGCAAGTGCTCACTGGCCACATGTGCCTAGTGGCTGCTGCCCTGCTTGGCACAGTGTAGAGCAAGTCCGTTACAGCAGAAAATTCCACTCTGCTCTGACAGTGCTGCTCTAGAGATGGTGCCTTTGAGTCCATCAGGCAGGCCCCATGACAGGTCCCCCTCTGCCTTCCAGCAAGGCAGGCAGCCTGCACACTAGGGGTGGGGGTGGGGGTGCCTGGTTTCACAGAATAAGCTCTGAGGCCTCTGACTACAAGGGCCTCACGCCATAGCCAAGCAGCCTGGTTCTTCAGAGGCAGGCTAACTTTGATCCCCGCCTGGTAGCACCATTCACCTCCTATGATTCCTCCTCTTTAAGGTGGGGATCACAGATCCCGGACTGTCATTGGAGGCTTCAGGGGAATCAGATGTGTAGATGCCTGACGCCTGGGGCAGCACACGGTGCTTCTTCCACTTGGATGATGACCACGTGACAGTCCACCTGCGCCTCTGTTTTCTCATCTGGAGATGGGCATTGCGGTTCCTGCCTGCCCAGTCTCTAGTATCACTATGAGCCTGGAGGGAAGTTGTGAATGTGTTTTGGAGACGGTGACACCCAGCGCAGGTGGACAGTATCTCGGGCTCTCTCCTGGCAAGGCCGTGTCCCAGCAGAGGAGCAGTGTGGCCCAGTCATCACTGCAAGGGCCCCGGTCTGACATTCCCGTTTGCTCAGGCCTTAGCCTGAACTTCAGTTTCCTGGCCCATACAATGGGGTTAATAAGGGTACCTAACTCCTGTGTTACTGAGAAGATGCGGTCAAGCTTGAGCAGCGGTCAGCACAGAGCGTGGCACATGGTGGATGCTCTGTGGGGCAGTGAGGGAGCTGCCGTCCCTGACCGGGCCCCTCCCTCTCTCGCTGCAGGCTATGAGCAGCAGCAGGAGCAGGAGAAGCTAGAGCGGGAGATGGCACTGCTGCGCGGAGCCATCGAGGACCAGCGGCGGCGGGCCGAGCTGCTGGAGCAGGCCCTGAGCAATGCGCAGGGCCGTGCGGCAAGAGCTGAGGAGGAGCTGCGGAAGAAGCAGGCCTACGTGGAGAAGGTGGAGCGGCTACAGCAGGCCCTGGGGCAGCTGCAGGCTGCCTGCGAGAAGCGTGAGCAGCTGGAGCTACGTCTGCGGACGCGCCTGGAGCAAGAACTCAAGGCCCTTCGTGCACAGCAGGTGAGCTGGGAAGACCCCAGGAGCCCCTGTTGAGATCCAGGCCAAGCCCTCTTGGAAAGTTAGGACCACCTGGGCCAATCTTGCGGAAGTCCCCTCCTGGCCCATCAGTCTCAGCAGAGGCCTTGCCTCTTGGCCAGGTGCCGACCTCAGGGACTCAAGCCTTGGGCCTCTATCCTCAGCAGCAGCCGGGATTGGCGCCCTTGGACTTTGTCCCTTTCTCTGGAGAAAGTCTCTTAGGAGCTGTGATGGAGGGGACTAGCCAGCTCTTACATGTCTCCCTGAGATCGGGGGTGGGGAAGATAGTCGCCCAGATCCTGGGCCTTTATCCTCACTTTGGTCTGTGTAAATAGCTCTCGTGTTTACAGACCAGATAGAGTTCTGTCTCCACTCCTAGCCTCACCCTTCCCACAGAGGTAGGGTGACCAGAGCTCCTGGATTGCCGGCGTCCGTCCTAGTTTATACCAGTTTTCCCGTGTCATTAAGTCACCCCTTCCCCAGTTTGGAGGACAATGTATATGGTCACTATGCAAAAGCAAACCCAATCTCCTCTGCACCCTTGGCCACAGGATTTGGGGCAAGGCTGTGGGGCCCTGTGGCTCCCCTTTGTCTCCGGCTGGAAGCAGGCTATGCAGAGTGCGTGATGCCAGCTGACCAAGCACTGGCCTCAGTGAGATTCCTCACATGGCAGTGAGGATCTGCGGCCAACACACGCCACCCTCCACCCCTGATCACGATACCCCTCTCTCTGCAGAGACAGGCAGGCACCCCCGGAGGTGGCGGTGGCAGTGGTGGGACCCCAGAGCTCAGCGCACTGCGGCTGTCAGAGCAGTTGCGGGAGAAGGAGGAGCAGGTGCTGGCACTGGAAGCTGACATGACCAAGTGGGAACAGAAGTACTTGGAGGAACGTGCCATGAGGCAGTTCGCCATGGATGCGGCCGCCACGGCCGCCGCCCAGCGTGACACCACTCTCATCCGGCACTCGCCCCAGCCCTCGCCCAGCAGCAGCTTCAATGAGGGCCTGCTCACCGGCGGCCACAGGCATCAGGAGATGGAAAGCAGGTTGGACACTGCAGGCCGGGTACCTGGGGCAGGGGGTGGGAGTAGGGTGGGATTTGTCCAGCCCTTGCCTGGGCCTTAGGTCTTCCCTGGTGGCTCAGACGGTTAAGAGTCTGCCTGCAGTGCAGGAGACTGGGGTTCAATCCCTGGGTTTTGAAGATCCCCTGGAGAAAGAAGGAAATGGCAACCCACTCTGGTATTCTGGCCTAGAGAATTCCATGGACAGAGGAGCCTGGCAGGCTACAGTCCATGGGGTCACAGAGTTGGACACGACTGAGTGCCTTCATTTCTTTTCTTTGCCTGGTCCTTAATCCATGATAAACACCCCTCACTCCGCCCAGCCTAACAATCCCTCCTACTTCTGAGCTGACCCCCTGCTTTCGGCCCAGCTGGCATTACAGGCTATTCTTTCTCAGAGGTGCCAACTGAGTCGTTGGTTTGCCCAGGAGACTCCACTCTTGGATGATACCCAAGGCTCCAGGAGTCTACCTGCTCCCTCACTCCCACCATGTAAATCAGAGAATTAGACTTTCCTACCGTACATGCCAGGTACCACCCCAGAATGAATGTGGCCTAGGCCCCTGGCCTGCGGGGAGCTGGTATTTTCTCTCCAGAGACAACTCAGAGGCCCCACAAGATTTCCATTTGACTTCTTCCTGGCTCAAAAACACAAGCAATCGACTTAGCTCCCTTGATCAACAGCCCTGGGGATGGCCCTCCAGGACAGGGTTTGTGCCACTACCGTCATCACATGAACCCAGAACCTACCCCTGGGTTTGCCAGTGTGGGAGCGGCCCAGCCTCTCATGCACTGGTAGTTTTCAAAGCATCCCATTGCAGAGCTCTGATGGCACTTCTGAAGGCCCCATCCTGGCCCCTACTGCAAGGCCAGGAGACCCCAGCCTGGCTTTAAGGAAGGCTTTCCCTCCAACTTCCACGAGGCGGGGAGGGCAGAGGCCACAGGATCTGTGGGTCTGAAGATGTAAACATGGCCTCTCACCCCTCAGGTTAAAGGTGCTCCATGCTCAGATCCTGGAGAAGGATGCCGTGATCAAGGTCCTTCAGCAGCGCTCCAGGAAAGACCCTGGCAAGGTCACCCCGGGCTCCCTGAGGCCTGCCAAGTCAGTGCCATCTATCTTCGTGGCTGCAGCAGCGGGGACCCAGGGCTGGCAAGGACACTCCTCCAGCGAGCGGCAGGTGGATGCCTCTGCCCAACTGGCTGCAGGTGAGAGGAGGTGGGTGGGCAGCAGAGCCTAGGTTGTTCTCAGGCCTTTCCTTCCAGAACTGAAGCTTGGAGGAGCTAGGCGTCCCAACTCCTCACCCAGGGGAGCCGGCTTACACTCTGGCTCTAGTGACCTTGTAGCCCGCAGCTGTCCCCTGGTGTGACAAGGCAGGCTTTAGCCCCCGTTTCTGGAAATTCCACCACCCTGGTCCCAGCCACTCACTATCAAAGTTAAAATAAGCTTCCCCTGCAGAGGTACCTTCTGGGCCAGCACTTCCACTTCTCCTCCTAAGCAGACGCCACAGAAATAGAGGAATCCTTACTGTTTTAAGATTTATTTAATCTACAACCTTTTAAGAAAGCTTCTTCCACTCCAAGCTTTTGGAACCCAATCCTGTTTGGAAACAGGAGTGTAATCAAAGTTCTTGCAAATCAAGAGCAACTAGCATCCCCAGGAGGTGTCTGTCGTTAAGTTAGGGTATTCTTCATGGGGGCTACAAATTGTGGACAGGGCAGCAACTGAAACTCCTGCCTTCCTAGCAGACAGGGCCCCGCTGGAGGAGCCTGTGGCTGTGGCTCCCCTCGCTGCCCATACCAAACATGGGAGCAGGGATGGGAGCACCCAGACTGATGGCCCCCCGGACAGCCTGGAGCCTGACAGCCTTTTGGGGTGCAGCAGTGGCCAGAGAACAGCTTCACTGGGTAAGTCTCCTCCAACTTTTGTGGGGCACTGAGGGCACCCTGGGGTGTGAATCCCACCCCGACTCATTGCCCACACTCCACGGGGTCCCTGCACAGGGAGGGTGAGCAGAATGTGGGACCTACCTCAGTACCGGGGGGGAGAGCTGGTGGATATAGGAGTAGGAGAACTGGAAACCCTAATTACAAACAGATCTACCTGGGAAGCCCTTTATCTCCTCTTAAGAAGTCTTCCTTAAACATCTTTAATGGCCAATCTGAGCAATTAAGATAGTGGAGCTTGGCACTCCCAAATTAGAAGACTTTGTTTTAAGAGTCCCGGAAGGAGAAATTTAAGAAGATGCCATTGAATGTGTTTGCTCTCTTTCACATTAACCTTTGCATAGTTGCCTATCCCTCACTGGCTCAGAAAACCACAGGCATGAAAAGAATGTGGCAGCCTCCCTCCCTCAGGGCTCTCCACCCTCCCTCCAAGCCCTCCAACCAGTTCCTAGTTTTAAATATTTGCGTCTTCCACTGGGGAGGCTGGTGGTCTGGATGGAGAGCTGGGGACTGGTTGGGCAAGTTATGGGGACCTGGGCAGCGGAGGTGGGAAAAGCTGGTGAAGACAGAACCTATCTTTAAAATGTTAAAAGCTGGTGAAGACAGAGCCTATCTTTAAAATGTTACCAGATTTAAAAGGGCAGTCTAGTAACCCTCGTTGCCCTGTGCCTGGCCTCTTATCTCTCCAGATTCTATTGCTACATCCAGAGTCCAGGACTTTTCCGACATGGTGGAGATATTGATCTGAAGGAGGTGGTGCCGTGGGGACTCTGAACCATTTCCTGCTGCCCTCTGCCACACGGCCATTCCATCAGGATGCTGCATGGGAGAGGGGAACTGTGAGCACCCGTCCCCCCAGAAGACCCTGTTCCTTAGCCCCATGCTCCTCCTGGGCCTATGCAGCATGAGGACTGGGCCTTTACCTGGCTTGCTGCCAGGGTAGCAATTGAAAGCTCAGAAGGGAGTAGTGCACCCACACTGCGCACTTGGGCAGGGAGGGAGGGGATGTGTTGATTTGGCGGCTGATTTCCCAGGATGGCTGCCCATGGACTCCAGGTGGACTGGTTTAATAGGCCTGGCTCAGTGTGGTCCCTCCAACTCCATCTGCTCCTCAGCTCCTCACTGCCTCCTGGGGATCACCCAGACCTGAATCTTGGCGGCCTGTTGAGCGTGTGAGTCCTGCAGAGGCCACAGCGTCACCCGCACTGTGGAGAGGACTGGGATGTGCCGTGCAGTTTGTACATAATTCCCTTTCTTGTGAAACAGAAGATTGAAGTGGGCTGCTTCAGATTCACCCCTCATTCCGTGCTCCCAGCCCTGCTGCCTCGGTTCCTCCCAGCTATCTCCCCTTCTCAAGTCCTTGGTCCATGGATTTTGTTACTGCTTGATCCACGGGATACTGGCTGCTTTTTCCCCATCTTGAGCCCTGTTTGAAATGCCCAAGGGGCCTCACCACCACCAGCCTCTTGAAACGGCTCCACAGCTCCTGTCCCTGGGACATCTCGTCAGTTTGGTTATGAACCCTGAGCTAGATGAAGTCCGCCACCACAGATCTGCATGGTGGGCTTCCCAGCACCAGTTCTCTGAAAGGAAACTGGAGAGATGGCCTTGTTCTCATCAGAGTCTTTGTTCCCCCTGGAGGCACTGGGAGAGGGAGCTATGCTGGTGAAAACTAGTCCATGAGCTGTAAGACATGACTCAGATGGTCCTCTGAATGGAGCCCCTGTCACAGCATGGCGCCCTGAGGCTGGCTCCTCAAGCGCCAGTGCGCAGCACCCTGAAACAGGGCCAGCGCTTGGGAACTGGAGTGAAGTGTCCGAGGGCAGCCTGCCAGTAGCAGTGACTTTTACTTCTGGTCTTAAAGAGTCTCCCAACTCAGCCCCATGAGTGACTGGTGGGTTTTAGTGGTTTGTCTCGGCTGTTTTTAGTTCTCCTTGAGTCTTTGTTTTTGTTTTTCTTTTACTGTTTTTAGGTTTTTGTATGTGTTATTTTATTGCTATGGTTCCTCAAGTTTCCTTTTTAAACATTCGCATTTGCTGGACAATTGCATATTTTTTTAAAATCCCCCTACCCCTCTGTAAAACTGAAAAATGCATTTGGTTCATGTGCATTGTTTACAAAACAAAAAGAAAAAAAGAGAGAAAAAGGCAAAAAAATATTGTGAAAGAAAAAAAAAACAACTTAATATATTTTGGATTAATATTTGGTATTTCTTTTTAAAGTATTTTTTTGTGCTGTGAACATTTTCTGCCAAAGACCATGATGTGTGTCTGTATGTTTAAGTTATCGTGAATATTTAAAATGTAAACATGGCTGTTTCGTTATGCCACCCTGTACCAGGATTGCTGCTGCATTCCACTGGGTATAACAGTATTTTAATTAAAAATTTTTTTTTTTTTTTAATTAAAAGCACTGTGTTTGTACAAGTGAGAGACTGCACTGAGGGGTAAAGGAGAGAGGGAAGGGACTTCGGGAGGGGGCTCCCATGTCAGTCACTGGACCACTCTCAACATCGAGCTGCACCCCCTACTCGTCCACGCTGTGCTCCTGGGTGCCTTGGTTCTTAACCTGACCAGAGTATGTCCATAGGCCGCCAGCTCAGTAACTGCTGTCTCTCATAAGAGAGGAGTGAAGGGTGCTGGTTTCCATTTTCTGGTAGTGGGAAACCTTGGGGCAAGGCAGGTCCCTCCTTAATTGCAAAGCTTGGAGGATACACAGTGTAATCTCTTCAAGGATCCAAAATTCCTGTAAATTTTGTGAGGCTGCATGAAGAGGAGGGTTGGAATGAGGGTATGGTTGGCTTTCCACTTTCCAGAGAACATTTCTTTCAGTCTGGGAGGGTCCGGCAGAGGGGCACCCTCCTCAGGTAGCTTTGTCCTAAACAGCTTTGTTTGGCCATATGCTGTGGTTACTCCACAGTAGGCCAAGGTGTCCGAAGGTGGCTGTATCCTTCCCTCCCCCCACCCAGCACAGAGTCCTTGTCTAGGACCAGTGAAGAGACAGCATTCTTTGCTGTGTGTACACTGGCAGAGGGTCTTCATGTGCATGACATAGTTTGGGGCACTGCCTCCTTCCCAAGCTGTGGCATTACCACTCCTGCCCCAGGCCCAGCAAAGCATACCACTCCAATCCACAAAAGAAAACCATCCTTGTATCAGAAACAAAGCCCCTTCCTCTGTGGGCCGGTTGGCACACTAAGGTTCCCCACCAGGATGTGGGCTGGCAGGCAATGGGCAGCCAGACAGGCCAGTGATGGGAACAGTCACTGCCATGGCCATGAGTGAAGTATTTTCAGGGTAGGTGTAGGGACTCGGCAGCCATGTTGTTTTTGGTTTTTGTTTTTTTTTTTTTTAATTGGAGGATAATTGCTTTACCATGTTGTGCTAGTTTCTGCCATACAACACGAATCAGCTTTCAGTTCACTTTAGTTCAGTCGCTCTGCTGCTGCTGCTAAGTCGCTTCAGTCGTGTCTGACTCTGTGTGACCTAATGGACGGCAGCCCACCAGGCTTCCCCGTCTTTGGGATTCTCCAGGCAAGAACACTGGAGTGGGTTGCCATTTCCTTCTCTAATGCATGAAAGTGAAAAGTGAAAGTGAAGTCGCTCAGTCGTGTACGACTCTTAGCGACCCCATGGACTGTAGCCTACCAGGCTCCTCTGTCCATGGGATTTTCCAGGCAAGAGTACTGGAGTGGGGTGCCATTGCCTTCTCCGGTTCAGTCGCTCAGTTGTGTACAACTCTTTGCGACCCCATGGACTGCAGCACGCCAGGCTTTCCTCTCTATCACCAACTCTCGGAGCTTGCTCAAACTCATGTCTGTCAACTTGGTGATGCCATCCAACCATGTCATCCTCTGTCATCCCCTTCTGCCTTCAATCTTTCCCAGCATAGGGTCTTTTCCAATGACTCAGTTCTTCGCATCAGGTGGCCAAAGTATTGGAGCTTCAGCTTCAGCATCAGTCCTTCCAATGAGTATTTAGGACTGATTTCCTTTAGGATCAACTGGTTTGATCTCCTTACTGTCCAAGGGACTCTCAAGAATCTTCTGCACCATAGTTCAAAAAGCATCAATTCTTAGGCATTCAGCTTTCTTTATCATCCAACTCTCACATCCACACATGACTATTGGAAAAAGTTTTGACTAGATAGACCTTTGTTGACAAAGTGATGGCTCTGCTTTTTAACATGCTGTCTAGGTTTGTCACAGCTTTTCTTCCAAGGAGCAAGCGTCTTTTAATTTCATGGCTGCAGTGACCATCGGCAGTGATTTTGGAGCCCAAGAGAATTAAAGTCTCTCACTGTTTCCATTGTTTCCCATCTATTTGCCATGAAGTGATGGGACCAGATGCCATGATCTTAGTTTTCTGAATGTTGAGTTTTAAGCCAGCTTTTTCACTCTCCTCTTTCACTTTCATCAAGAGGCTCTTCAGTTCCTCTTCACTTTCTGCCATAAGGGTGGTGTCATCTGCATATCTGAGGTTATTAATATTTCTCTTGGCAATCTTGAGTCCAGCTTGTGCTTCATCCAGCCTGTCATTTCGCATGATGTACTCTGCACATAAGCTTCATCCGGCCCGGCATTTCTCATGATGTACTCTGCACATAAGTACACATAGCTTATGTACTCTGCACATAAGCTATATATATACATCCTCTCCCAGCCCCCCGACCCCACCCCTCTATGTCATCACAGACCACCAAGCTGAGCTCCCTGTGCTATACAGCGGCTTCCCACTAGTTATATATTTTATACATGGTAATGTATATGTGGGGGCTTCCCAGATGGCACAGTGGTAAAAAAGTCCACCTGCCAATGCAGGAGACACAAGAGATACAAGTTCAGTCCCTGGGTTGAGAAGATCCCCTGGAGAAGGGCATGGCAATCCACTCCAATATTTTTACCTGGAAAATTCCATGGCTAAAGGAGACTGGCAGGCTATGGTCTGTGGGGCTGCAGAGTCGGACGCGACTGAGCGTGCACATAGTACATATATGTCAACCCTACTCTCTCAGTTCATCCCACCCTCTCCCGCCACTGTGTCCATGTCTGTTCTTTACATCTGCATCTCTCTTCCTGCCCTCAGCATTCATGTTGATGAGTATCTGAGGCAGGATCCTAGAGATTGACCTCCTGAGCCAGCCTTACCTGCCAAAAAGTGATGGAACCAAACAGATAGAGGAATTGGGAACATCCAAGGACTTTTTAGCAACTTTTCTGATAGCATGGCCCAACACAAGGCACCGCATGTCCATGCTTCCACCCCAGCCCCCGAGGCCACCTCCCACCAGGCAGGCAGCACAGATGCCCGTCTCTCCCTAGATTAGGATTTGCTGTGTGGAGTGTGAGTAGGTTGCCCTCCTCAGATGCAGGCCTGGTCCTTGGAGGTGGCCTGAAGAGCAGAGCCGCTGCTCCCATCTGCTTCTGGCCACACCAGCCCACAGAAACATTTGCTAAGGTGTATCCAGGCAAAACAGCTGCACCTGTGTGCAAATAACAGCCTGGCAACGAGGTTCCTGTCCACCTCCACCTGCCCCCAAAAGAGCCCTGAAGGGCACCTCAGACCCAGTGCAGTAAGGCCTGATGAGGGCACCATCCCATCCCCAGCACCTTGGTCAGGGGCTTGCAAAGCATCTTTAGGGCCTTTTGCAAGAATTCAGTCCATCAAGAGTCACTTTAGTTTTTCCTCTGCATAGACCAGGCGGTCAAAGAAACCAGTGTACCTGGCATACATACATGTGTGTGTATATGAGTCTATGCATGTAAGTGCCTGAGTCTGTCCCACAGAGAAAGACATGAAGGACATCTATTTCTGGCTGGTGTCCTTCCTGGGTCACCACAGTGTCCAGTGACAGGGTCACCAGATGGGGTGAAGAGCCATGTCTTCTCAGGAAAGGGTTTGGGCGAACTTCTCACTGCCATTTAAATACAGCCTAGGGATTTCCCTGATGGTCCAGTCGCTAGAGCTCTAAGCTCCCAATACAGGGGACCTGGGTTCGATCCCTGGTCAGGGAACTGGATCCCACCTGCTTCAACAAAGATCAAAGATCTTATGTGCTGCAACTAAGACCCAGAGCAGCCAAATAAAGTTTAAAAAAAAAAAAAAGAGGAAAGAAAGATAGAAAGAAAGGCAGCCTGGCAAAGCTGTGGAACAGGTGAGCCATGGGCTGGTGTGGGTGGGGGGAAGGGGGGCTTGCCCTGGGGAGGGGAGTGTCTGCCCACGTGCCTGGGCACCAGTGACAAGGGGGCCTGGGCCATGATGAGGCCAGTCCCTGAGTCCCACTGGTGTCTCTGCTGAGCTCTTAGAGGCCCAGTTCCTCTCTGAGGGACAGCTCTGCTCTGCCCGCCCAGCCCCCACTCAGCACCTTGGCCAACAGGGCTGGGAGCTCAGGAGGGGCCCCCACCGCCCCAGAGGGCCGGAAGGCTGCCTATGGGTGCTGTCCCAACCCTCTCCTTTCTCTCACCTCCGAGTTAATGGTTAACTCTTCCCCGTCCCCAGCAGTGTCGGCAGCAGGCTTAGAGGGCTTGGTTAATATGCCAAGATGGGGGCAGCAAAAGGGGACCCCAGGAGCCCAGAAGTGGCTGAAGCCCCTCCACCAGCCCCAGGGACCCAAGCCGGACAGGAACCTTGTCTGCGGTACCAGCTTCTTGTCCCCCAGCTCAGTGAGGACCCGGCTAGGATGTCGCAGTCCCTGAACACTTGTCCTTGTGTGTGATGCCTCAGGAAGCAGCCCAGAAAGCCCCAGCACCAAGCTGTGCCCTCTAGGGCCAAGCCAGCAGGAAAGCTCCACAGCCACTGAGCTCTCAGTATTCTTTGTTATTATTAATATGAAGATATAATTCACATGCCGTAAAATCCACCCTTTCAAAGCATACAGTTCAGGGTATCTTATATCACAGCATCTGTTCTAAACCAGCAGTCAGCCATGGGTCAACACCAAATGCCCCAGCAGGGGACCATATGGACGCAAAGAGAAGTGCTGTTTGATCTGGTGCATTCATACTTGTCGGTTCCTTCTTCTCAAGACGACACTTTGATCTTTCTATAGCTGACAGTCTCCTTCCACTGGGCTGGCCCGGTGATTCCAACACACCTTCCCTGGGCTACAAAGAAGTCACTACCTGCTCTGAGCTGGAGCCCTCGGCCATCTGACACCCAGGCTGCGTGACAGACCTCCTGGCCTGAGATTCGGGCAGAAGACCTGTGAGCCCGAGCCCCCAGGCACCCGCTGTCTGCTTAAGGTTTTCCAGAGTCAAGGAGCACTGGCAGGGGTAGGTCCAGTTTTGTGGGACCTGAAGTTTATATAATTTGGGGAGATCCTCTTTAGGAAGAAGAATGAAAAATGGCAAAGAGAAAGAGAGGTCTAGAGTCTTCGAAGGGGCTTGTTCAAGTGAGCACCTCAAGGCATAGGCTTCATTAACTTCCCAATCAATCTGCATCTGAGCATCATCACCTCAAAGAAATAGTGCTCTGGGAGGTGCCATGATTCAATTTGGGCTCATCCTTGTTCTCCCTGACAAAGCTTGGAGCTGGGGATCAATGAAGCTGCAGTTATTCCAACCCCAGGGCACAAGGAATGGCTGCTTTTGGGTCCCCTTTCTTACTGCATCCCTCCCGCTGGGGCAAAGGTGACCACTACCAAGGGGCCTGGAGTTCCAGTGGGGAGATGTCACCATAGCTCCTGTACAACAGGGCTGACCAGCGTGCAGAAGACCAGACCCATGGCTGGTCCATGTCCACCTGCTGCTCTCACCCACCAAGCAGAGCTCCAGCCTCCTGCCAGAGTTGGTGTCGCTATGGGGTGGGGTGGGGACACATGGACATCTGCAGTTGGTTGGAGAGCCACGAGACTTGACGGTGCAGGGCCTGACTATCCGCTTTCGATTCTGAGCTGGCCAAAAGTCACGAGCTGTCCTCCGATAAACTCCTCTTGTTGAGTCCAAAGGCTCCTACCTGGGGCCACATTCCAGGTGTGGTTGGGCAACAATAGACAGTTCCCTGCCTCAATGTGGCTTCTTTTCCAGCTCCAGAAGGCCCTGCCCCATCCCTCCTCTGCAGGCTTCGCTTGCTTGACGCAATGTTCTGTGGAAATCCTCACAGCTTGTTGCATCAGTGGCAAAAACACCAAAATCGTAACCGTGGAGTGACTTAACTGCACAAGCCACAGTTGAGGTTCACTGTGAAAAACTACAGCAACCTTCTCGAAAATAAAAATGATCCTCCTTCCCAGAGAATCTTCTCTAAGGCTTGGGTTCTCTGCCTCAGCAAAACTGACTTTTCTTTAACCTATTTCACGGTGAGTGACCTGGCCATCACTTCATTGGTTCATTCATTCATGTTACAGATGTTTACTGAGTGCCCTCCTTGTTCCCAGCACTGGGGTGGGCACTGGGGATCCAGGGATGAACAAGGCAAATTGTGTGTCCAAACATCCTTATGCTCCCAGCACCTCTTTTATCATTATATCCCATCCTGAGCTGAACACAGGGATGGTCAAAGATGTTGACTAAATGAGAACTGGCTCCAGTCTACCTTCCTGGCTCTGGATTCCACCATTTTCCTTGCACACCCAGCCATACAAGCAATGGCTCTGTGGTTCCGAGGGCACTGTGGTCTCTCTCAGCAACGGGCCTTGGCCCACCCTATTCCATTTCTCTGGAATGCCTTTCTCATTTCCTTTCTCTTCCCTTGGACTGTTTAGCTCAAAAGCTAAACATCAAAACCAAGCTTGAGCATCACTTATTCCTGTAGCCTCCCCCTCCACAGCATCCTGTGTGTTTCCCAGGACAAGGAAAGGGAAGAGAGGTGAAACCTGCAGACTGTGGGACCCTTGCTAGCAGACATTAGTCTGTGGCTCTGCTGGTCAAGAGGGAGCAGGTAAGAAGGTTTAACTGATGTTTTTAACTACACAGAGGTTCCTCCTGTTCCCGTGCTGAGGTCACAAGTGGCCCTGAACACTGCCTGGACATCCCCAGGATGTTTTGGCCAGAGGACCCATGCCCCCTCCTCCTGGGCCAGACCCACCACCATTCTGATGAGATTGGGTGCGTTCAGGGAGGTATGACTGTAGACAGTCACCCCCCCTCCGTCCCTACCCACCACCACCATTCTGGAGCTAGAGGAGGACGAAAAAGATTCTGTGGGTGGAGTCTCGGGGTCAGAGAAGGAGAGGTTGAGCCTGAGGGCTCAGGCCAAGGTGGAGGGGAGTAGCTAGGCAGGCAGCTATGGGTGTGTGAGCCCAGAACCAGCCCTGCAGGATGGCTGGCCCATGAGGCAGGCCCAGGCACTGCAGGCCACGAGCCCAGCCGTGGGAACAGCTGGTAGAACTGAACCTCGCCCACCTCCAAGAGAACTGCTCCTGCCTGGCCCTGCCAGCCCCAGGCTTCTTCTGGGTAAGGGCAGGGTGGAAATCTTCTGATCAGGATGGCAGCTCCCAGCCATGCCCTGTGATACTGAAGTCCCAATAAAACTCACAAGAGATCAGACCATAGCCCTGTGCTCATGGCCAGCAGGTAGGGATGGGGCTCAGGGAGCATTGCTGCCCTCCCGCCCATGTTTAGCTGATGACGCTTCACCCGCTCATTCCAACTCTGCCACATTCACTTATTCAACACATATCCATCAAGCCCCCACTATGTGCCAGACACTATTCTAGGTCCTGGGAGAAAGTGGGGAAGGAAGCAGACAAAGCACCTGCCCTGTGCTTTGTTGAAAGCTCGCGTTGAAGCAGGGATGGGCTGAGAGGAAGATGAACAGAAAACTGAATACATTTTATAGAGTGTGTTAGAACAATGATTCTTAAATCCTCTGTGCAAAAAGCTAGTTTATTTTTTTTTCAATCTGCATTTTGATTTCTAGACAATGTCAAATTGCTACAGATTCTGAAGTATCTATAGACGTTTCTAAATGTTTACTTTCCATGTCTACACTCACATCTGCTCCTGCTGCTGGTCACACTGTATGAGAAGCTGACAAAGCTTTGGGAAAAACAGGAGGGCAAGAGAGATGAGTAGCTGAAAGTAGGGCAGTTGACTAATTTGAGTGAAAATCGCTCAGTCGTGTCTGAGTCTTTGTGACCCCATGGACGATACAGTCCACGGAATTATCCAAGCCAAAATACTGGAGGGGGTAGCCTTTTCCTTCTCCAGGGGATCTTCACAACCCCGGGATCTAACCCAGGTCTCCCATGTCGCAGGCAGATTCTTTGTCAGCTGAGCCACAAGGGAAGCCCCAAAGGGGTGGCTATTGAGAAACTAATATCTGAGCAAAGATTTGAAGGAGGTGGGGGGAGAGCCACACATGTGTCTGAAGTCTGGACTTTGGTTGAAGCCTTCTTGAGGGGTAAGGGGTAGAGGGCAGGAAGTGAGGGGGCATTATAAGGGAGGAAAATGGGGATCCCCACAGATGACCCTGAATCCTCACAGGATCTATAGCTCCACGAGTAGTGTCTCCCCTAAGGTAGGCCTGGGGTGATCCACACCCTCTCAGCATCCATCTTGAGCCCAGGAGGAGCCTCCCTGAAGCCACTGTGATCCTAATGGAGCACAGTTTCCCTGTAAATGATCTCCTCTCCTTTTTTAGGACTCTCTTCCTCCACGAGCCAGCTCTCCACACCAGCCACAGGACATTCTTTTGGCCAGGCTCAGTGCATCCACTTCCAGCTTTGCAATCTCCAGGGCTGCATGAAAGTGAAAGTGAAGTCGCTCAGTCATGTCCGACTCTTTGCGACCCCATGGACTGTAGCCTACAAAAGAGGTGCTTCCAGCCTAGGAGGTGATCTGAGCCCCACTCCTGCGTCCACAAAAGTGCAGGGCCATGACTGCAGGAAAGGTTCTTCTGATTTGTTTCTGCATCTGAGCTCAGGGTATGTGGCAGTGAACACGTGGAGACATGTGGATATGTGTTCTCTTGGTGAACACACTTTCACACCCATAAATGCTCACCCAGTCATATATACACACTTCCACACCAAATACACACCCAGATTTGAAGTATACTCACAGGCTTAGCCACATGCACCTGTGCCCACCAACATCCTGCATAAACCTTCAGGTACACTAATGTGAGCATGCACACTTTTACACACACTTGAAGACACACACACATGCACAGTCTTGTGGGCCCACATCCATACCAACATGCACACCACAGACACACTTCCAGAAACGCACACATGCTCCCTGAACCCAGACCCACTCTTCTCCAAGAGAATTTCTACTAGGAGCAAACACCTGGAGTCTGCAGTGAGTGGCAGACAGACAGATGGGACAAAGATCATCCATGTGTTCAGGTGGCCCTGCCAACACAGCTCCACAGGAGCAAACAGCAAGCCTGTCCCCTTACCACCTGGCCTTCAGGAGGACAAGGCCAAAGTGGGGTCAGGTTTGGGCAGGAGTATGTCAGAGCTCCCAGGAGCCGACTCAAAGCCAAGAGCAGACAGCCTATGCATTCCCAACATGCAGGTCACCATGATGTGAAGTGCCAGCCTACATTCTGGAGCCGAAGGTCGACTGGAACAGACCTAGGGAAAACCCAGTTGTCATGGGGAAGAAGGTGTTAAGTAGATGTTTCCTTTTATTCCAACCCTTTGGTTAGGTTTTGGGCTTCCCTGGTGGCTCAGAGGTTAAAACGTCTGCCTGGAATGTGGGAGACCCAGGTTCGATCCCTGGGTCGGGAAGACCCCCTGGAGAAGGAAAGGACAACCCACTCCAGTACTCTTGGTTGGAGAATCCCATGGAGAGAGGAGCCTGGTAGGCTACAGTCCACGGGGTCGCAAAGAGTCGGACACGACTGAGCGACTTCACTTTCACTTTCATGCAGCCCTGGAGATTGTGTGTCAGGGGACTGGCACCCTGGTTGTATACAGTAATTTATTATTATGCATTTTTAGTGGATTCCTTAGAATTGTCTATATACAAGATTATATCATTTATAATAGAGATATTTTCACGTTTTCCTTTCCAATCTGGATGCCTTGCATTTAATTTTCTTGCCTAATTGCTCTGGCTACAACTTCCAGCACAATACTGACTAGAAGCAATGAGAGTAGATATCCTTCTCTTGATCTTAGGGGGAAAGCATTTAATTTTTTACCATTAAGTATGATACTAGGTATGAGGTTTTGGAGATGCCTTTTATCAAGTTCAGGAAGTTCCTTTCTATTTCTGGTTTGTTGTGTGCTTTTATCATAAGAGAGTGTTAAATTTTATCAAAGGCATTTTCTGCAAATATTGAAATGATCATACAATTTTTGTCATGAAATCTATTGATATGGAGAATGACATTGATTTCTAGATGCTAAACTAAGCTTGCATTCCTGGGATAAATCCCACTTGTTCATAGTATACAATCTTTTTATATGGATTCATTTTGTTAGTATTTCATTGAGGATTTTCCCCTCAGGAATATATGTCCAGCAAGGCGGAGAAGGTGATGGCATCCCACTCCAGTACTCTTGCCTGGAAAATCCCATGGACAGAAGAGCCTGGTAGGCTGTAGTCCATGGGGTCGTGAAGAGTCAGACATGACTGATCGACTTCACTTTCACTTTTCACTTTCATGTATTGGAGAAGGAAATGGCAACCCACTCCAGTGTTCTTGCCTGGAGAATCCCAGGGACGGGGGACCCTGGTGGGCTGCCGTCTATGGGGTCGCACAGAGTCGGACACGACTGAAGTGACTTAGCAGCAAGGCTGGGGCCATATCATTGCAGTATTCCCAGTCCCTCAAGCAGGGCCAGGTGCAGTGAGTACCTACTGAGCCCCAAGAAATGAATCTATAAAGCATAGGATCTGAAAAGCATGAAGGCTCTTGTTAGAAATAGCGACCATTATATTATTACAAATGTCTGAATATGCATTATCCTTACAAATCACAGAGGCAGTGGAGACTATGAAAAATCAAAACCTAGAATGAAGCCCTTCCCATTGGGTGGCTTGGTCCATCAGTCAAGAGTACCTCACCTGGGGGCCCAGACTTAGGGGGGGCAGAAGCTTCTAGAAACTTATTCCAGAATCCTCCCTCCATGGGAAGTCCCTTCTCAAAGAAGGGAAACATGGCGAGGACCCAGGGTGGTGGCATATGTCCTAGGGCTGCCAAGAGCATATGCAAGGCAGATGAATGGGTATGCAGTGGACAGTGGGGTCTTATCCACTGTGATCCAGGTGGGTATTTCTGGATGCTGTGGCAGCCAAGCCTGTCACCACTCACAGATCTGGCTTTAGTACAGCTTCTGAGTAGGTTTTTAAACTCATCCTGAACACAGGGCTGGCATGTGGGTTAAATGAGATAATGCATGAAGAGCTCTTAGTTCTGGCATAGAATAGGCGTTTGGTAAATGGGGACATTGTTATTTCTATGGTCATTTTTTAAACTTTAAAATTTATTCTAGAAGGAAGTCCACTGACAGCCAGACTATCTTGTAGCTTTATTCTATTCATAATTTCAAAAATCCTCCAGTAGGTGCCACTTGGACCAATCTAAGACCAAAGAAAATGATGTATCCCCCACCTCACCACATAGGAGCTGTCATCAGGGCTCCACTCTCACCTCTTACCTGGACACAGATGAAGCCTTCTTCAAAACAAGCAGGAAAGAAAGTTTTTTTTCCTGTCTCACTAGGAGTTTTAGGGGAAAGGAAAGGTGCCCTTCTTTTTGCCACCCCCTTACCTGTATTGGCTGGCTTTTGACACACACCATAAGAACAGCCCAGGCACAACACCAAGGCTCAGGAGGGCACCAGTGGAAGAAAGCAGGGCATGTCCAGAAAGCTGGGGCAATGGGCCCTGCCTGCCAGCTCAAAGAGTGGACCCCAAGTTCTTCCTTCTTGTGTGCTGGGAATTCTTCTCTGGATTCTGGCATCAGGCCTAAACTCCTTATCTCCCCCATACCAGTCTTATCAAAGCAATTCGGTGAATCTACCAGGAATGTATTTGCTGCCCTTTCAACAACCAGAACACTTGCAGAGCTGGCCTTGGGCCCTGCTCTTCCAGGAAGCAGAGCAGCATAATTAGCCAGGCCAGAGCTCCAGCCTGAAATGCCCCCAAGACAGGACCAGTAGTGCCCCTCTACCCAGGTGAGAGCTAAGGACCTTCTAAGGACCACATCCCAGATCACCTCACAGATTCTACTAATGGTGTGAACTCCGGGGTGGTCTCAGTCAACTCTGGCTTGAATGAAAGTACCATAGAGTTAGGACAGAAGTCTCAGGCATGGAGGGTTGGAGGAGAACAGGCCTAGAAAAGCCATGGGTGTGGGAATGAAGAGGCTACAGGTGACTATTTAGAGCAAACCTTCATAGCTAGAGAAGGTGCCAAGGTTGTCAACGGTGAAAAAGTGAAAATAAGTTCAAGGTCCAGCCATAGGATAGAGATAAGTAAATTATGATTCAGCCATGTAAGGGTGAAAACTGACAGCTGGGGCTGGAAGGGAAGGGAGAGGGAAGGGGTAAAGAGACAGAACACAGGATTTTTAGGGCAATGACACTACTCCGTACGGTGAATATGGATTATCTTATACTTGTCAAAACCCATAGAGTGTACAACACCAAGAGTGGACCCTAATGTACAACTGAGACTTAGGGTGGTCATGACGTATCAGTGTATGTTCAACAGATAAAAACAGGCATACCTCTGTGGTGAGGGGCACTGATAATGAGGAAGCTGTGTGTGGGGGTGGGGGCAGGGTGCATATGGGACATCTCTGTACCTTCCCCTCAATATTGCTGTGAGCCAAACATTGCTGTAAAATAATAAAGTCTTATAAAAAAAGTCCAAAACTCTGATAGCTCATAGGTTTCATTTGACTTTTAAGGAGAATGGGATTACTTGCCAACATTAAAAAGAAAATTTTTATGGAAAAAAAAGTCCCAATGTCTAGCTTCTCTTGAATACCAGAAATTCTGGCGATTCTAGGCCCTCATTTCCACCTGGGAAGGCTTTGTTGGAGTAAAGAGTAGTGCTCCCCTCAACTGAGGAAGCATCTCCAGACGGCCAAGGTTCCTATCTGGCCAAAGTTAATCAGGCAATTTGGCCAAGGTTCCTATCTGGCCAAAGTTAATCAGGCAATTTGGCCAAGGTTCCTATCTGGCCAAAGTTAATCAGGCAATATATATAGTCTCCTTCAGCTTTGGGAGTAAATCGCTTGTTCATGCTATTCCCTGTGCCTGAAACATCCCGTGAGCCCTGGTAAGTTGTTTTGATCCTGCAGGAATTTCTCAAATATCACCTCCCCAGGGCAGACTTCACTGACTGCCCCCGACTAAGTTAAGTCACTCTCTTCTATTCTCATTGCGTTCTTGTAAAACTCTTCACTGCTGTCATAGAAGAAGTATTTGTGACAACTCTCCCTTACAGAAGAATTCTACTTGCTAAATATAGAAGGAATGAGGAAATACAAAACTACTATTAGAACACCAGATCTCCATAGGCAAGATCCACCCCTAGATATTAACCTTAGTGGGCAAAAGTTAAAAGAAGAAACATGTTATTAACATAGTTTCAAAATTCTCTTCCAAAACCAAATTTTTATGAATGACAAAGGAGAAATAGAAAAATTGGAGTGGAGAAACCTGGCAGATTTTTAATGTATCTAAGTGAAAAAAAAAGATTGACATCCTTAGTAATAAGACACTGTGATCATGCACCTCCTGATACCACGCACAGAGAAGGACACGCCACCCCTGTGGCATCCTTTATGATCACATAAATTCAATCTAATTGTCAGAAAGTATCAGACAAACCCAAATTAAGAGACCTTCAAAAAGTAACCAGTAGTCTTAAAAAGTCTCAAGATCAGGAAGGACTAAAAACTGTCGCAGATTGGAGGTGATTAAGGAAAAATGACAACTAAATATAACATGAGACACTGGGTTAAATCCTGGAACAGAAAAAAAACAGAATAAGAATGTATGTACTAGATAGTTCAGTTCAGTTCAGTTCAGTCGCTCAGTCGTGTCAACTCTTTGCAATCCCATGGACTGAAGCACACCAGGCTTCCCTGTCCATCACCAGCTCCCAGTTGCTCAAACTCATGTCCATCAGTCGGTGATGGTATCCAACCATCGCATCCTCTGTTGTCCCCTTCTCCTCCTGCCTTCAATCTTGCTCAGCATGAGGATCTTTTCAAATGAGTCAGTTCTTTGCATCAGGTGGTCAAAGGATTGGAGCTTCAGCTCCAGCATCCATCCTTCCAATGAATATTCAGAACTGATTTCCTTTCAGATTGGCTGATTGGATCTCCTTGTAGTCCAAGGGACTCTCAAGAGTCTTCTCCAACACCACAGTTCAAAAGCATCAATTCTTCCATGCTCAGCTTTCTTTATAGTCCAACTCTCACATCCATACACAACTACTGGAAAAACCATAGCTTTTACTAGACAGACCTTTGTCAGCAAAGTAATATCTCTGCTTTTTAATAGGTACTGAACCAATATGCAGGTGACACCACCCTTATGGCAGAAAGTGAAGAGGAACTAAAAAGCCTCTTGATGAAAGTGAAAGAGAAGAGTGAAAAAGTTGGCTTAAAGCTCAACATTCAGAAAACGAAGATCATGGCATCTGGTCCCATCACTTCATGGGAAATAGATGGGGAAACAGTGGAAACAGTGTCAGACTTATTTTTTCTGGGCTCCAAAATCACTGCAGATGGTGGCTGCAGCCAGGAAATTAAAAGGCATTTATTCCTTGGAAGAAAAGTTATGACCAACCTAGATAGCATATTGAAAAGCAGAGACATTATTTTGCCAACAAAGATCCGTCTAGTCAAGGCTATGGTTTTTTTTGTGGTCATGTATGGTTGTGAGAGTTGGACTGTGAAGAAAGCTGAGCACCGAAGAATTGATGCTTTTGGACTGTGGTGTTAGAGAAGACTCTTGAGAGTCCCTTGGACTGCAAGGAGATCCAACCAGTCCATTCTGGAGGAGATCAGCCCTGAGATTTCTTTGGAAGGAATGATGCTAAAGCTGAAACTCCAGTACTTTGGCCACCTCATGTGAAGAGTTGACTCATTGGAAAAGACTCTGATGCTGGGAGGGATTGGGGGCAGGAGGAGAAGGGGACAACAGAGGATGAGATGGCTGGATGGCATCACTGACTTGATGGACGTGAGTCTGAGTGAACTCTGGGAGTTGGTGATGGACAGGGAGGCCTGGTGTGCTGCGATTTATGGGGTCGCAAAGAGTTGGACACGACTGAGCAACTGAACTGAACTGAACTGAACTGAACCAATATTAACTTCTTGGTCTTCAAAACTATAATAATAGTTGTGGGAGATGTCAATATCAGGGGAAGCTGAGCTGGGTGATGGATATTTGAGAACTCTGCTTCATTTTGCAAGTCCTCTGTAATTCTAAAATGGTCCCAAAATAGAAAATCAAAAAAGTATTTGTGTATTTACTTTCTTGAGGCCTGTGTCCCCTGCTAGGCTGCAAACTTCACGAGGACAGGGACTGAGAACACTGGCATTTTCGTCACTGCACAGTTGCATGTGTCTGACACGCAGAGGGTATTCAATAAACACATGCTGAATAAACAGACCTATGGTTACTGACAGAAAAAGTCCATGGCATATTCTTGAGTGGAATACATAGGACACACAGCAGCCCGTAGAGTATGTCAAAATGTGTATAAACAAGGAGACTAAGGATTTACAAACCAATGTTGACTGTGGCCATCTCTAGAAGATAAAGTTACAGGTAATTTTTATTTTCTTCTTTTTACTTTATTATATTTTCTAAGCATATGTAACTACTTCTATGTGCACCAGAACACAACACACACACACACACACACACACACACACCCTGCATCTTCATTTCAACGAAAGCCGTAAGCAACATGCCTGGCAGACCTGGAGCCATCCCTAGATGGCTGAGCAGGAGATGTGAGTGTCTGCGTCCCAGGTGGCAGTGACCCAGCTGTGCAGTGACTGCAGCCAGTGTGGAGAAGAGGTTTCCACGTGGATGACTTCTCTGCTTCTCAGCTTCTCAGTGTCTCAGCTTCTCTGAGTAGCCAGCCAGCACTCCCTGAGCAAAACCATTGATTTGCAAGTTTCACCATCATCTTCAGAAACGTGTGTTGCTCTTGGCTCATTCATTTATTCATTCACTCACGGATGCAGTGTTTAACTTTGTCTGTCCAAGGAAGAACTCTCCTCCTAGGGTCTACTTTTCAACCTTCTTCAACCTAGGCCCCCTGTTGTTGTTGTTGTTCAGTTGCCCTAATATAAACCACACGATCTTGCCTGGACATCATGAACAAGAACCCACAGCTAGACTCAGGGAGCCCCCGGGAGCAGGAGTGAGAATTCCACACTTAGGAAGGTTGGGTAAGTGGCTCCTGGTGGAGCCAGGTGGTCCCTGGCCCAAGTAGAGCCAGTTGCTCAAGTAGGTGAATGGGCATACGTGCCTGCAGGCTGAGAAGGTATTGTGGAGAACCTCCTGGGGGATCCTTACCACTTTGGTCAAGAGTGTGACCTGTGGGCCCCCTTAGCGGTGCACTGAGCTGGCGGCTGGTGGGAGCTGTGGGGCTGCACGGAGGAACCAGATGGGAATCAGAGTCATGGTCCTGGAGCAGCAAGTGCAGTGCACACAGGACTGAACTGAGTGCCGGCGCCTAGCCTTCAGGGCAGAGGAATACAGAAGTGGTTCACAGGTGAAGAAAAGTGAGAGGCGAGCAGTGTGCAGAGCAGATCCTAGGAAGAGGGCTCTTTCCTGGAAGTGAGGCTAGACAGTGTCAAGACTGCATCACAGAGGGCAAGGGTTTCCTGTCACCCTGCCCGCCTAGAGGGCACAGGGAAGGACGCAAGGCAGAGGATGGCGGGGTCAGATTGCATCTTAGGAGGAGCTAGAGACCCATTCTGCAGCCCGGCCATCCCCACTTCAAGGTCCACAGTGCTGGTCACCCTGGTATTTCTTTGGCAGCTCTGTCCCTAAGTTCCCAACACTGACCTACCAGAGGGCTGGGAAAGACAGCCAGGGGCCCCAGCGGGCAAGTTACCCATGGGAGATTCCCTGCTAGACACTGACCGTGGGGGCCACCAAGCCCAGGGTCACACGGACCTAGGATCCCCAGGCATGGGGGGAAGCGTAGCCCTCAGGCCTCACCCAGAATGGAGGCTCTTAGCAGGTCACTGACTCCCCAAGGCACTGGGCCTGGCCTGCATGCCTGCCCATCCTGCCCTGCCTTCCTGCCTTGACTGCCCATTGGGCCCACCTGGCATAGCTAGAAGGCCCCAGGGCCCTGTCCTGCATCAACTTTGCCACCCCCCCCCACCTTAAGGAGGGGATGACTGGGCCTTGGCTCCTCACCAACTTCCAGTGGCTCACTGATCCCATGCGTGTCGGGCAGTCTGGGCTGAGCTTCCTCCTCCATGATCTGCCAGGGATGCCCAGGCCCCATCTCAGATGAAAGCCACCCCCACTGCCCCTCTGCACAGCCCCTGCTGGCAGAAACCAAGGAGATGCTCAGGGCAGAGGTGGGCTCCCACCCTTTCCCCTCTACACAGGCACCTCCCACCCAGCGCCCCCTTGCTCCCCATGACAGGCCCAGCCACAGTCTGCGGCACTTCCTCCATGCTCCTGGGAGGGGCTTCTCACCACCTGCTGCTGACACGGGGACAGGTGAGTCATCACTTTCAGCAGAAGCAGGCTGACATGGTCTCCAGCTCCTGCCGGAGGAAGGAGGAGAATTCGAGAACAGGCCCAGAGTGGGTGAGAGGGATTCACCAGTCCAAGCAGCATTTCAGCACCTCCTCTACTGTTGTGCTGGCCACAGATGGTGTGGCAGACCTGCCTCAGAGGAGTTCAAGCCGGCTGGAGGCAGCTGATTAAAAAAAAACACAACAGGTGGAGCAAGCATTCATGAAGCTGGTGAAGGGAAGCAGAGATTCTACAGGAACCCAAGGCAGAGACCCATGATCTGGGGGAAGCAGGAAAATCTCACAGAGGAAGAGTGGCTCAGCTGAGGCCTGTAGGTTGGACTGGCCAGTAAGAGAAGGGGTGTGAGAGCAGAAGGTGGGTGGCTGGGGTGAGAGGGAGAGCTGTGTATGGGGGGGCCAGCAGCCATTCTACATGGCCAGAGAGCAGAGGGCCAAGGGGTACTAGATGGCCTGGAGAAAGGGAAATGCTGGCTGCCTAGAAGGGGGCTCTTTGTTCAGATACCCACTGGGTGGGTCAGAAGGGGGTTCCTGGACCTAATCCTGAGGACCATGCCCTCCAGAGCACTCCAGACCCCTGCTTCTTCCCTGTGAGTCCTAGACCATAACAAGGCTAGACCCACAGGAGCCCACAGTGCATCCTCCTGGAACTCCCAGCCAAACCTGGACTCACTCTCACTGACCACATGAGGAAAACTTATTCTGCTAATAGACACCTGAGGCTCAGAGCATCCAAGGAACTTGCCTGAAGTCAGGTGGTGGCATCAGGCAGGTGGTGGAAGGAACCCTGGGCAATGTTAATGGGCCTCACCCTTTGGGTCTCGCAGGCACACAGCAGAGCCCCTGGTCTCATCAACTTGAGAAGCATGGACTTCAACAACAACAGGCACTTTCTTGCAGGACTTTTCAGAGCCTTTAATGTGCTAATGGGCATAAGGGATGTAGAGCATGGAGAGATTCTGAAATGCATTTGGCACGGAATCCTTTTGTCCCTGCCAGAGCCGCTGTCTCCAAGGGGCCACCCTGGGGCCTGCTGGTCTGGACGGTACAGTCAGGGACTGGGCTGTGGAAGTCTCCCTGTCTTATGATTTGTTTGCACTCATTTTCACTCTGGTGTTGTCCTTGTGTTTGAGAGACTTGGTACATGAACTTGGGCAGAGGAGAATGGGAAAGCCGGGCTCCCTGGGCCCAGCCTTCCACTCTGTGCGCACGGCCTATCTCTGGTTAGAGAAGGGACACTCCCAGATGGAAGAGCCATTCCAGGTCACCGAGGACACTGGCATGTTCGGGAAAGGTTTCTGGGAAGCGGCGACACTTTACAATGAGGGATGAGTGACAGGAGAGGAAGTGCCAAGGAAGAAGCTGCGGTGATGAGAAGCGGGGGGGAGGCTAGGAGAGAGAGTGCGTGCCTGTGCTTGGGTTTTGAAGGCTGTCATGAGGGACCTGGACTTGGATCTGGGGGTATCAGAACCACAGAAGGGGCTTGAGCTAGGGCTGACTCGATGGATCCACACACAATTCCGGCCTGGAATCGTTCCCAGCAGAAGGATGTCCAGCTTTTCTTCCTTCCATGGGCTCCTGGGATCTGCACCCCCATCATCCCCACCATGTGACCTCAGTCACTGTCTTTGACCCCCATCCCACACCTGCTGGAGTATGTCAGCTGTGACCCAGTCATGTCACCTCTGACCTTGGCCCCCTCCTACAGCCTCCTTGGCCTGGTGTCTTGGTCTCCATAAGCCCCCATGGACCAGAGGTGGCCTCCCATTGCCCTGGCAGAGAACTGTGTGCTTGGCTTTCCCAAGGTTCCTGCCCTAGAGAGCAGAGGGCCAAGGGGTACTAGGTGGCCTGGAAAGAGGGTGGCCAGGACAGCTCGGACCCCAGGAAACGCCTGCTTCCTGGAAGGCGGCTCTTTGTTCAGATGACATGGGGATGGGGTAAGTTTCCCTGGTGGCTCAGCAGGTAAAGAATCCACCTGCAATGCAGATGAGGGTTTGATCCCTGGGTTGGCAAGATCCCCTGGAGGAGGGCATGGCAGCCCACTCCAGTATTCTTGCCTGGAGAATCCCATGGACAGAGGAGCCTGGTGGGCTGCAGTCCATGGGGTCGCAAAGAGTCAGACGTGACTGAAGTGACTGAGCACAGCACACAACAGCTCTGGGACACCATGGCATGTGGGCATGGAGAGAAGGCTGGGGATGGCCCCTGCTCCAGAGCACACAGGAAGGCGTGCTCTCTATGGGCCAGCCCGCTCTTCATCCCAGCTTTCCTGGAGCCTGTCTCTGCCTCTCTGGGAAAGGGGCACATCAACCAGACCAAAGACTGGCCCTCATGTACTGGCACCCTGACCAGGATGCCTAGCACTTGCTTCACTCATAACAGGCAAATGCCAAAGGCCACCTGCAGAGATGGGGGAGACAGAAGATAGGGGCCTGAGAGACTCAGAATTCACTGCCCTGCTGCCCGCACCCCATCCCTAGGACGGTTAGGTGTCCATGTGGCTGAGCTAAGGCTGCTGTCCCCTCTACTCTCTGTGCCAGAACAGGGGCGGGGCTAGCTCCCTCCAGGGCTCTGCATGACATCCTTTCTCTGATGGTTTAGGCCTTGGATGTGATTCTCCCTCTGTTACAGAGGGGTGGCTTTTCTGATTTCTGCTGGGTTCTAGGAGTGGGGTCATGGGGTCAGCTTCTGTTTCACAAGTACATGCACACAGACACACGTAATAACTGACACCCTGGAGCACTTTCTTTGGAATTCTCCTTCCCTTGGCTTCCTTGGCTTCCAAGAGGGGCTCAGAAGCCTTAGCACCTCTTGAACCCACTGAGCCATTCCCTGCTGGCATGTTAGGTATTTTTACAATTGTTCTAAAATCCCATTATCTCTTCCCTCTAGACAGCCTCTGTGACTGGTTCCGCCTGAATACGTGACTGGCCGCTGGCCACCCACCGGTCCCCTGCTGCCCTCGCTCCCAGGAACCCTGGGGCAGCGGAGAGACCTTTGAGTCTTCACATACTTCCCCTGCCTGCGGCCTGAGCTATGGGAAAAACACAGCGATAACAAAAATAGAAAAGAGCAGTCTGGACCACATGGGATAATTGTAAACACGGAATGACATTTCAAAGAAATACAGAAGTAAAATTATAGAGTGGAGACAAGCTCAGAGATAATTTTGCTCATTCTTTCTAGCCAGCACTTACCACATTAGTAATTTTATACTTATCTGTGTTATTATTTGCTTAATTCACTCAACAAATATTTACTGAACACCCATTCTATGCCAGGTACTAGTCTGGATCCTTGAAAAGCAAAGACACTGCCCTCTGGGTGCTTGCATTCCATCAGGGCGGGAGAGAGACTTACACCAAGAGTACTATTCACAATAAGTAAGCGAACAACAGAAGACATTAGGAGGTGGTCTGTGCTAAGGCAAGCAGAAGCTGAAGAGCCGGGAGAGCAGTGCTCGGGTGGGGGCAAGCGGTAGCCTTGGGTAGTCAGCAGAGGCGACCTCAGGGAGGAGCTTGGCAGTGGAAGGTGCCACTAGAACAAAGGCCTGAGCAGGGCTGGGGCAGTGGGGGAGGTACAAAGGAAGACACTCTATGGGTCTCGATCACCAGCTCACTGTAAGGATTTTGGCTTTTATGAGAACGAAGTAGGGAGCTCTGCAGAGGAGAGGGGTGGCTCAATGGGCCCTCACACTGTGAGAGCCCCAGAGAACCAGGATCAATCTGCGACCCCAGGCCTAGCGTTCAATAAATAGTAAACACCAGTGAAATATCCTGTTTTATAGAAAAAGCACCTTATTCCAGGTATATACAAATAGAGAATTCCCTGGTGGCCCGGTGGTTGGGGCCTCACTGCCGAGGGCTCAGGTTCGATCCCTGGTCAGGGAACTAAGATCCCACAGGCAGGGTGGCATGGCCAAATAAATAAATAAATAAAAACATAAGAACACGAGGTGTTGGTATATGTACTATCTATACACACAGACATGTGTGTGTGACATACCTCTCCAAGCTTAGAGATGTGTCTAAAAGGTGCTCAGTGTACTGATGACAGTATCTCCAGGGAGAGATACTCCCAGGGGGGAGTATGGTTGTGACGGAGTAAAAAGGGAATTTTCTTTTTAAAAAATATTTTATTTATGTGGCTGTGCTGGGTCTTAGTTGTGGCATGCGGGAGCTTTAGTTGGAGCATGCGAACTCTCAGGTGCAGTGTGTGAGGTCTAGCTCCCTGACCAGGGCTTGAACCTGGGCCGCCTCCATTGGGACCTCAGAGTCAGCAACTGGAGCACCGGGGAAGTCCTGGAAATTTTCTATTTGAGTTCTTTGGCACTCTGGATTGGTTTTTTAACAATAAGAATGGATTTATATATTACTTACATTACTTAAAAATAAATAAGCTTAAGTTAAAAAAAAAAAAAAAAACTAAACTAAATACCAGTGGAATGAATGAATGAATGAATTCAAGCCTGAGATCATGCCTCCACCTTTCCAGAGAGATAGGAATGTGAACAGAAATGCTTCCAATCTGGTCATTGTATCTGAGCCAGACATTCTGCTCCATATTATTTGAGGAGTTTTTCAAATTCTTCAGGCCCAGACCTCTCTCCAAAAGTCCCAATTCCTAGATTAGGTGGGGCCCAGCACGTGCATGTGAAAACCTTCAATCTAGACCTTCCCAGATGCCTCCAACTCCTCAATATCTGTCATTACATCCAGCCCCAGGACACACATCAAATGAAGGAATAAATGTTCATTGACTGAACTCATGGATGTGCATGTGCTTGAAGATAGCTAATGAACTGCCCTTCCCAGTGTTTCTCTGGAGCTCTGACTGGCGGGACCTCTTCTCAGAGAGGGTTGCTGAGGAGCGGGGCTGGACTAGACACCCCAATGCCCCCAAGAGCAAGGGAGCCCAGCCAGAGTGGAGGCTTGGAGGGAGGTGGCCATTCACTTCCCCTTCCTTGCAGGAGGGGCCACCCACATTCCAGAGACAAGGACCACATTCTTCCGGCAGGAAATGCCAGGGCTGGGAGGACTGTCCTGTCCACTCCTTTCCCTTCTTGCTTCCTCCCTCTTGGCCAGCTGCCAGCCCCGGGATCCTGGGGCCCCAGATCAGAGCATCTGGGTCTCAGATTCCTGGCCTCTAGCTTGCAGGTGTCAACTGGCAGAAATTTTTACATGTGAACAGTAGGTAGCCCCTTATTAGTTTCACATACTTGGAATAAGCATGGCCATTTATTTTCTCTTCCCAGAATTCAAAAAAGGTTAGAAATTCCACAAGGCATCTGACTCAACTCTGTTTTCTCCTTTCTCTTGCTTTTCCTAGTGCTGTTTATAGAGTAGCCCAAGAGCCTGAGTGTTCCAGCCCTGGGGGCTGTGGCCACACCTGGTGGCCAGAAGGAGCCCCATGACCCAAGTAGGGCCAGAGACCTGCCTGGTGCACCCCACCAAGGGGCAGCTCTGACTGCAGATGGTGATGAGCTAAGGGCCCAGCACAAAAGTCAGGCAGCCTGGGCTCGAATCCTGCCACTTCTCAGCTTTGCAACAAATGAGTTACATCTCTGAGATTCATGTCTAAGATGGATGTGTCAATAGTTTCTTTCTCTGAAGGAGGCTGTGAGGATTAAATGAGATAATACATGGAGAACACTTCATAAGTAGTAGCTGAATTATTGTATATTTTTAATATTGAGCACCTGTCAGCTCAGTTCAGTTCAGTTCAGTCACTCGGTCCTGTCCGACTGTTTGTGACCCCATGGATCACAGCACTCTAGGCTTCCCTGTCCATCACCAGCTCCCAGAGCTTACTCAAACTCATGTCCGTCGAGTCAGTATGCCATCCAACCATCTCATCCTCTGTTGTCCCCTTCTCCTCCCGCCTTCAGTCCTGCCCAGCATCAGGGTCTTTTCAAATGAGTCCGTTCTTTGCACCAGGTGGCCAAAGTGTTGGAGTTTCAGCTTCAGCATCAGTCCTTCCAATGAACACCCAGGACTGATCTCCTTTACGATGGACTGGTTGGATCTCCTTGCAGTCCAAGGGACTCTCAAGAGTCTTCTCCAACACCACAGTTCAAAAGTATCAGTTCTTCAGCACTCAACTTTTTTAAAGTCCAACTCTCATATCCATACATGACTATTGGAAAAACCATAGCTTTTACTAGACAGATCTTTATTGGCAAAATAATATGCTGTCTAGGTTGGTCATAGCTTTTCTTCCAAGGAGCAAGCGTCTTTTAATTTCATGGCTGCAGTCACCATCTGCAGTGATTTCGGAGCCCCCAAAATAAAGTCTTTCACTGTTTCCATTGTTTCCCCATCTATTTGCCATGAAGTGATGAGACCGGATGCCATGATCTTAGTTTTCTAAATGTTGAGTTTTAAGCCAACTTTTCACTCTCCTCTTTCACTTTCATCAAGAGGCTCTTTAGTTCTTCCTCGCTTTCTACCATAAGGGTGGTGTCATCTGCATATCTGAGCTTATTGATATTTCTCCCAGCAATCTTGATTCCAGCTTGTGCTTCACTCAGCCTGGTATTTCTCATGATGTACTCTGCATATAAGTTAAATAAGTAGGGTGACAATATACAGCTTTGACATACTCATTTCTCAATTTGGAACCAGTCTGTTGCTCTATGTCCAATTCAAATTGTTGCTTCTTGGCCTGCATACAGATTTCTCAGGAGGCAGGTCAGATGGTCTGATATTCCCATCTCTTGAAGAATTTTTCACAGTTTGTTGTGATCCACACAGTCAAAGGCTTTGGCATAGTCAATAAAGCAGAAATAGATGTTTTTCTGGAACTCTCTTGCTTTTTCGATAATCCAATACATGTTGGCAATTTGATCTCTGGTTCCTCTGCCTTTTCTAAAACCAGCTTGAACATCTGGAAGTTCACGGTTCATGTACTGTTGAAGCCTGGCTAGGAGAACTTTGAATATTACTTTGCTAGTGTGTGAGATGAGTGCAATTGTGCAGTAGTTTGAACATTCTTTGGCATTGCCATTTTTTGGGATTGGCATGAAAACTGACCTTTTCCAGGCTGATGGCCACTGCTGAGTTTTCTAAATTTGCTGGCATATTGAGTGCAGCACTTTCACAGCATCATCTTGTAGGATTAGAAACAGCTCAACTGGAATTCCCTCACCTCCCCAGCTTTGTTCGTAGTGATGCTTCCTAAGGACCACTTGACTTCGCTTTCCAGGATGTCTGGCTCTAGGTGAGTGATCACACCATCGTGATTATCTGTGTCATGAAGGTCTTTTTTGTATAGTTCTTCTGTGTATTCTTGCCACCTCTTCTTAATATCTTCTGCTTCGGTTAGGTCCATACCATTTCTGTCCTTTACTGTGCCCATCTTTGCATGAAATATTCTCTTGGTATCTCTAATTTTCTTGAAGAGATCTCTAGTCTTTCCCATCCTATTGTTTTCCTCTATTTCTTTGCATTGATCACTGAGGAAGGCTTTCTTATCTCTCCTTGCTATTCTTTGGAACTCTGCATTCAGATGGGCATATCTTTCTATTTCTCCTTTGTCTTTTGCTTCTCTTTTTTCTCAGCTATTTTTCAGGCCTCCTCAGACAACCAATTTGCCTTTTTGCATTTCTTTTTCTTGGGGATGGTTTTGATCACTGCCTCCTGTACAATGTCATGTACATTGTCATGTGACATTGTACAGGAGCACCTGTCATATACCCACTAATGTACAAAGTTCCAGAACCCTGAACTAAAAGTTCAGGGCCCACAGAGCCCTCCTCTTTGAGGAGACAGTCAGGGAAGCAGCAGCTCTGGGCTCCCTGTCATAAAATGGTTTTCAAGATAGAAGTGGGCTTAACCCTTTGCAATAGACCAGTTTCACAGAGGAAAGAGACCATTGAAAAGGCTTGGAAGATTGAATAGTAGCTCTTAAGACAGAAAGAAAGGATGTTACAGGAAGGGGAGTCAACACATCCCAAGACTCAGAGATGCAGCTGGAAGGCTGGGTTTGGAGATCCATGTATAGGAATCTAAAGTGGAAAAGGATGACGGTGGCAGAGGAGGTCATGAGATGGGCAGAGAAACTCACAGGACAGGTAGAAACCATCCTAGAAGGCCTCGGAGGCCTTGCCAAGGAGCAGTCCAGACTTCTTCCTGAGGGTACCGCCTTGTAGCAAAGGTTTCCTTCTAGGAAGATCTCTCTGCTGTAGTGAGAGGGAGTCAGGGCAGATACTGGAAGAGACAAAGCTGAGTCAGAATTGGAAGATAGATGCAAGAGGGCAGGGAGTGGCCCCCAAGCTTCAGTCATTCCCTGGCTCCTTCTTGGTATTTGACATATCTGGGTACAACCCCAACTATTATTAATGCAATGTTTCCCTTTGTGTTAGTTCAGTTTTCTGTCACTTCTGTTATACCATTATATTACTGCTTGAAATGAAACATGAATGTCCACTTGCCACTGGAAATAGTCTTTGCCCTCCGGGGCACCTGCTTTGGGAACCATGAATCTGGCTACAGCCCAACAGAAGAGAAGGGAACGGGATCATTTCAGTGTATGGTGTCAGCCGAGCTGCAAGAGATTGGTCCCAAACCCCTGTTTCAAACCCTACGGCCTTTATAACTTTACTTGGGGGCCAGAGGTAGGGTTGCAGCTCTGAAAGCAAAGACAAAACAGACCTCCCCAGTCCCTGGTGGTCTGGACTCTAGTCCTTCCTTATCAGAGCATGTGGGCTCCAGCTCTGCTTGAGCACAAACAGGCAGATGCACTTCTCTAAGAGAGAGAGCACCAGGCAGATCTAACGATGACTCAGTGGTGGAATTCTTTGTGGGTAATTGCAGGGTGCTGTGTTAGTGAGAAATATGCAGGGGGAGGGAGAGAGGGAGAGGAGGAAAGAAGGCAAGAAGGAAGGAAATGCATCATCTGATTTATCTTCACAGGAATCTTGTAAGGCAGGAATTTTTATGCCCATTTTACAGATGAGGAACCAGTCTCAGAGATAATAAGCTAACTGCCAAGGTCACTTCTAATGAGAACTATAACTAAGCCAATAGTTCAGATCTGTCTGACTTTAAAGCCACTCCTTTCTTTTAAAAGAATGATATCCATAATAGCCATGGTAGTCACTGTTATTTATTTAATCCCTTTTTAGTCTCTTCTTTTTGGTGTGTCAAAAATATGCATCTCTTCCTTTTATTCACCTAGCATTGTATCATGAACATTTGCAATGTTGTTAAATAGTATTTACAATAATGATTTTTACATGATCTGTCCAACCTGTGGACATATCATGATTCTGAGCCATCCCTGAACACTGAGGTTGTTTCAACATCTCAGAATTATCAATTCTCCCCACCCTTTACCCTTCCCAAGTCAGACTCCCCTGGAATGAGTCAGGACTCCCCCCTGCCCTACGTCTGGAAGGTTATGTAGGTCACTGGGGTCCAGTCATACCTGCAGTGGTGCAGCAAGGCATGCTAGAGCCTCTCAGAAGGTGAGAGCAACTCAGAAAGTCAAGTCTTCTGCCCCCCTCACAATCTGCCAAGCCCTGCCACTGCCCCACCCCATCAGGTCACAAAAGAGGGTGCTGTGAACTGGGCAGGCCAAAGGCTGTTCCAGGTGGCTTCTTAATGCAGTGAAGGCAGCTCAGACATCCCTGGGATTCTCTAGGCAAGAACACTGGAGTGGGTTACCATTTCCTTTTCCAATGCGTGAAAGTGAAGTCGCTCAGTCATGTCCGACTCTTCATGACCCCATGGACTGCAGCCTACCAGGCTCCTCCATCCATGGGATTTTCCAGGCAAGAGTACTGCAGTGGGTGCCATTGCCTTCTCCGAAAAGGCACCTGAATTACCCCAAAATAGGAACAGAAGCCAGACCTCTGCAAAAAGCCTGGGTCATTACTTGGTCCTCATTTTCCTGAGAGGCTCTGTCCAGAAAGTTCTCTGTTCTCTGACCCCTTGGAGAACACACCACATCCCAAGCTGGCTCCCTAACAACTCCATGATGGACTCTCAAAGCAGAAACACTCTTGGCAGGCAAGCAGATGTGCACACTGCCTAAGGTGAAGGGCCTAAGATCACATTTTCAGGATGCTTCCCTGCTTTATCTGTTTGCAAAGCAGATATTTGGGGAGGTTGGGCTCAGAACTGCTTCTCAGTTGCCAGCCCCATGGGAAATGGCTCGCATTCTTAGCATAGCTGGAGGACTGTGAGGCAAGGGAGCTGACTGCATATGACTGCCAGGAGGCTGCTCCGACCAGACCCGAGGAAGATGAGCCACCAGCTCGGCATCCTCTCTGCCTGGACTGGTTCCGGTTTGGGCACGCTGGACATTCTTCCCAAGAAGGCAGGGTAGTGGGAGGTCTCTAGGGGGGCTACGTGGCTATCGCCATCACTGAAGCAGACCCAGGACTGAGAGGGCTTTCAGAGGTCAAGTTCTTCATGCCCCTGCCCAGCGCATACACCAGTACCAGCAGCACTGACCTTCGAAGTTGCTCACCAAGTGTTAAAAAAGACTGGCTTTCTTGAGCCAGTGGGATTTCAATGTGTTCTGGGTGTGTTGCCCTTTGCATTTTTTTCTTTTAACAAGGAACATGTATCATTTAAAAACAAAATCAAGGTTACTTTAAAATAAATAACTAGATAAAAAGGCTTCTGAGCTAAGGCATTTCATCTCTCACCTTGATTGTAAACCCCAGCATATAGCAATCTCTCTTATCAGAAAGTCATGACGTCACCCCTCTGCGCCCTTTCCTGCGGTTGCTTGGACACGCGGATGAGCTGCTGAAAGGAAGCAGGGCAGTGGCCTCCTTGGCTCGAACCTGGGACTGGCGCCCGGTCCTCACCTGGCATGCTGACTGGCGGCCACCAGCCACACCTACAGAATTCTCTGAAATGAGGAACAGCATTCTTGAGACCACTGAGTGGAGAGAGCCTCAAACGGCAAGCTGGAGTTTATTCAGGCCCTGCTCCGTGCCAGGAAACACAGGGAGAGAAACCCGCTCTGGCACCACCTCCGTGGTCCAAGCCAGACCCCTGCCCAGCCTGTGAACGTAGACGTGTCTGTGGGAAACCTTTCAGGAGGGCTGTCCTGGGAGCTGAGTCCCCGACGGCTGCAGCTTCAGGGCTTCAGGAAGCCTCCAGGGGAGAGGCACTGAGGGCAGAGGGAAAGCCCAGCAGCTCACAGCCTGTTCGACAACCGTGACTGCTTACCGTGAAGCTGGTAGAGAAATATTTCTGGGAACCAGGTGTGTGAGTTGGATTTAAGCCCCGGGCCCCTCCCTGGAGTGGCCACTGTCCAGGAGGCTGAAATGAGCGGCATGCCTCAGAAGTGCCAGCAACAGGTGTGTGCCTGCGGGTTGAAGGGCTGACAGCCTGCACTGCCTGAACTGCTGTGCAGCCCAGGTGCTCAGCCTGCATCACATTTTCAGGATGCTTCCCTGCTTTACACACCATACATCACCACGATAGCTTTCTAAATTCCCAACACCTGGGCCACACCCCAGGCCAATTCAGCCAAGCTCCTTGGAGGTGAGACCCAGATACCAGCATTTTTTCAAGCTTCCAAGTAATTAAAATATTAGCCATGGTTGACAACCAGTGCTTTATAGAGATATCTGATGCATCCCAGGCTCATCAAACAAAATAAGCAGGGATCTTCCTGAGTCATTCATGGAGCCACTGTCTCCTGAGAGGCCCTCCTCGCTAAGAGTGAGAAGACAGTCACTCTTCAAAACCATCTCAACACCCCCCCTCCTGTGGGAGGTGCTCCCCGGCTGCCTCCACTGTCCCTCAGGACCTGTGTCACCTACCACACATAGCCATTGGTTGACTGATATTTGCTATGCCCACAAATGGGGCAATCTGTTACCACGGGAGCAGGTCATTGGTTGCATATTATGCTTCCTGGTAACCCACTGACCTTCCACCTACCACCGTTCATCACCCATATTACATGCTCAGCAAGTGTTTTCAGGCTGACTTATATGCTATTGCATTGTAACATTTCAGGCAATCTTGGTGGCGAAATTTGACACAAATTAGTGGTTTTAATGTTGATCAATGATTGTGGCTAAGGAGGAAACAGGGGTGGCCCACAGCGAATGAAAATGGGAAGAATGGCCAAGAACTGCCTGTTAGACTGTCTTCCAGGAATGAATGTGTAATCCATATAACCCAACTCGCATGTGGTCCAGGCTCCACACTGAGAAGACGTGGCAGTTCTGTGGGTTAGTAGGTAGGGGAGAGAGGTTTTCTAATTGAGAGCTCTGTGAATATTTACTGCAGTCTCTTAAGGAAATTTGAACATGCAAATGGAAGCCACACTTTTCTATCTCCTTTATCTCTTTCCCTGGAATTCACATCTGAGGAGCTGATATATCAGCTTGGCCTTAAAGGGTAGAGACAGAAGGAGAGGGTGTTTCAGGCAGAGAGACTAATTGGGTTTTTCAGACTGGCCAGTGGTCCTGTGACTGTGGAATGAAGGATGGGGGTGGTTAAAAAGTGACTGGAAAGGAGGAGCATGGCCAGTGTATGAAGGGCCTTGAATTGCAGGTCAGGCAGATGAACTCCAGGTTTTAACATCCAAAGTTTAAGGCCAAGATGTAGTATAATGGGTCACTCTGGCACCATGCAGAGGGTAGGACGCCAGTCAGGACATGACAGCAGGCCCAGGAGAGATGGCTGGGCCAGAGAGAGGCTGCCCATGAGGGCAGCACGCTCAGGTCCTCCTGTGGCTGCTGGGGAAGCCTGTTCTGAGCCCCACATCCTGCATGATGTGTTCTCAGACCTGGGGCCAGTGATGGAGGTGCTCCCACATTCCTTACTCCAAAGACCTGTCCAGAGGTCCTGGCCTACCTGGTCAGTCACCCCAGACCTCTGGTCTGCCAGCCACTCCACACTGCCTCTCCAGCCTTTGAGCTGAGGTCAGAAACCCCCACCCAGGTGTTGGCAGACCCAACTGTCTTCAACCACAGGCCAAGATGTTTGCTTTATGTCCAATCCGAAGGACACTTACAAGTCACCACCAAATAGAAAACAAACAAATCTTTAGACTTAGGTATGAAATGCATTTCAGTGAAATTTTTTAAACTGAGGAATAGGTCTTGAATTCTAAAGTTTTACGTCAATTTTTACCAGAAAATTTCAGGAGTCTGGACTGCAAATGTTTTCCAGGGAGCTGATGCTGAGATAGAGTTAGGAATGCAAGGTGATTTATAGGGGAAGTGTGGCAGAGGAGATAAAGCCTCTAAAAGAAGGGAGAGAAACACGATCGGAGCTTCCAGACTTCAGGGCAGACCTAGCATTCTCTGCCAGCCCACCAGGGGCCAGAAGAGCCCAGGGTTGTCCAGGGTTGGTGGGGGAAGCTTGAAAATGCCTGGGCCCTTGTACCACCACCTCGCTCAGTCGTTTGCCAAGGCCACCCCAAGGAGACCTTAAACTTGTTCTGAAAATTGGGTGAACCCAGGAGAAGTCCACAGTTCTACAGCTTTGAGCTGACCATAGCCTTGCCATCAGACAGTCCTTTCTTGAAGAGACATCTCTGCATCTGCCATGGAGTCCCTCTTCCTCCCATCTGCTGGTCTGAGTGGATCATACCTGAGGCCTGGCTTCAGTCTCCACAAGCAGTCCATTCAGTCTCGCCATCACCTTCCTCCCCTCCTCCGAGAATCTGTTTTGTCTTCCCCCTCCCTCCACTTCTCAGCACCGAAGGCTTTTCCTTCATTCACCTCCTCACAATATTCTGCCCCAAATTTGCCACATGCAAAATCAAAAGATGAACAAGTACCTGGGAAATGCTCTGTGTAACTGGAATCACCGAGAAATTCATCCTCCCAAGACATAAAAAAACTCAACAAAAGTCATAGACATAACCAAACAGAAAAATGAGCAAAAGATATGAATGGATGGCTCATAGGAAAATAAGTATGAATGGCCCTTAGATGAAGAGATGCTCAACCTGACTCACAGTAAAAGAAATTCAAATTATGACTATACAGAGACACCATTTTCACCTATCAGATTGGCAAAGATCAAAACATCTGATTCAGCACAGCGTTGGCGTGGAGATAGGGCACTCACCCTGCTGGTGAGAATGGAGATTGGTCACACTGTTCGGAAGGTGATTTGGCAACACCCTCCTAAGTGGCAAATTCCCATGATCTTCAAAAGGCAGTAGAACAGAACAATTAAGAGAATGAACTGGAGTCCCAGAAATTTGGTTTGAATCTTAGCTGTTCAGGTAGCCTACTTTTCTGTGCCTCAGTTTTTCTCATCTGTAAAATGGGATGATAATAGTACCTACCTTTGGAGATGCTCAAGAGAATTAAAATATATTAGTAACTGTAAAGCACCCACTCTAGTGCCCCACTCTTAGTAACTGCCATGCAAATGTTAACTAACACTATTATTTATTGACCCAGCAATTTCACTGCTAGGAAATTATCCTACAGATATGCTTGCACATGTGCTAAATGAGTACACAGTGTATTCACTGCAGTATTGGTGCAGCTGGGAAGAAAACTGCAAACAACCCAAATGTCCTTTAAAAGACTAAACTGATTGGTGCATGTGTAGAATGGAATACCATGCAGATGCAAAGAAGCTCCTTTGTACTGATCCCGTGTGTGCAGGATACTACCATAAGCTTTTAAATGAGTTGTATAAGCGCAAGTCCAAATACACTTATCCACAATTTTGAAATTCAAAACTCTCTAAAAAAAAATAAGCTTCTGTTCGTTTTAGGAAATTTGGCACAAATACATTTGGTAGCAAAATTTGAACTGACTTAAGGCTGATAACATCTCTTTTATTAAAATCTTCATGTGTTTTATCACAGACTCTGCTGGGGATGTGACATATACACATTACCTTTGTAAATTCTGAATTCCGAAATCTCAAACTCATCTGCCCCCAGGGGTTCCAGAGAAGGAAGTGTGGATTTTCTCCAACCCTTTTTCCTCTTTGAAGTATCTCTTTAAGAATACACAAGAAACTAGCACCAGTTTGCTCTAATGAAGAGCTTCTTGGCTGTGCTACAGAAATGTGAGGGACATCTCACCATGTTCAAATCCAAGAATGTGAAGAGTCTATGGATATCCTACTTATTCAAGAAACAAATAAATGCCATTGAAGACCTTCTCAGCCCAGGCTGTCAGGCCACCTTACAGCCTGCCTGCCCTTTCTCTGGCATGTCTGTGGCAGCCTGCCCAGAACTCAGACCTGGGAATCGGGGCTGGAGAGTGGAGGCAGGTGGGACAGGAGCCTCATCTCTGACTCAGGGTGCTGCCCTAGGCAGGTGGCGAGGCCTCCTCCCTAGAAAAGTGGAGATAATGGGAGTGACTCAGCATCAGGCACTGTGATGGGCCGATTGGCAGGGAAGCCAGGTCCTTCACCAGCACCCTGCTGCACACCTATCCTCTCCCAGAAGGGCAAGAGCCACTCTCCAACTCCATCGAACACTTCCTAGCAGAGACATGGTATGAAGGCCTCCAACCCAGCTGGGAGCAGCAGGGTCCTGAAAACTGAGGCTCAAGAACACCACCCCAGACACACAGGAAGCTCCCAGCAGCCCTGGTTCAGGGCTGAAGATTCTGAACAAGATCCTGCATGTGGACGTGGTAAGGGGATAGTTTAATACATCCAAGACCTGAGCGTGCAGCACAGGACAATGCCCATGGCCTGGCAATGAGTGAAGATGCAGACTGCAGGACTATACATGTGTATGGATAGGGCCAGTGTTCATTCCAATCCCAAAGAAAGGCAATGCCAAAAAATGCTCAAACTACCGCACAGTTGCATTCATCTCATACGCTAGTAAAGTCATGCTCAAAAGTCTCCAAGCCAGGCTTCAGTAATATGTGAACCATGAACTTCCAGATGTTCAAGCTGGTTTTAGAAAAAGCAGAGGAACCAGAGATCAAATTGCCAACATCCGCTGGATCATGTAAAAAGCAAGAGAGTTCCAGAAAAACATCTATTTCTGCTTTATTGACTACGCCAAAGCCTTTGACTGTGTGGATCACAATAAACTGTGGAAAATTCTTAAAGAGATGGCCATACCAGACCACCTGAGCTGCCTCTTGAGAAATTTGTATGCAGGTCAGGAAGCAACAGTTAGAACTGGACACGGAACAACAGACTGGTTCTAAATAGGAAAAGGAGTACGTCAAGGCTGTATATTGTCATCCTGCTTATTTAACTTCTATGCAGAGTACATCATGAGAACCGCTGGGCTGGAGGAAGCACAAGCTGGAATCAAGGTTGCTGGGAGAAATATCAATAACCTCAGATATGCAGATGACACCACGCTTAAGGTAGAAAGTGAAGAAGAACTAAAGAGCCTCTTGATGAAAGTGAAAGAGGAGAGTGAAAAAGTTGGCTTAAAGCTCAGCATTCAGAAAACTAAGTTCATGGCATCCGGTCCCATCACTTCATGGCAGGTAGATGGGGAAACAGTGGAAACAGTGGCTGACTTTATTTTTCTGGGCTCCAAAATCACTGAAGATGGCGATTGCAGCCATGAAATTAAAAGACACTTACTCCTTGGAAGGAAAGTTATGACCAACCTAGACAGCATATTAAAAAGCAGAGACATTACTTTGCCAACAAAGGTCTGTCTAGTCAGGCTATGGTTTTTCCTGTGGTCATGTATGGATGTGAGAGTTGGACTATGAAGAAAGCTGACTATGAAGAATTGATGCTTTTGAACTGTGGTGTTGGAGAAGACTCTTGAGAGTCCCTTGGACTGCAAGGAGATCCAACCAGTCCATCCTAAAGGAGATCAGTCCTGGGTGTTCATTGGAAGGACTGATGTTGAAGCTGAAACTACAATACTTTGGCCACCTGACGCGAAGAGCTGACTCATTGGAAAAGACCCTGATGCTGGGAAAGATTGAGGGCAGGAGGAGAAGGAGACAACAGAGGATGAGACGGTTGGATGGCATCATCAACTTGATGGACATGGGTTTGGGTGGACTCCAGGAGCTGGTGATGGACAGGGAGGCCTGGCATGCTGTGTTTCATGGGGTTGCAAAGAGTTGGACACAATTGAGTGACTGAACTGAACTGAGCTAAACTGATGGATATCCCATATATATAGGATATGATATATCCCATCTATATATGTGTGTGTGTGGTATATCCCACATATGTGTGTGTATCCCACATATATAGTGTATGATCTATCCCATATATATATACATGGTATATGTATACATATATATCTAAATATAAAATCATATATATAGTCCCACCCGTAGATGGAAGAAGGGAGAGGGGAGAAACTAACAGAGCAAAGATGTTAGTGTGTTTATAAAAGAGGAAAAGTAAGTGCCAGATGAGCAAAGTAAAAGCCGAGTGCCAGTCCGGAGAGACCTGCCCACCAGAAGCTTCCTGGTTTCTCAGAACACGGGCACTGCAGGAGGGACTGGAGTGGAAAGCAGGGAACCAGCAGTGAGACCCTGCCTCCCTCCCCACTAGCAGCAGGCTAGCTTCTCTCTCACCCAGAGCAAACTGGGAAGTTAAACCCTAGGGACTCCAGATTCAGGGGGCACCAGGGCATGACAGAGGGCAAAGGGGGATCCAGCACTTAAACAGGGCATTGGATGAGAGTCCAAGTGTGAAGGAGGAGCCCACAACCCCTTTCCTCTATATCCCCAACCACTACCACCAAAGGCAGATTATATCATTCTCAAAAGGGACTAAAAAGCCTTAGAGGAAAGACCCACAGAAACTGACTTCTGGGGCTCCCCCAACAGACCCTTGAATCCCCCATCACTCTCCAGTGACGCAAAGCTCCAGCTAAGCACCCAGTGAGAAGCTCATGCACCACAGCAAAAATAGACCCTGCTTGCTGCAATGAGAGAAAGCTCTCGCACAGCAGGGAAGACACAGCTGACAAAAGTTAATTAATTAATTAAATGTAAAAAAAGGCAGAGTAAAGCAGACAACAGATAAGGCACAGAGAAGAAGAAAACGTCAATAAAAATAATAAAGTGAAAGTGATGAGAAAATGGCTTCTGCTAAATTAGATCAGAATATTTTTTAAAGACAGAGAAGAAACATCTTAGAAATTAAAACTGTGATTCTAAATAAAAACAGATAAGATTTAATAGGAAGATTTGGAGATGAGAAAATCATCCAGAGAGACTAAAGAAAAAGGACAGGAGAGAAAAAGACGAGAAAATTTGGAGGCTCAGAGACCAATGAGCAAAGGAAGTACAGAGGAAATGGAGAGAAGGAAATGATGGGTAAAAATATCACAGGAGAATTTCCTTGAGCGGAAGGATGCGTGTTAAGTGCTGTCAAGTACCCGGTGCAGTAAATGAGGACAGGCTCACAGCAAGACAAGCGGTGCTGAGATTTCAGAATAAGGGGCAAGAGAAGATTCTAAAGGCTTCCTGCAGGAAGAAAACAGGTCAACTACAGACAAACAAGAGTCAGAAATGGAGGAGGGCTTCAGGAAGAGCCAGGTTTGATCAGTGGAGGAGGGCTAGCTCAGGAATTCATTTTTTAAACAGGTTGAAACTGAGATGCTTCTTCAGATGTCGCATAGTGCAATTTTTTCTTTTCTTTCTTTCTTTTTTTTTTGGTAGGATACCTTCCCATAACCTTTATAACAACCTATTACATATCTTGTTTCTATGCCATACTTGTCTCTATGCCTAGGTGTACACACATCTACAAAGTGTATATACATGTATATATACACACACATCTACATGTATACATACATGCACAGATATCCATATGTAGACACACACATACACAAGCATATCCACATGTGTGAACAAGTGACAGCAGAGGACTGTGCCTTCAGACCTCTGACTGTAGTGTTTGCACTGAGGCCAGGCTTCCCCAGTTGCTGAACTGTCAAGGCAGGGACACTGAGGCAGACCTATTCTCAGGATTCCGTACTCCAGGAACTTGGGACTTTGACTCAAGGACACCCATCTGAGTTGCCAAATCTTTCTTTAAAATGCACCTTACCAGTCTCCTTCAGTAAACTCCCCAATTTTCACTCACAGGAGTTTTTCCCAATAAACTTGAAGTCTAATACTGTTTTGGGGACTGACTCTTGAAGGACCCAAACAAAGCATACATATAACATATAAGCATGAAAGTGAAAAGTGAGAGTGAAGTCGCTCAGTCATGTCTGACTCTTTGGAAACCCGCGGACTGTAGCCTACCAGGCTCCTCAGTCCATGGGATTCTCCAGGCAAGAATACTGGAGTGGGTTGCCATTTCCTTCTCCAGGGGACCTTCCCAACCCAGGGATTGAACCCGGGTCTCCCACATTGGAGGCAGACGCTTTAACCTCTGAGCCACTAGGGAAGCCCAACCTGGTTATATAACATATAAGCACACACACATATATATATATATATATTTTTTTTTTTAAGTTGTTGTTTCCCTAAATGCTGTAAATGCTTTTCTTCATCTTGCCTTTCTTATTTATCAATGCCAACAAAGGTTCGTCTAGTCAAGGCTATGGTTTTTCCTGTGGTCATGTATGGATGTGAGAGTTGAACTGTAAAGAAGGCTGAGTGCCGAAGAATTGATGATTTTGAACTGTAGTGTTGGAGAAGACTCGAGAGTCCCTTGGACTGCAAGGAGATCCAACCAGTCCATTCTGAAGGAGATCAGCCCTGGGATTTCTTTGGAAGGAATGATGCTAAAGTTGAAACTTCAGTACTTTGGCCACCTCATGCGAAGAGTTGACTCATTGGAAAAGACTCTGATGCTGGGGGGAATTGGGAGCAAGAGGAGAAGGGGATGACAGAGGATGAGATGGCTGGATGGCATCACTGACTCGATGGACTTGAGTCTGAGTGAACTCCAGGAGTTGGTGATGGACAGGGAGGCCTGGCGTGCTGTGATTCATGGGATCGCAGAGAGTCGGACATGACTGAGCGACTGAACTGAATTGAACTGAATGAAAATTCATCATGGCGTTTCTCTATTTCATTCTTTTAAATGGCTGCACAGCTTTCTTAGATGTGGATGTACTTACTCAACCTACAAATAGGCATTCACTTTGATTCCATGGACTATGGAATAACTTGATAAGTGCTACAATAATTATCATCATCTTGTGCAGATATTTGAAGACAGATGATAAAGAATAGATTGGCAGTCAAAATATATTTATACACATATAATTTATATAAGTCATAATATATCAAATTGCTAATTTTATATAATAATTTTTAATTGATACTGACAGATTGATCTTTTAGAAATGGTATAAAAATGAACATTTCTACTAATGATGTATGTGAATACTCTTTCTCTGCAGGTCCACAAGCAGTAGCTATTAATAATAATTTTCATTTTTATTTTTGGGCTGATTTAACTACTTTGCTAACTACTAGTGATTTTTCATATCTTTTGACTCTTTAGAATTGCTCTTGAATAAATTGCTAATATTTCTATTTGATCATTTATCTTTTTCTTGTCAGTTTGTAAAAACTCTTTGCTCCCTTTGTTCTGGTTTATAAACCAGGACAAATCTATCTGTTGTCTTTGTGTTATCTTTTGCCACGCAAAGTTGTAATCAAGTCAAACATGTTCATCTTTTCTTTCATAACTTCTGGGTTTCTTGCATTTGATAAAGCTTTCCCCTACCCTAACTCTTCATGGTCGAAGAAGGCTGCTAGAGCTCCAGCCACCCTATCCCATAGCACAGGCTGCAGTATGGAAAAAGAGACCAGAAGGGCATTCCATCTCTCGTTGAAAGAAATTTTCCAGAAATTTCTACACCATAATTCCACTTACACGTTATTGCCATAACTTAGCGACATAGCCATAGTTAGCTTCAAGGGGAGCGTTGTCACAGCCATCTTTGAGAAATGCAATCTGGCACACCCACACTGAGAAGCAAGGGTGCCCTTTTTTCATGGCATTCAATAGACAAGCAGAGACCACACACTGCTAAGAGTAGCCTAGAGCCTAGAAACCTGTTTCTTAGCAGAGAGAGAGCGCGCCTCTCTTTTGGCTCCACAGGTACCATGCGTAACACAGTCAGACTACTGAGTCAGGAAGGTCTCGGCTCTGAGGCTTGTGCAAGCATAACTCCAGGGTGGCCACAGGCTCCAGAAGTGACACCTCTGCCCCAGGGCCCTCGCCCCTCAGTGCCCTCCCCAGGGGGCGGTCAGAGGTTTGCGGCTGCGTGAGGAATAAGCAAGTTTGCTGGCATGAAGGACTGATGGCTTCTGAACTCTGGGAAATACCACCAGGCATTTCCAGACAGACGGGGGCCTCAGAGAATTACTTATGATTCATGCCAATCTGTGGGGTGTGTCTGTGCCAGAGAGAAAAACATGACACTGGAAATACTTTCTCATTCCCTTACTCAGTCCCTCACAAGCCCAGAGAGGGCCAGCCATATCCACCCAGATATTTCTTGCAGGTTTTCTTCCTACAGTTATGCTCTCAGTTGAGAAAGCGTCAGTGGAAGAGGTAGGTCAATGCAGGAACGGCTGGCCAAGAAGAAGAAAGGCTAAGAGGTTTCTGTTTGGAAGAAGCTGGGAGGCAAGAGACCCAGCACACAGGGCTGTGGGTGATTAAAATCCCAGGAGGGCAGCATGCAAGGGCTGGTTCCACCAGGCCCCAGTGGGTACTTTTCTTCGAGTCCCCCCACCTCACTGAGCCTCAGCCTCCTCATCTAGAAAGTGGGAGTGGTAATCCTGGCTCAGCCCTCTTGCCAGCATCGAGAAAGGGGCTGACTGTACAGCCTGTGCTCTGCTACAATTCTTTTGTTTTTTGAAATATCTTTAATTATATAAGTATTACTGTTAACCAAAAACAAAAGCACAGACAAACAAAAAGAAGGCCATAAGAGAGAAAATAAAAGAGAAAGCAATTAACATCTTGACATATGCACTTAGAGTTTCCATTTGTTGTTCAATCGCTAAATCATGTCCAACTCTTTCCGACCCCATGGACTACAGCACACCAGACTCCTCTGTCCTCTACTATATCCCAAAGTTTGTTCAAATTCATGACCATCAAGTCAGTGATTCTATCTAACCATTACATCCTCTGCCACCCCTTTCTCCTTTTGCCTTCAATCTTTCCCAGCATCAGGCTCTTTTCCAATGAGTCGGCTCTTGGCATCATGTGGCCAAAGAATTAGAGCTTCAGCATCAGTCCTTCCAATGAATATTCAGTGTTGATTTCTTTTAAAATTGACTGGTTTGATCTCCTTGCAGTTCAAGGGACTGTCAAGAGTCTTCTTCAACACCACAATTCAAAAGCATCGATTCTTCAGCGCTCAGCCTTCTTTATGGTCCAACTCTCATATCCTGGAAAAACTATACATGACTACTGGAAAAACCATAGTTCTGACTATAGTTTCCTGTCCTGGATATATTTTTAACAGGACCATACTTCATACGAAAAGTGAAAGTGAAGTCACTCCAATGTGTCCGACTCTTTGCGACCCCATGGACTGTAGCCTACAAGGTTCCTCCATCCATGGAATTTTCCAGGCAAGAGTACTGGAGTGGGTTGCCATTTCCTTCTCCATACTTTATATTTTATATATGGTTCTGTAACTTATTTTTCACTCAACAATATATCATGAGTTTTTTCTATGTTGACAAGCAAACTTCATGAGATATTTCAATACTTGTATGATATTCTGCCATTGCTGTATTCAGTTCTGAACCTGTGATCACTATTACTGATTCTTCCTTTCCCACATGGCCCAAATTCCAATGTAGCCCAACACAAAAATGTTACTAATTCTGTCTTTATTTAAAATGTTACTAATTCTGTCTTTATTTAAAATTCTACTATTTTGTTCACCACGGATTGATTTTTATTTTTTAAAAATATCGCATTAAAACATTATTCATCTTATTTATTTTTGGCTGCAACGCATCTTCATTGCTGTATGCAAGCGTCTCAGTGTGGTGACTTCAGTTACTGCAGAGTGTGGGCTCAGTGGTTGCAGTTCATGGGCTTAGCTGCTCTGCAGCATGTGGTATCTCCTGGACCAGGGATCAAACCCATGTCCCCTGCACTGGCAAGCAGGTTGCTAACCACTGAACCACCAGGGAAGTCCCCTAATATTACTCATCTTGATTATGGCATCTTCCCCTAAGATTATTTTCAATGTTTCCAGTTCATCCAGTATCCACCACAGTGCAGGACACATCGTAGTGCTCAATAAATATTGAAAGAATGAATGAATGAGTTGGTGGCAAAAGGAAACTCTACACCCAGCTGTGAGCGTCTCCCTCGCTGAACCAGGAGAACCAGGAGCTCGCTGACACCAGGATGAAGGCCTGCTGGCCCTTCTCCCGAGGCGCTGGAACTGTGCTCTGCCCCTGGTGTGGAGCTATCTCTCCAAGGCAACAAGGGATTTTCCCAGCCCTGACCAATGTGTGGAGTTTTAAACTAACAAAACCAGAGCTCAGAGAGGAAATTCTAAGAACGTGAAGTAAGTCAGAAGAGCAAAGGTGCGTGTTTATTTTCCATCGACTGCTTGAGCCTCTGCCTCCCTTCCCCCACCGCAAAGACTGGGGAAGGGGTCCGGATTCGGATGTCAGCACAACAAAGCTACAGGAAACCCATCTTCCGGCGTTTGCCAAGGAACAATGCTGGAGAGGCCATTCCAAGGCCTGCACTTTTCCTCTGTACAGAAGAATTTAGGTCCTGGAGGATTCCTGGGAGGGAGGCTCAGGAATTTCTGAATAAATGTTCTTGTTCCATCACTCAGGGACATTGGGGATGCACTGGCTATGATCCCAGTTGGCCTTCGGTACTCAGCTCCATTCTGACCCATACTAGGTGGGGATCTAACCGTGGGTTTGGGGCCTTGGGCCCACCCTGCAGCCTATCAGCTTGAGTCTGGTCATTGGCCTCTTTAGTCTCTATCTCCCAGCACTGCTTTCTGTTCTCTCCCCCTTCAGCTCTTATCTGGCTCTTATCACTCCTTTTCTGGACTCCTGCCCAAGTGCAGCCTTCCTGGCCCTGACCTTCCTATCCTCACTCATAGGCCATGTTCCCACAACACACCTCCAGGCGAGGCCCTTCTCTGCTCCCAGTCCTCTGCACCCACAGCACCAGGTGCCTTAGATGTTTCCAAGGAACTTTGTGATGACCAACCACACCAGGCTCATCTCCCGGTGAATCAGGGAGGGCGCTGAAAACCAGCCAGTATTTACTGAGTACCTACCAGGTACTAGGTGCCATCTAGACCCTTTCTGGGCTTTATCTCACAATACTCCAAAGCATCATGTTGAGTCTATACAGGCCCACTACTGTGCCTTCTGTAAAACGGGGGCTCCATATACCAACCAATGTCATGAGTTCAACGGAGGTGTAACCCGGATCCTTGTTGTGACTCAGCTGGTAGTCTGGCAGCTGCTGATGGTGGTCTGGTAGGCAGGCTCAGGGGGCTGTTTGGATCACATGCTTTTCCTTCAGGGGTTTCCCCGGTGGCTCAAGAAGTGAAGAATCCACCTGCAATGCAAGAGACGCAGGTTTGATGCCTGGGTCTGGAAGATTCCCTGGAGGAGGACATGGTAACCCACTCCGATATTTTTACTGGGAGAACCCCATGGACAAAGGAGTCTGGTGGGCTGTGGTCCATGGGGTCACAAAGAGTCAGATGTGACTGAAGCAACTAAGCACGCATGCTCTTCCCTAAACCCTCCAAACACAAGGCTCCCTCTTTCTAGAACGCGGTTCACCCATCTTTTGGGCTAACTCCTATTGGCGTTTCAGGTCACTTGGCAGCTTCCTCCTGGAAGCCTTCCAAGATCTCCCAATCTGGGTTATTCTTTTATGTTTCCCAACACCCTTGGCTTCTTCCCTCTCTGGGTGTTTCAGCAACTGTCTCTAGAATCTGAATGTCAGCTCCTAAAGGACAGGAGGTGCCTTGTTCACCTCTGTGCCCCCAAAATTTAGCTCAGGGACTGTCACAGCTCAGTAAATATTTGGTGAATGAATTAAATGCTTCAGTTCAGCCGCTCAGTCGTGTCCGACTCTTTGTGACTCCATGAACCACAGCACGCCAGGCCTCCCTGTCCATCACCAACTCTCAGAGTTCACCCAAACCCATGTCCATCGAGCTGGTGATGCCATCCAACCATCTCATCCTCTGTTGTCTCCTTCTCCTCCTGCCCTCAATCTTTCCCAGCATCAGGGTCTTTTCCAATGAGTCAGCTCTTCGCATCAGGTGGCCAAAGTATTGGAGTTTCAGCTTCAACATCAGTCCTTCCAATGACCACCCAGGACTGATCTTTAGGATGGACTGGTTGGATCTCCTTGCAGTCCAAGGGACTCTCAAGAGTCTTCTCCAACACCACAGTTCAAAAGCATCAATTCTTCGGTGCTCAGCTTTCTTTATAGTCCAACTCTTTCTTTATAGTCCAACATGACCACTGGAAAAACAATAGCCTTGACTCTTGGATATTTAGTCCCTCCCTGGCTTGTCAAAGAGCACCTGATCCCAAACTAGATCTGCTTTTCCCTTCCTCTCTTCAACCCTTACCAGCCACAGTATGCCCTAAAGTTGGCAAATCTAGGGTCTGAACTCTGTCCCTTGAGGCTGGTGGATTCCATCTTCCCTTCCACCCCTTCCCCTGCCTTCTCCGTGCCACAGTGGACTACATCGGGTTTCCCTTCTTTTCTAAACCACATCTGGTCTCAAAGCACGCTACCCTGGGGCTGGTGTTGAGTCCCCGCTGGCCTGGCAGCCGTCAGTACCCTGTCCTCCAGCCGGACGTGTTACAGGTTCTGGGGTGGCAGAGAGGGGGCCCTCCCCCGAAGCCGCTGCCAAGCGTTCTCCAACGGGAGGGGACCGAACTTCTGCGTTTAGGGCGCGCAGTGTACACCCTGTTCACATTTCTGCGCAGACAGGAATGCGGACGCGGGACAAGACAAAGGCCGCATTCCTCGGGTTGGGCGGGAACACGGCCCGGGCCCCGCCTCACCAGCCCCGGCCCCGCCCCCAGGCCCTGCCTGCTGGACACTGGACCACAGCCTGAGAGGGCGCCCCCTGGCGGTGCCGGCGGCCAGAGGCGGGACCCGGGGCCCTGCCCTCTATTCCCGGCCCCCTGCCCGTCCTCCCCGCCTCCTCCCCGGTTCTCCAGGCCTGAACCCAGCCCGCCCTTTGGATCCTAGAATCCCCTCCTTTATCTTCCCCGGGAAGCTGCCTGCTTCCGGAAACTGATTAGGACTCCAAAGCGCTTTTGGTTTTTGTTTGTGCTGCCAGTCAAATCAGAAGAAAGGAATGGCTCCCCAGAGCCTTCGCAAAATCCTAACTCCGGGGTGGCTTCCTCTCCTGGCTTCCCATCCTGTCCCCAGGGAGCCCGTCTTGACCTGCGTCTGATGGGTGCCTCTGTGGGAATTTCCCACCCGTGTGTGCGGTCTCCTCCCAGCTGGCCCAACTGGCACCATCAGGGCCAGAGACCAAGATGAAGGGCCTCACCCCTGCCGAGTCACCTCCCACTGCTCCACTAAGGGCTTGGGGAAAGAAAAGGTGGCCCTAAGTTGAAAGCTGTGAGAAAATGGGCCTGGGTCTGTAGGTCTGTACCTTGGCCTCTACTGGAAAAAGCACCACTGCCTCATAAGAAGGATCCCTGGGAGCCGAGGCCCCAAGAAAGTGGAAAGCCACTGGGCTGAGGGTTTCCACGATGGTGTAGGAACCTAACACACACACAAACTGCAGTAACCTCAAAACATCACTGAAACAGGTAAGCAAAAAAAGGGCTTATACCCAGAACCAGGACTGGGCTATACCTGTTTAAGTCACCCTCCAGGGTCTTGAAGAAGAGAAGTGTGTGCTGTTTACTCACTTCTGCCTGAGGGGACAGGCAGCTTGTTTCCCCAGATACCTGGTCAATGGAATGCTGGACAATGCCAGGAAGGCATGGGCTCACACCCAACTTTCTCAGCTTGTTGTAGGTATCCTTCTTAGTGGGAAAGAAGCTGCACCCTCACATTGTTTGCATATGGAAATTTGCATGTTTATCAGCCCATTACCGGTTAGGCACTCACCCTGTAGTTAAAGTGACACCTGAGCAGCCAGTAATGAAAGAAGGCATGCCTGGAACTTGCATTGCTCACCATCAGAGAGGGTTGTGAATGTTGCCAGGAAAGATGGGAAAGCGGAAACCAAACTCTCGTTGGCCAGCACCTCAGCTGTAAGAAAGGGCAGGGCACAGGGGCACTGGATTGGAGCTTGGCCTTGATTGCTAGCTTACCTTGACCTTGAGAGCTGGCTTACCTTGCTCAGTTGTTTTCTCAGCCTCTCAAGGGAGGAAAACACTGTGGTCCCTTTTTACCTGGCCAGGAGGTAGGCCCAGAGTGGTAGACAAGGTGGCTGGTGGCCCTGCAGCTCTGGTTTGAGATGGCAGCCCCAGCTCCAGGTCTGCCTCTTCCCCCTGACACAGAAAATGGATGTTCCAGACTGTCACAACACCCCAGCAGTTCCTTGAATGGCAGTGCCAGAGTTCTGTCTCGGTGGAGTGTGAGGAGCTTGAGGTATTCCTGAAGGATGCAAAAGACCCAGTGATGAGTCTATTCACTTCACAAACCTGTGAAGAATGCTCTGTTCTTCACAAACTGACTCAGGACCTACCCCAGGAGACTTACTGTCCACTGAGGGAGAGAGATGCCAATCCATCCAGTACAGTGCAATGTGATGAGCAGCAAAGCAGAGGAAGGCTGGGCAGAGCATGGGCAGGAGGGTCTTATTTGTGGGAGTGGGAGGTGGAAGGGATGGATGGTGGGGAGGTGAGGGGTTGGAGGAGGCTCTGCCAGAAGTTGATATTTAGTCCCTCCCTGGCTTGTCAAAGAGCACCTGATCCCAAACTAGATCTGCTTTTCCCTTCCTCTCTTCAACCCTTACCAGCCACAGTATGCCCTAAAGTTGGCAAATCTAGGGTCTGAACTCTGTCCCTTGAGGCTGGTGGATTCCATCTTCCCTTCCACCCTTCCCTGCCTTCTCCGTGCCACAGTGGACTACATCGGTTTCCTTCTTTTCTAAACCACATCTGGTCTCAAAGCACGCTACCCTGGGGCTGGTGTTGAGTCCCCGCTGGCCTGGCAGCCGTCAGTACCCTGTCCTCCAGCCGGACGTGTTACAGGTTCTGGGGGATGGCAGAGAGGGGGCCCTCCCCCGAAGCCGCTGCCAAGCGTTCTCCAACGGGAGGGGACCGAACTTCTGCGTTTAGGGCGCGCAGTGTACACCCTGTTCACATTTCTGCGCAGACAGGAATGCGGACGCGGGACAAGACAAAGGCCGCATTCCTCGGGTTGGGCGGGAACACGGCCCGGGCCCCGCCTCACCAGCCCCGGCCCCGCCCCCAGGCCCTGCCTGCTGGACACTGGACCACAGCCTGAGAGGGCGCCCCCTGGCGGTGCCGGCGGCCAGAGGCGGGACCCGGGGCCCTGCCCTCTATTCCCGGCCCCCTGCCCGTCCTCCCCGCCTCCTCCCCGGTTCTCCAGGCCTGAACCCAGCCCGCCCTTTGGATCCTAGAATCCCCTCCTTTATCTTCCCTGGGAAGCTGCCTGCTTCCGGAAACTGATTAGGACTCCAAAGCGCTTTTGGTTTTTGTTTGTGCTGCCAGTCAAATCAGAAGAAAGGAATGGCTCCCCAGAGCCTTCGCAAAATCCTAACTCCGGGGTGGCTTCCTCTCCTGGCTTCCCATCCTGTCCCCAGGGAGCCCGTCTTGACCTGCGTCTGATGGGTGCCTCTGTGGGAATTTTCCCACCCGTGTGTGCGGTCTCCTCCCAGCTGGCCCAACTGGCACCATCAGGGCCAGAGACCAAGATGAAGGGCCTCACCCCTGCCAGTCACCTCCCACTGCTCCACTAAGGGCTTGGGGAAAGAAAAGGTGGCCCTAAGTTGAAAGCTGTGAGAAAATGGGCCTGGGTCTGTAGGTCTGTACCTTGGCCTCTACTGAAAAAGCACCACTGCCTCATAGGGAAGGATCCTGGGAGCCGAGGCCCCAAGAAAGTGGAAAGCCACTGGGCTGAGGGTTTCCACGATGGTGTAGGAACCTAACACACACACAAACTGCAGTAACCTCAAAACATCACTGAAACAGGTAAGCAAAAAAAGGGCTTATACCCAGAACCAGGACTGGGCTATACCTGTTTAAGTCACCCTCCAGGGTCTTGAAGAAGAGAAGTGTGTGCTGTTTACTCACTTCTGCCTGAGGGGACAGGCAGCTTGTTTCCCCAGATACCTGGTCAATGGAATGCTGGACAATGCCAGGAAGGCATGGGCTCACACCCAACTTTCTCAGCTTGTTGTAGGTATCTTTCTTAGTGGGAAAGAAGCTGCACCCTCACATTGTTTGCATATGGAAATTTGCATGTTTATCAGCCCATTACCGGTTAGGCACTCACCCTGTAGTTAAAGTGACACCTGAGCAGCCAGTAATGAAAGAAGGCATGCCTGGAACTTGCATTGCTCACCATCAGAGAGGGTTGTGAATGTTGCCAGGAAAGATGGGAAAGCAGAAACCAAACTCTCGTTGGCCAGCACCTCAGCTGTAAGAAAGGGCAGGGCACAGGGGCACTGGATTGGAGCTTGGCCTTGATTGCTAGCTTACCTTGACCTTGAGAGCTGGCTTACCTTGCTCAGTTGTTTTCTCAGCCTCTCAAGGGAGGAAAACACTGTGGTCCCTTTTTACCTGGCCAGGAGGTAGGCCCAGAGTGGTAGACAAGGTGGCTGGTGGCCCTGCAGCTCTGGTTTGAGATGGCAGCCCCAGCTCCAGGTCTGCCTCTTCCCCTGACACAGAAAATGGATGTTCCAGACTGTCACAACACCCCAGCAGTTCCTTGAATGGCAGTGCCAGAGTTCTGTCTCGGTGGAGTGTGAGGAGCTTGAGGTATTCCTGAAGGACGCGAAAGACCCAGTGATGAGTCTATTCACTTCACAAACCTGTGAAGAATGCTCTGTTCTTCACAAACTGACTCAGGACCTACCCCAGGAGACTTACTGTCCACTGAGGGAGAGAGATGCCAATCCATCCAGTACAGTGCAATGTGATGAGCAGCAAAGCAGAGGAAGGCTGGGCAGAGCATGGGCAGGAGGGTCTTATTTGTGGGAGTGGGAGCTGGAAGGGATGGATGGTGGGGAGGTGAGGGGGTTGGAGGGAGGCTCTGCCAGAAGTTCAGTTCAGTTCAGTCGCCCAGTCGTGTCCAACTCTTTGCGACCCCCTGAATCGCAGCACACCGGCCACCCTGTTCATCACCAACTCCGGAGTTCACTCAGACTCACGTCCATCGAGTCAGTGATGCCATCCAGCCATCTCATCCTCTGTCGTCCCCTTCTCCTCCTGCCCCCAATCCCTCCCAGCATCAGAGTCTTTTCCAATGAGTCAACTCTTCGCATGAGGTGGCCAAAGTACTGGAGTTTCAGCTTTAGCATCATTCCTTCCAAAGAAATCCCAGGGCTGATCTCCTTCAGAATGGACTGGTTGGATCTCCTTGCTGTCCAAGGGATTCTCAAGAGTCTTCTCTAACACCACAGTTCAAAAGCATCAATTCTTCGGTGCTCAGCTTTCTTCACAGTCCAACTGTCACATCCATACATGACCACTGGAAAAACCATGGCCTTGACTAGACGAACCTTTGTTGGCAAAGTAATGTCTCTGCTTTTCAATATGCTATCTAGGTTGGTCATAACTTTTCTTCCAAGGAGTAAGTGTCTTTTAATTTCATGGCTGCAGTCACCATCTGCAATGATTTTGGAGCCCCCCAAAATAAAGTCTGACAGTGTTTCCACTGTTTTCCCATCTATTTCCCATGAAGTTACGGGACCAGATGCCATGATCTTTGTTTTCTGAATGTTGAGTTTTAAGCCAACTTTTTCACTCTCCTCTTTCACCTTCATCAAGAGGCTTTTTAGTTTTTCTTCACTTTCTGCCATAAGGGTGGTGTCATCTGCATATCTGAGGTTATTGATATTTCCCCCGGCAATCTTGATTCCAGCTTGTGCTTCTTCCAGCCCAGCATTGCTCATGATGTACTCTGTATATAAGTTAAATAAGCAGGGTGACAATATACAGCCTTGATGTACTCCTTTTCCTATTTGGAACAAGTCTGTTGTTCCATGTCCAGTTCTAACTGTTGCTTCTTGACCTGCATACAGATTTCTCAAGAGGCAGGTCAGGTGGTCTGGTATTCCCATCTCCTTCAGAATTTTCCACAGTTTATTGTGATCCACATAGTCAAAGGCTTTGGCATAGTCAATAAAGCAGAAATAGATGTTTTTCTGGAACTCTCTTGCTTTTTCCATGATCCAGCGGATGTTGGCAATTTGGTCTCTGGTTCCTCTGCCTTTTCTAAAACCAGCTTGAACATCAGGAAGTTCACAGTTCACGTATTGCTGAAGCCTGGCTTGGAGAATTTTGAGCATGACTTTACTAGCGTGTGAGATGAGTGCAATTGTGTGGTAGTTTGAGCATTCTTTGGCATTGCCTTTCTTTGGGATTGGAATGAAAACTGCCCTTTTCCAGTCCTGTGGCCACTGCTGAGTTTTCCAAATTTGCTGGCATATTGAGTGCAGCACTTTCACAGCATCATCTTTCAGGATTTGAAATAGCTCAACTGGAATTCCATCACCTCCACTAGCTTTGTTTGTAGTGATGCTTTCTAAGGCCCACTTGACTTCACATTCCAGGATATCTGGCTCTAGGTGAGTGATCACACCATCATGATTATCTGGGTCATGAAGATCTTTTTTGTACAGTTCTTCTGTGTATTCTTGCCACCTCTTCTTAATATCTTCTGCTTCTGTTAGGTCCATACCATTTCTGTCCTTTATCAAGCCCATCTTTGCATGAAATGTTCCCTTGGTATCTCTAATTTTCTTGAAGAGATCTCTAGTCTTTCCCATTTGTTGTTTTCCTCTATTTCTTTGCATTGACCACTGAGGAAGGCTTTCTTATCTCTTCTTGCTATGCTTTGGAACTCTGCATTCAGATGCTTATATCTTTCCTTTCTCCTTTGCTTTTCGTTTCTCTTCTTTTCACAGCTATTTGTAAGGCCTCCCCAGACAGCCATTTTGCTTTTTTGCATTTCTTTTCCATGGGGATGGTCTTGATCCCTGTCTCTTGTACAATGTCACGAACCTCAGAGGGAGCTCTAATTCTTGCCTCTACTCTAGACTCAGTATTGTGAGGCCATCATGCATTGTGCTGCTGCTGCTGCTAAGTCGCTTCAGTCATGTCAGACTCTGTGTGACCCCATAGACGGCAGCCCACTAGGCTCCTCTGTCCCTGGGATTTTCCAGGCAAGAATACTGGAGTGGGTTGCCATTTCCTTCTCCAAGGCATGTAAGTGCAAAGTGAAAGTGAAGTCGCTCAGTCTGTCTTGCGACCCCACCTGCAGGCATCCTTTCCATGGGATTTTCCAGGCAAGAGTACTGGAGTGGGTTGCGTTGTGCTAGATTTTGCTAAAGAATCTCCATGGATTTTGCTGGTCACACGGTTAGATCGGCCAGACTTTAAAGCTTGAGTTCTGAGGTCACTTTCTAAAGATGAGTGACTTTGTATTTCCCTCTGGACCTGTAATGGGATATGGTTTTAGGACTGAATTTGCCCCCAGAATTTTCTGCTTCCCATGGAATTACTTGAAGCCAGCATCCCCTTCACTGATGTGTGGACTGTCATCTCACTCCTCTCCACCCTGTGAGTTTAATGTGTGCAGCAGAACTGGGCAGTTCCCATCCTGTACATTTAGGTGGGTGATTGACCTCCTGTGAGCCTCATTCCACCCTTGGGCTTAAAATCAACAGAAGGCTACCAGGTCCTACCTATCCCATATTGAGAAAAATGAATTCAGATCATAAGCCCTTTGGAAAACTACAGTTTTCAAAAATATTATTATGTGGAGTAAAGTTTTTAAAATATGAGTGTGCTTTAGAATCATCACTTGGTGGGAGTGGGGACGAGGGTATATTTTAAATGCTTTTTTTTCCAGTCCACTCACAGATTCTGAGTCAGGAGGCCTCAGGTGGGACACTGGATCTCCATGTTTCCAAGTCATCCTAAAGAATCCTGATGTCATCAGTCCTTGAACTGCACTTGGCTGGGCTGGGTCTTAGTTGTAGCACATGGGCTTGGTTTCTCCACAGCATGTGGGATCTTAGTTCCCTGACCAGAGATCGAACCCGTATCCTCTGCATTGCAAGGCAGATTCTTAACCACTGGATCACCAGGGAAGTTCACCTGATAATAACTGATACAGGTGACCATGCATCCATGAGTCCACTTAGAATGAACTCTCCCTATGTCAAGATTTGGACAAATCCCTTGATTTTTTTTTTTTAAATCTTATGCCCTTGAAAGGAAGTACATGTGGTCTGGGACTGAGGGGGAAGCCTCTCCACTGTGCACGGTGTCCCAGAAAGTAGGTTTACTCCAGTGAGCCCAGAAGAGGGTCACCCACAGAAGGCTCCCATTTCCCCTTCCTCCTCCTTCTGTTACAGGAATTGGGCACTCGTGAAGCAGACCAAGAACAAACAAAACCCACCTGATTTGAAATGCCTCAGCAGGAATCAGAACCAAACCCCAAAGTGTCATCGTTCCAATGAGTGGCCTTGAGCAATGTCAGCAACAGTCTTACAAAACCCAGTGCTTAGGCCCTTGGTCCACAGCAAACCCTGAGAACCGTGAGGCCAGGAATGTGGCACTCTCAGCAAGTGGCACACACTGGGGATCTCTAGGCCCTTTTGATCTGGTCCTCAGCCTCCAAACATGCTTTTGCCTGTACCCTTGATATGCCATGTGGCTGTACTCCCACCCCTAATACTACTGACATCAAGGCCCAGGTATGTTTGCTATTATAGCAGAGCTCCCTATAAATTATAATAGACATCATTTAAATGGTTTTGACAGGTTTGGGTTTGGGAGAATGATGTCTTGTCAGATCTGAATGGTTTGTCCTTGTTTTTATGTCACATACATCTAAGGCCTCATACGAGGAGCTGAGTGACAGCTCAGTCATTTCTCTTTCTCTGGGTCACCTGTACAGGTATCATTTGTGTTACCTTCAGACTCTGGTTTCTTTCTAGGGAATTATTAAAAGCTACTTGTCCATACTATAAAGACTTTGGGTAAAGTACATAATACACTCTATAAGTTCAGCCTAACAGGGACACATAACCTCTGTCACACATGCTTTGCTGACAAAGGGCTATTTGACATCCATCCAAGTGAGAGACCCACCACCAATTTGGATATCAAATGTTAGTGAAACTACATTCTTTCTTTTAGATTAAAAGTATAAATAAATACATAAACTAGTATTTTCTCCCTGGACCTCCAACAGATCACCATGAATACCCCAATTTGGAGACCAGGGGTCTAACTGTGGATTCTCCCACCCCAGGGGCCCACATCTCTGAAAGCCAACCTTCCTCTCTCTGGAAGAGAACCTGACACTAGCCATGCCCCTTGAAACCACTGGCAAGAAATTGCAAGAGAGCAGAGGCATCACATTCTCCAGTTTAGACATCTGCTGTACCATCCGCAATGGTTAACCTCCACGGCGCTCCCTTTGTCTACCTGGGTTGCATGCAGCCTGAAGTTTGTGCTGAGGGCTGGTCTCTGAGAGTCTGGGGGACGCCCTTGGGCTCACAAGTCCAAGCCCGGTGTGTGTTCTATAGAGGACGAACTGGATGAGTCTGGAACTGCGGCCGGGTTCCTGACCGGAGCACGGGGAAACAGCGGCCCCTGGTGGTTGGGACACGAGTGCCTTAGAACCTCAGCATACCTCCTGCTGTTAACACTTGCTGAACCCCGGCTGCGGTATTCAAGTCTTGTGGTGTAGTTAATCGCACAGACACGGGCAGGGAAGACCTGGCTCTCTCTCTGTGTTCCTCTGTGTCCCAGGCAAATTAACTTCTCTGAGTATTGGAGTTGTTGCTAGGAGTAAATGAGATGCTGAGTGAAAAGTAGGGAAAAATACTGAGCACATAGGAAGAACTGTGCTGTAATATCATTGATTGATGTGAATGCCTCTAGACATTTAAAAACACTTGGAAAATATCTCTGGGGGAAGCCCTGGAGGGAGATGGGAAACCATGAGCAGGAACTCTTGTGTTTCTGTGCTAAGAGACACAAATGAGCAGTGACTGTCCTGGGCAGTGATGGTGAGCATCAGCTTCTGTGTGTGTGTGTGTGTGTGTGTGTGTGTGTGTGCAAGCACAGCTGCAGTAGAAAGGCAGAGAGCTCTGGAAGATGCTCAGGGTTCCTTCTGGGGGCGGGGGGCAGTGTGTGGGGGAGCAGTGCTGGCAAAGGGGAAGCCAGTGTCACCTATTCCTCTAATCACACTGTAAGCTCAGCTCTGAGAGAGGATGGGGAGTATTGAGTCACACAACAATTACTTATTGATCACCTACTATGAGCTGGGCAAGGTTATCAAAATGAGCCAGGACACAGGACGAGACACAGGACACTTTCAGATAGAGATCAGGGCCAAACAACAGGGATGTCAGTGGGTCAGTCTAGACTGGTGGCCTGGGGACTAATGATTGCATTCCCTGCAGCCATCAGGACAGAATCCTGTAAAGTGCACAAAGCCAGACCAGGCAGAGTAAAGACTTCTCTGCTCAGGTGCCCTGCCAGAAGTGTGTCACTGCCCAGCATTTTTGGAAAGTGCTGGGGCCTGCACAATCCAGATAAAGCCAGGGGAAATTCTGAGGTGCAGTCTTTCAATTACCCCTACCTCATCTCTGGGATTGCATTCAGCTAAAATTTGGTTCTGTTCAAAACTAGCAACTTCTGAGAGTCCCCCTGCCCACCTGCAGAAAGAAGGGTTTGCTGGTGGAGAAAGGAGGGGCTGGTGTCCCAAAAGAGATCGCCAAGTCCTAGTGAGCCCTTCTGGGCCCCTCTTGGTCCTCCTACAACTCATTGAATAAAATTATATCAAAATTCATGGACCGCTTGTTACTGTGCTCCCCATCCTGCCTCCAAATTACAAACTTCTAACATGCCAACAGCCTTGAGAGGTGCCCTGAGCTCACATTGCTTAGGATTTATATTACTTATTAAACACCTGTTCTGTGCTGAGCAGGGGTAGGAAAGGAAGGTGCTGTGGTCAGGGAAGTGCTTTGCCCAGGTTAAACTTCCCCCTCATCATGACTTGGTCTCTCTCTGCTCCACTTGTCCCATCCCATTTGCCCAGCTGGAGACATTAAGGGCTGCCTTTGGTTCACGTCTGCCTCCACCAAGCATGACTCATCACATACCCCTCTACCCTCAACATACCATTCTTAGATAAATGCAACCTCGCTGGAGCTAATTTGAAACACTGACACTGCTATAGGGTTACAAGCCCTCCTGTAAAGGTCCAGCACAGCTATTCAGCTTGGGCATGGGCTGGTGTGGGAGATGGATCGGGAACCACCCACCATTGAAAGTACCATGTCTGTAGAGACACTTTGAGTTCAGACAGCTGACCCCTGAAGCTCCAGTTCCAGATTGCTGTGGATCTGTTTTCCCCTTCCTAGGCCCCAGGAAGAAAAACCAGAAATCTGTTTCTTTCCTGACTCTCATTCCTCCCCGAGAGCCCTGATCCTGTCTTTCCTGGTTCTGTCCTCAAACCTCAAGAGGGAGAGAAACAAAGGAAGGAGCCATTCCATGGAAAAGGGCTCTTCCAAATTCAGAAGGCATTTGCAGTTTTTTTTTTTTTTTTTGGAGGGTTTAGAAGGCTTTGGTTAAAGATGTATGTAGGCTCAGAGAGCTCTATGAGTGCTCTGTGACAACCTAGAGGGGTGGGAGGTAGGCTCAAGAGGGAGGAGACATATGTATACCTATGGCTGATCCATGTTGATGTATGGCAGAAACCAACACAATATTGTAATTATCCTTAAACTAAAAATAAATTTTAAAATGACATGAATGTAGGGCTTCCCTGGTGCTCCAGTGCTTGAGAATCTGCCTGCCAATGCAGGGGACACAGGTTCAACCCCTGGTCTGGGAAGATGCCACAGGGCCACTAAGCCCAGGCTCCACAAGTACTGAGCCTGTTCTCCAGAGTCCAAGTTCCACAGCAAGAGAAGCCACTGCAATGAGAAGCCTGCTCACTGCAACTAGGGAGTAGCCTCCACTCACCACAGCTAGAGAAAACCTGTGCATAGCAGTAAGGATCCAGTGCAGCTAAAAATAAAACTCATTAATTAAAGATGCATGTAAAACTAAAGTCAAGAAAAAGATTTTTAAGGTAATTATTAATTCCAGGGGAAGCAACAAAAGAAATATAATAATAATGTACACTTTAACTCAGCCATGAACTACACTCACATATTTACCTCAAAAAGCAACTAATATATTAACCAAAAGTCGGGCACAACTGTTGCAGCAGGATGGAGAGAATGGGGGAGATGGTAGTACGGTTAACTCTTCATCTTCCATGACAGGAAATCAAGATAAATGTCTGGATTGAGAAATACAAAGAGTTAAAAAATACAGAGGTACATACCAAAAAAAACACTGCTAAAATGTTCAGGAAAGGGTATCAGAAGTAAGAAATTGCAGGACAGTGCTATCTATAAACTGGATAAACCACATTTTGTTTATACATTTTTTTTTTAAAAGCAAGCTGAATGTTGGCGAGATAATGGTGGAAAACATTTTCTTGAAGGCAGAGTGAAAAGACCAACAGTTGGAAAATGTGAGATAAAAATAAAATGCCACAAGGACGAGTGTAGATGTGAGTATACAGGGGAAAGGCAGAGGACGCAGGAGAGAGGAGACAACTGGAGAAGGCACAGAAGGACGCAGGTCACCTGAAGCCAAGGACATAGATAGGGAACCAGGAAAAAGACATTCAGAGGGCCAGTAAACACAGGAAATGATACTAAGCCATACACTCAGCTGAAGAAACTCATGTGAAAGCAACGATACTGTCACCTATCCAGACTGGCAGTACTCAGAGAGCCTGATAATGCCTACTATTAAAAAGCTAGCAAAGAATGAAACACTCTGATAACCTGCTATTGAGAATGAAATGTACAAATTTTTTACAGGGCAAATTGGCACCAAAAAAAAAGATCAAAAAATAAAATGCCCATATTCATTATTCTAGCAATATCACTACTAGGAATTTATCCCTTGCATATAGTCATTAAAGAATGTCAAGATACTTTTAGTCATCCAGTGTTTATTATAGCATTGTCTGTATAGATATAAAACTTGAGATTATCTAAATGTTCATCAACAAGGTACTGGCTATGTTAGGGAGTCCAAGCTCCTACTCTTCACTTCACGACAGGTCAATAAATACAGAAGTTGTTAGGGCAAGGAATAGTGACTTTCCAGAAAGCCAGCAGACTGAAAAGATGGTGGACTAGTGTCCCAAATGACCATCTTACTCAAGTTAGAATTCAGATTTCTTTTATATTAAAAGAGCTTCCCTGATAGCTCAGCTGGTAAAGAATCCGCAAGCAATGTGGGAGACCTGGGTTCGATCCATGGGTTGGGAAGATCTCCTGGAGAAGGGGACGCTACCCACTCCAGTATTCTGGCCTGGAGACTACATAATCCACTGGGTCACAAAGACACAGACAGACTGAGAAACTTTCACTTTCACTTCACCTTATTTTAAAAGGGGGGGAGGTGTGGTTGGTTGTTACAAACTCCTTGGTGCTGGAATCCTTTGTTCTTGTTGCTGTCTGCCTAAGTCAAGTCATGATGTTTATGTAAACCTGCAACAAAACTAATGTTATTTTCTGTTCTGCAACTTTTTATCTCTCTACTAATGGAAACATGTTACACCTTTGAAAGTCAGAGCCTTGAGGATGGGCTATCCTGTATGTTTCAGGCTATAGGCAACATCCTTAACTTGTGGGGAAAGCAGTAGAATACAAAGATTAAAGTAAAAGAAATAGATCCAATATGGAGTCGGATTTGTTCTTCCTTATCACAGTTAGATCCCTGAGGGAGTGAAGTGAGGGAGAGCGATCGTGTTAAGTGCATGCGTTGTGTACTTTCCAAAAGTGAATTCTATTCACCAGTAGAAATATTTTTTCCTATAAGGATGGACTCAATGAACCAAGGAAAAAGGAGAGAGGGACTGCAGGTGAGGCCCGAAAAGGGCTGTGCGTACACGCTAAGTCACGTCAGTCATGTCCGACTCTTTGCAACCCCATGTACTGTAGCCTTCCAGGTTCCTCTGTCCATGGGATTCTCCAGGCAAAAAGACAACTGGAGTGAGTTGTCATGCCCTCCACCAGGGGATCTTCCCAACCCAGGGACTGAACCCGAGTCTTTTGTCTCCTGCATTGGCAGGTGGGTTCTTTACCACTAATGCCACCTGGGAAGCCCGAAGAGGGCTGGAGCTTTCATTTTTATACAGTACAGAACTGTTTTGCTTTTTGCAGGACATTTTATTGTGTTATGCTTTTTAAAAATGTTAACTGTGAACTTGCCTGGTGGTCCAGTGGTTAAAAATCCACTTTCCAATACAGGGGATGTGGGTTTGCCCTGATCAAGAAATTAAGATCTCACATACCACAGGGCAACTAAGCTCACATGTGGCAACTACTGAGCCTGTGCACCTCAACAAAGACCTGTCAAGTCGCTTCAGTCGTGTCCGACCCTGTGCAACCCCATGGACTAAAGCCCACCAGGCTTCTCCACCCATGGGCTTCTCCAGGCAAGAACACTGGAGTGGGTTGCCATTTCCTTCTCCAAACAAAGATCTAGTAAGGCCAAATTTTTAAAATAAATAAATAAATGTTAACTGGAATTATCTTCATGTTGCTATTATTGCCATCTTTATTTTCCTCATAATATATTTTGGTATTAAACCAAATAAAATGTTTTCTTTTGGATTTTGTTTTTTTTTTTTTAAGGGTCCCACTAAGGGCCAATGAAGATGAATAAAGAAATAACATGTTTAATTGCACTTGGGTAAAATTTCAGAACTTAAAGCGTAAAGAGAAAAATCATATACTCTTCCAGAAAAAAAAAAAAACAGGTTACATATGAAGAAATGCAATTAAGTCTGACATCAGATTTTGCATCAGGTTTTGAAATAAAATTAATTTGAATCTGGAACTCTACAGCCAACCAAAAATACCACCAAAAGGGAAGATAAAAATAAAGACATTTTCTGAAATCCAAGGAGTCAGAAAAGATAACATTAAAGAACAGCCAGTGAAAAATATCGTTCAAGAAAATGTCCCACTAAAACAAAATAATTCAAAAAAAACAGTAAGTGAGATTTTAAAAATAGAAGCTGCATGTTGGAAGAAATATAAACAAAGAAAAAAAATAAACAGATACTCGTTTTGGAATTGGATCTCTGGAACAGTCTTCTTTGACCTACAGATGTTTAGAAGCTGAAGGTTATTTTCTTCTTTAGAGCTCCACTCATGCAACCTGACTCTCTGGCACATAATATTTACACAATTGTAACATCAGAATTACATGTTGTAATAATGGTATTTAATATCTTAGATTCACTCTCTAGACAAAACATGTAATGAAATGAACAGAACAGAAACCTTGACAAAGTAAAGGGGAAATTTTACTTCGCTGAAAGCCAGGGAGCTAAATTCCTTAAATTCCTTTAGCTGCAATTAGTATATCAAAGCCAGGCCTGGTTGATTAGGGTTTAGGGTTCTGTTAAAGAGCACAGGCCAGATGTAAAGGAAGTGGCTCCAGGGCTGTACTGAAGGTGTCTTAACTTCCTCAGAGCAGATTGTCTTCATCTCCTCCCAGCTGTCACTGGCATCATGTTGTTAGCTTGAATCAGCCATAGTGTGAATATTTACACCAAAGATATGGCTGATCCTATGCATTTTTACCTCCTAGAGAGGCCTATGGTTAAACATTTACCAGCATATCCCTGAGCAGATGGTGAAGGCCACAAGGGTAGATGAGTTGGGGGAATTAGTGGTGTTCTTAGTGAAATTTTTTAAGATAGGAGTTAGCAAACTTTTCCCTAAAGCTTCCAGTGAGTAGCTGTGCTGAGTCGCTCAGTCATGTCTCACTCCTTGTGACCCCATGGACTGGAACCTGCCAGGCTCCTCTGTCCATGGGGATTCTCCAGGCAAGAACATCGGAGTGGGTTGCCATGTCCTCCTCCAGGGGATCTTCCCAACCCAGGGATCGAATCCTGGTCTCCCACATTGCAGGTGTACTCTTTCTGAGCCACCAGGGAAGCCCATGAATACTGGAGTGGGTAGCATACCCCATCTCCAGGGGATCTTCCCAACCCAGGAATCGAACTGGGGTCTCCTGAATTGCAGGCAGACACTATACCAGCTGAGCTACCAGGGAAGCCCTCCAGTGAATAGAATATTCAGCTTGGCCGTCACAGCTCAAAAGCAGCCATCAGTCAGTTCAGTTCAGTTGCTCAGTCATGTCTGACTCTTTGCGACCCCATGAATCACAGCATGCCAGGCCTCCCTGTCCATCACCAACTCCCGGAGTTCACTCAGACTCACGTCCATCAAGTCAGTGATGCCATCCAGCCATCTCATCCTCTGTAATCCCCTTCTCCTCCTGCCCCCTATTCCTCCCAGCATCAGAGTCTTTTCCAATGAGTCAACTCTTCGCATGAGGTGGCCAAAGTACTGGAGTTTCAGCTTTAGCATCATTCCTTCCAAAGAAATCCCAGGGCTGATCTCCTTCAGAATGGACTGGTTGGATCTCCTTGCAGTCCAAGGGACTCTCAAGAGTCTTCTCCAACACCACAGTTTAAAAGTATCAATTCTTCGGTGCTCAGCCTTCTTCACAGTCCAACTCTCACATCCATACATGATCACAGGAAAAACCATAGCCTTGACTAGACGAACCTTTGTTGGCAAGGTAATGTCTCTGCTTTTCAATATGCTATCTAGGTTGGTCATAACTTGCCTTCCAAGGAGTAAGAGTCTTTTAATTTCATGGCTGCAGTCACCATCTGCAGTGTTTTGGAGCCCAAAAAAATAAAGTCTGACACTGTTTCCACTGTTTTCCCATCTATTTCCCATGAAGTTACAGGACCAGATGCCATGATCTTAGTTTTCTGAATGTTGAGCTTTAAGCCAACGTTTTTACTCTCCTCCTTCACTTTCATCAAGAGGCTTTTTAGTTCCTCTTCACTTTCTGCCATAAGGGTGGTGTCATCTGCATATCTGAGGTGATTGATATTTCCCCTGGCAGTCTTGATTCCAGCTTGTGCTTCTTCCAGCCCAGCGTTTCTCATGATGTACTCTGCATATAAGTTAAATAAGCAGAGTGACAATATACAGCCTTGATGTACTCCTTTTCCTATTTGGAACCAGTCTGCTGTTCCATGTCCAGTTCTAACTGTTGCTTCCTGACCTGCATACAAATTTCTCAAGAGGCAGGTCAGGTGGTCTGGTATTCCCATCTCTTTCAGAATTTTCCACAGTTTATTGTGATCCACACAGTTGAAGGCTTTGGCATAGTCAATAAAGCAGAAATAGATGTTTTTCTGGAACTCTCTTGCTTTTTCAATGATCCAGTGGATGTTGGCAATTTGATCTCTGGTTCCTCTGCCTTTTCCAAAACCAGCTTGAACATCAGGAAGTTCACGGTTCACGTATTGCTGAAGCCTGGCTTGGAGAATTTTGAGCATTACTTTACTAGCATGTGAGATGCGTGCAATTGTGTGGTAGTTTGAGCATTCTTTGGCATTGCCTTTCTTTGGGATTGGAATGAAAACTGCCCTTTTCCAGTCCTGTGGCCACTGCTGAGTTTTCCAAATTTGCTGGCATATCGAGTGCAGCACTTTCACAGCATCATCTTTCAGGGTTTGAAATAGCTCAACTGGAATTCCATCACCTCCACTAGCTTTGTTCCTAGTGATGCTTTCTAAGGCCCACTTGACTTCACATTCCAGGATGTCTGGCTCTAGGTCAGTGATCACACCATCATGATTATCTGGGTCGTGAAGATCTTTTTTGTACAGTTCTTCTGTGTATTCTTGCCACCTCTTCTGAATATCTTCTGCTTCTGTTAGGTCCATACCATTTCTGTCCTTTATCGAGCCCATCTTTGCATGAAATGTTCCCTGGGTATCTCTAATTTTCTTGAAGAGATCTCTAGTCTTTCCCATTCTGTTGTTTTCCTCTATTTCTTTGCACTGACCACTGAGGAAGGCTTTCTTATCTCTTCTTGCTATTCTTTGGAACTCTGCATTCAGATGTTTATATCTTTCCTTTTCTCCTTTGCTTTTCACTTCTCTTCTTTTCACAGCTATTTGTAAGGCCTCTCCAGACAGCCATTTTGCTGTTTTGCATTTCTTTTCCATGGGGATGGTCTTGATTTCTGTCTCCTGTACAATGTCATGAACCTCATTCCATAGTTCATCAAGCACTCTATCTATCAGATCTAGGCCCTTAAATCTATTTCTCACTTCACTGTATAATCATAAGGGATTTGATTTAGGTCATACCTGAATGGTCTAGTGGTTTTCCCTACTTTCTTCAATTTAAGTCTGAATTTGGTAATAAGCAGTTCATGATGTGAGCCACAGTCAGCTCCTGGTCTTGTTTTTGTTGACTGTATAGAGCTTCTCCATCTTTGGCTGCAAAGAATATAATCAATCTGATTTCAGTGTTGACCATCTGGTGATGTCCATGTGTAGAGTCTTCTCTTGTGTTGTTGGAAGAACAACACAAGATGGAGAATCTCTATACAGTCAGCAAAAACAAGACCAGGAGCTGACTGTGGCTCAGATCATGAACTCCTTATTACCAAATTCAGACTTAAATTGAAGAAAGTAGGGAAAACCACTAGACCATTCAGGTTATATTCTTTGCAGCCAAAAGCAGCCATAGACTACGTTAATGAGCATGGCTGTGTTGCCATAACACTTTTATTTACAAGTTAACTGGACAACCCCTGAGCCACACATTAATAGTTTGTCAAACCCTGGACTAAGATAAATACCCTAGAAGGGCAATTCAGATTGGCCCAGAAAGTGACACAGCACTCACAACTGTAGGGAGCAGGCTGCTGTCTATGGGGTCACACAGAGTCGGACACGACTGAGGTGACTTAGCAGCAGCAGCAGGTATTTGACCTAGAAGTTCTTTCTCTGGCTCCCCTTGGCCTCCAAGTGGCTTGAAGGATTCAGAAATTCCTGTATCCCAACAGGTGCAGGAACACAAGGGTGCTGTTTCAGATAGGATTAGGTTTGGTTTATAGCAGCTTAAACTGTGGAAAATTCTTAGAGATATGGGAATACCAGACCAACTGACCTGCCTCCTAAGAAACCTGTATGCAGGTCAAGAAGCAACAGTTAGAACCAGACATGGAACAACGGATTGATTCCAAATTGGGAAAGGAGTATGTCAAGGCTGTTTACAGTCACCATGCTTATTTAACTTATATGTCGAGTACATCATGTGAAATGCTGGGCTGGATGAAGCACAAGCTGGAATCAAGATTGCAGGTAGAAAAATCAATAACCTCAATATGCAGATAACATCACCCTAATGGCAGAAAGCAAAGAGGAACTAAAGAGCCTCTTGATGAAGGTTAAAGAACAAAGTGAAAAAGCTGGCTTAAAATTCAACATTCAAAAAACTAAGATCATGGCATCTGGTCCCATCACTTCATGGCAAATAGATGGGGAAAAAATGGAAACAGTGACAGATTTTATTTTCTTGGGCTCCAAAATCACTGCAGATGGTGACGGCAGCCATGAAATTAAAAGACACTTGCTCCTTGGAAGAAAAGCCTTGACTTTTAAACCTTGACTTTGTATTAAAAAGCAGAGACATTACTCTGCCAACAAAGGTCCATGTAGTCAAAGCTATGGCTTTTCCAGTAATCATGTATGGATGTGAGAGTTGGACCATAAGAAAGGGTGAGTGCCAAATAATTGATGTTTTCATACTGTGATGCTGGAGAGACTCTTGAGAGTCCCTTGGACAGCAAGGAGATCAAACCAGTCAATCCTAAAGGAAATCAACCCTGAATATTCATTGGAAGGATTGATGCTGAAGCTGAAGTTCCAATACTGTGGCACCTGATGCAAAGAGTTAACTCATTGGAAAAGACCCTGATGCTGAGAAAGACTGAGAGCAAGAGGAGAAGGGGATCACAGAGGATGAGATGGTTGAATGGGATCAATGGCTCAATGGACATGAGTTTGAGCAAGCTCCAGGAGTCGGTGATAGACAGAGAAGACTGGCCTGCTGCAGTACATGGGGTTGCAAAGAGTCAGACAGGACTGAGTGACTGAACTGAACTGAACTGAAGGAACCCTGGTGTTCGGCAGTCCATGGGGTTGCAAAGAGTCAGACAGGACTGAGTGACTGAACTGAACTGACCTGAACTGAAGGAACCCTGGTGTTCGGCAGTCCATGAGGTCACAAAGAGTCAGACATGAGTGAGCAACTGAACAATAACATAGTAGATTAAAAACACAATTTAACAGTATCTTAGAGCACTTGCAGATTTATTCTCTCATATAAAAGCATTGAGTTTGGCTATTTAGGCTGGTAAAGTGTGAAATACCAGATCCACCTTGATCTTTCCTCACCGCCAGTCCTAGGCACAGCTCTTATGGCCACGATGGCTGCTGAAGCCCTGCCATTATATCCCACATCCATCAGGCAGGAGGAGGAGAGCAGAAGGGGGCAGCCCTCCCCACACTCAGGGGACCCTGCACTCAGAAGGGCCCATACTCAGTTTAACAAGATGGTGGACTGTTACTGTTTTAAAATCTAACTCATGTTCTCTTTGAGCTTAGGTTTTGTAAATGCGATCCAATGGGACCAGGGAAAACGTCCATGAGCAGAGGAGACTGGTGTAATGTGCCATCACCCACTGCAGCCCTCGTTCTCACAAAACATAGATAATGCCTGCCATGTAGCTTCCACGACGCACTTACCTTGTATTCTGACACGCACTCAGAAGGACCTCCATGCAAGCATTAATTTAATGCTCTGTATTCCTATTTTGAATTTGTATTAATTCTACCTGTGAACATGTGCTTTGTGAGTGAAGTCCAGTAGGACAAAGGCTGATGTCTAGTGTGTGTGTGTCTTCCATCTGCACATGCGCCAGGACTCACAACATGTGGGCTTTTAGCAAGACTCAAAGTGAGTACAGGTAAGGGTGTTTCAATCTGTGAGTGAGCGAGTGGAGCCCAGAGCCCTGAGAGGCCATGCTTTCCATTGGAATTAGAAGTTGCTTCAAATGCAGGAAGAAGGCCGTGGTGTTTTAGGAAACACAAGAAACCGAGGAACCCATCCATATCCTTTCTGACTTGTATTACTTCCCTATATCATTTAGTCACTCACTTTGAAAATGATGACAGATAAATGATAGGGTAACCCAGAGTTCATCTGATGTTCAGTCCTTTAATTATCAGTAAGGTGAAGGCAGAGAATGTTGGTGCCATGTGAGCATACCAAGATGTAAAATTAAAATGTTGTCTTTATGCAACATTTTCACTGTTTGTTATAAGTAAAATACAAGTGCATGCATGATCTATGAAATATAAGTTGCATAATTTCTGTGATTCTTGTATATGAGTTAAATGCTCTTAAATTTTTTATTTAAAACTGGCATTGTACAATTGGAAGATGAATGGTAAAATTCATAGTAACAGTATAAAATTTTATTTTTTTTACATAAATATGACAGGAAATATTGAATAAAAAACACCATGATGAATCAAGAAAGAGATTGCAGAAAAAAGGAAAAATGATATTTTAGTACTCATGGTGGTACTTTGAAATTTTTTTTCTTTTACTTTTTTATTTTTGTTTGTGCTGGGTCTTTGTTGCTCTGTGCCGGCTTTCTCTTCATTGTGGAACACAGGCTCTAAGTGCTCGGGCTTAGTAACTGTGGTGCATGGGTTTAACTGCTCTGAGGCATGTGGAACCTTCCCGAACCAGGGATGGAACCCCTGTCCCCTGTTTCGGCGGATGGATTCTTATCCACGGCACCACCAGGGAAGTCCTGTAGTAGTACTTTTATTCTAGATTTTTGAACAAGGGGGCACTGGGTCCTGCAAATTCCAGAGCTGCCATGGAGCACATTAGCCCTGGTTGTTATATGGCTTGGTCTCAACTCCATGTCAACTGCCAGGAGCCGATGCCCCTCTCCTCAAAGAGAGTAGCAGAGGTCCAGAGGACCTGGTGTGTTGAGGGCCTCCCTAAACTTCTCGTTATAATAAGGACCCTTATTTACCCAAATTCCCAGACAGCATCTTGAGGAGAGGAAGGGCAGGACAGTGAGTGTTCCAAAAGACTGGAAACCAGCCACACGAGGGATTTCAGCTCCAAATAGACTGAACACTCAGACTGAGAGGAGACTGTTCCATGTGCAGAGCTGATACAATGTTAGAGGAAGCCCAGGCTTCCCCCTGCACAGTAGGGTGGCACTGCCAAGGAAGACCCTCATCTTCTTTGCAGATCTGAAGGGCATGTGCACTTATGCAAGCCTGTTACCCTGGGTCCAAGACATTTTCTGTCTGAAATACACTCCTTCCTGCTCCTCTTCCCTCACTCCACCCCTCGTCCTGTAACCCTGGTCACCTGGCTAATTTCTCACCTTTCTATGCTCAGCTTAGTGTCTCCCCCTGGGAAGTCTTCCCTGACACCCCACCCTCACTGGCCCCTCCAGTGTTGTAACCTGCCCATCTGGGTATCAGAGGAGCAGATTGAATGACATCAGACATAGCACTCGTCTTGGAGCCTTCCTGCTGCTCCCTTATCCTCTTTGGGGCTTCCCTGGTGGCTCAGCTAGTAAAGAAGCCGCCTGCAACGTGGGATTGATCCCTGGTTTGGGAAGATCCCCTGAAGAAGGGAACAGCTAACCAATCCAGTATTCTGGCCTGGAGAATTCCATGGACTGTATAGTCCATGGGGTGGCAAAGAGACACGACTCAACAACTTTCACTTTCACTTTACCCTCTTTGAGGCAGTTTCTCCATATGCAAGATGGGGTAATCATACCAGACCCACCCACCTTATTGAATTTTTTAAAATTTAGCTTGTGAATAGGTTCTACATATGCCTAGAACACAATTCAGAAGGTGTATAAGGACACATAGTAAAAAATCACTCTTCTCCCCACTTCTCTCCTCTTGATTCCCACTTGTCTTCTCCAAAGACAATCCTTGTCACCAGTTTCTTTAGCCTCCTTCCATAGACATGTGTGTTAAGTGTGTTAAGTTGCTTCAGTCGTGTCCGACTCTTGCAACCCCATGGACTGTGGCCCACCAGGCTCCTCTGTCCATGGGTTCTCCAGGCAAGAATACTGGAGTGGGTTGCCATTCCCTTCTCTAGATTCCATAGACATACCATATGTTTTACAGCAAATATATTGTCCACCATCACCTACGTAGCACTCCAGGGTAGGAGAATGCGTAACCTGCCTCTAACTATGAGGAAGCATCAGACAAATGAGGAATATTTTGTCTTTTTAAGCGGCAGTCACAGAGCATCAAAATCACAAAACAAAGAAAGGCTGTGGACATGTTCAAGAATTAAGAGAATGGTAGATTAGATAAAAGCACTGTATTTGTGTTAAATTTACTGAAGTTGGTAAGTGTACATAAGAAGGGGAAGCAAGGCATACATGATAAAGAATATGGGGTAATCGTTAACAATAGGTGAATTCAGGAAAACATTGATGAATATTTTTATTGTATTTTTATTTTTGCAATTTATGTCTACATTTGAGATTATTTCTCCTAAACACTTCATATTCATATTTGTGGGTTCAAGTATTTGCAAATTCTTTTACTCGCTAAACTTTATTTGGAGCCCCAAATCAGCACTTCAGGCACTCGCACAGTCATATGCAGACGTGCAGAGCAGGGACAAATCTGTGTTGTCCAACATGCAAGTCCCCACCTAAGGTCAAACAAAGCAGTCCCCTGCCTCCCTGCTTCAGCTCTCAGCCTGTAAATAAGTGTCCTCTTTGCACTCTATTTAGTGCCATGTCTTGCAAAATTTTGTGTTTTTGGTTGACAATTTGTTGCATAAAACTGCCTCCAATCTTACTGCTGAAGAGCTGTCTAGCATTCCTGAGCACACAAGAGAACTTTGATGTTCCTTAGAGAAGATACAGGTGCTTTTAGATGAGCTTTCTTCAGGCATGAGTTCTAATGCTGTTGGCTATGAGCTCAATGAAAATGAATCAACAATACAAATTACATAAAATGTCTTTAAACAGAAACAGTAAAGTTATATATGTGTTCATCAGTTGATGAAAATATTGTGAGCAGAGCTTGCAGGAACCTAACCCTGCATCTCCCCTGGGAACCATAGTTCGGTATCTGTTAATTCAGTGTTTGTGGCAACTTTATAGAACATAACTACTGTGAGTAACAAGAATCAGCTGTTTCTATGTCTTGTATTTCCTACACCAAAGATAGAATACAAGATGCACTGTTCTGTACTATGTGAATATATTTAACAATATCCATAGACATCTTGCTATTAGTTTGCATTTGTTCTTTTTTGGGGGACCACAAAAAATCTGTATTTTTATACTGGGGAGAGGGAGTAGAAAAGAAAGTAGCCCCTACACTGGGCCCTATTCAGTGGGAGCGTCTTGTTCCATAGGGCTAAGGAAGACTTTGAGGAAATAAAAGTTGTTTGGAAAAATCCAGGGGTAGTTGCTTTGTCGGAGAGGGCAATGGCACCCCACTCCAGTACTCTTGCCTGGAAAATCCCATGGATGGGGGAGCCTGGTGGGCTGCAGTCCATGGGGTCGCTGGGAGTCAGACACGACTGAGTGACTTCACTTTCACTTTTCACTTTCATGCATTGAGAAGGAAATGGCAACCCACTCCAGTGTTCTTGCCTGGAGAATCCCAGGGATGGGGGAGCCTGGTGGGCTGCCGTCTATGGGGTCGTACAGAGGCAGACACGACTGAAGCGACTTAGCAGTAGCAGTTGCTTTGTATGTTGTGATGGGTAAAAGGGATGAAGTGTGAAGGCCCCTCACACCCTCCATCTTGCTTCAGACTATGTCCTGGAACCTGGGGGCAGAGAAAGTGCCACTTTGCTTCCTGCTTCTTGGGATTGTTGACGGCCGTGTAGTGATAGAGAACAACAAGCAGGAAGAGAGACACACCCAGCATGTTGGCAAAGATGGGGAGCTGCACATCCGTGAGCACGCATATCAGTGGGGTTCAGCTCCAGACATGGTCTGCACACTAACTGGAGGTAGGAAACCTGGACTGGAAGTTTGCAGTGCCCTGCATTCATTCTTTATCCATTCTTTTTTTTTTTTTCAATCAGGTGAACAAAACATGATCTATGGAGATCAGCCTCTTTTTTCAGCCACCCCAGTGCTCACACAGTGGGCCCATATAACCAGCTGGCCACAGTAGGGGATTTTGTGGGCGTTTGGGGTTTTTTGGTTGCTTTTTTTTTTTTGCTGTTGTTCATTCTTTTGAACAGATGCCTGGGATTCACCATATGAGTGTTTCCTAATTGGTCTGACTAATCTGATGCTGGGAGGGATTGGGGGCAGGAGGAGAAGGGGATGACAGAGGACGAGATGGCTGGATAGCATCAGTGACTCGATGGACGTGAGTCTGGGTGAACTCCGGGAGTTGGTGATGGACAGGGAGGCCTGCTGTGCTGCGATTCATGGGGTCACAAAGAGTCGGACACAACTGAGCGACTGAACTGAACTCAATCCTCTAGTGACAAACGTTTGTGTTTCATCTTTTCAAAATGTCACAGTCTTGCATATAGTACTTCCGTGGCATCTCCTTGTTCCTGGGATAAAAATTTAAATCCTTACTTCTCAGTAGTTAAGACCAGGTGTTTCCAATGCAGGGGGCGAGGGTCTGATCCATGGTCAGAAAACTAAATCCCACATGCCACGTGGTGTGGCAAAAAAAAAAAAAAAAAAATTTAAAGTGCTTATCCATGACCTGCCAGACAGTCTCACACAGCGTGCTGGTATCAGCAGGTCTCCCCTCCAGCCTTCTTTCACCCCTGGTTTTATCCACACTGCCTGCTGCCACAGAGCATGTGCACAAACTTTCCTCATGGGACTATGTCCCTTGGCCTGATTAACTATCCTCTTCCTTGAAACCTCTGTCTCACAGTTTTTGTTCACCAATGTGTTACCATGGGGACCTGGCACAGAATCTGGCATGGAGAATATATTCAATACACTCAAGTTAAACAATGGAAAGAATGAGGTGGGAGGCAGGCCAGGAGGGAAGCCAGCTGGTGAGAATTATGTTTACGTGGCTCTCTTTTGACCAAACACTTGGTCTTAAATGCTTACTAGAATGAAAACTGCACAGCTGACTTATCTCCTGTCAGGCTCTCAGCTCATTAGTGCCGGAGTGATTTCTGTTGAACTAGACAATTAATGATGCTGGGAAGTCAGAAAGCCCTGCAGAGTGACCCTGAGGAGGTCACCATACCTTTCTGTGCCAGTTCCTCCCCATGAGAGGAGGTGATAATGTCTGGATCTGCCTTGTTGTAAGCGAAACACGTAGGCACATCCCAGGGGCTCTCTTCTCTCCCTCTAGCTCCTGCCATCTATTGGATTTTTCCATCATCTTAAGATATGGAAAAACTCCGACAAATTTTAGAGTTTTAGATGTGTTAACTAACGTGATAACGTTAACTGATGTTAATGTGCTAACAATCAGTTCAGTTCAGTCGCTCAGTCGTGTCCGACTCTTTGCAACCCCATGAATCACAGCACGCCAGGCCTCCCTGTCCATCACCAACTCCCGGAGTTCACTCAAACTCACGTCCATCGAGTCAGTGATGCCATCCAGCCATCTCATCCTCTGTCGTCCCCTTTTCCTCCTGCCCCCAATCCCTCCCAGCATCAGAGTCTTTTCCAATGAGTCAACTCTTCACATGAGGTGGCCCAAGTACTGGAGTTTCAGCTTTAGCATCATTCCTTCCAAAGAACACCCAGGGCTGATCTTTAGAATGGACTGGTTGGATTTCCTTGCAGTCCAAGGAACTCTCAAGAATCTTCTCCAACACCACAGTTCAAAAGCATCAATTCTTCAGCGCTCAGCTTTCTTCATAGTGCTAACATTAACTAATAACTAATGTGTTAACAACTTTTTCCATAGCATCTTAAGATATTATGGAAAAACTAACAAACTTTTCCACCAACCCAATATAAAGCATTGCCCCTGTCCTTTAAGGACAGGTGGGTCAGATGGTAAAGAATCCACCTGTAATGCGGGAGACCTGGGTTCGATCCGTGGGTTGGGAAGATCCTGGAGGAGAGCATAGCAACCCATTCCAGTATTCTTGCCTGGAGAATCCCCATGGACAGAGGAGCCTGGTGGGCTACAGTCAATGGGGTCGCAAAGAGTCAGACACTGACTGAGCAACTAAGCAAAGCACACTATCTTCAAGGTATCCTCAACATATTGACTCAGAAGAAAAGATTTGAATACAAAGATCCAGTGACAAGTCACCATTCCCCCACAGGCTTTCTCCTACTCTCCCTCCAGCCAAGAGATGCCTGCTGGCATCAAGCAAAAGGGAGGGGTCCAAAGAGGAGGTGTCTTAGCCCAAGTGTTTTTCCACCTCCCCAGGGGCAGATTGCACATCCCTGAGCAGGGAGGGGCAGAGCATTGTCAAGGCCATCGCCAGGCTTTTGGCTCATTTCCACCTTTGAATGACTGATTCTATTCTCGTGGTTTCTCTAAAACTGTGTGAAACTTGTGGTTAAACCCACATCCTTCCCCTCTGCCAAAAGGCCCCCAGTCACATCCTCCCAATGACCACCACCACTTTTCTTGTTTTTGTTTGCAAAATGAATCCAACTAGCTCACTCAGAAGGTCTGAGAGAAAGAGGTAGTAAGTATTCACAGGGATCTCACACACCCGGAATCTAACCAACTGCTTGTCCCTACCTACCAGCCCCCTCCCCAGTATGAAGCATTCTCATCTCACCTGGTTTCTTGCAATATCCCTAGCTGATATTCCTACCTTAACCTTTGTGCAGTAAATCTTTCTCCATGTATAGGATTGCCAGATAAAATTTAGGACACTGAGCTAAATTTGCACTTCAGATAAACAAAAAATAATTTTTTTAGTATAAATATGTCACAAATATTATATGTGACACATGAGAGATACACTGCTACTAAAAATATTCATTAATCTGAAACACAAATTTAACTGGACATCATGAAGTTTTATTTGCTAAATCTGGCAACCCTACCCATTTAGCAATTAGAGTCATCCTTTTAAGATGCAAATTAGCTCCTATTATCCCTCCACCCAAAATCCACCAAGAGCTTCCCATCTCTGAGCAAAGTCGTTGCCATGATCTGCCTTCCCCAATACTCCTTTTGTCTCATCCTCTACCACCCACCTCCTTGGCCACCCAACACAGCCACCCTGGCTTTCTTGTTGCTAGCTCCTTCTCCTTCTTAAAGTTTTGCTATCTCAGTGATGCCTTTTCTGACCATCCTTTAGATAAACACTGGAATCACCCTACCTTCTATCACCTCCCTGCTTTCTCTTTATCTTTATACATATATCTTTATACATATCTTTATACATACACAGTTCGCATATGTATTGGTTTGCTCTCTTTCCTCACCAAAAAGCATGGTCCATGAAGGCAGGCCCTGCAGTTTGTTCAAGCTAAGTATCCCACCTCAGTGGGCACTCAGTAAATATTTGTTGAGCCAATGATGAAACCCAAGAACAAGAAGCACGGCCAGGAAAGTCCCAAAACAAGAGGATTTGGTTTTGTTTCCCTTTCTTGGCAGCCTGCTCTAATCTTTTCTCCACTTACTCATCTTGCTCAAGGCCCCCTTTGGACACCTTCCGTGTTTCACCAGGACTTCTCAAGGGTGCCATCACAAGACTGGGGCAATCTGATTGGCTCAGCTCACCTCCCTTTCTCTCTCTCTCTTTTTCTTTCTTTATCCCTTTCCCCCTCTTCCCTATCTCTCTTTGCCACTTATGTTTTTAATATTTTTAATGAATGAGTAATATTTCTAAACATATACTTTATTTTCTTTATGTCAAGGGTGAAAAGGAGTGATTTAGGGGCTCTGTCAGTTGAGAGCAAATGCCACGAAACATCTTCCTTGTGTCCCTACCCAGGCTCAGGTTCCCCACAGAGAGTCACTGGTGCTCTGGTCTGTATTAGCCAGAAAAGGACAGCCTTTACTCTGGTAGCAAACAGCCTCAAAATCTCAGCCATAAAAAGGAGAAATTTACTCCTTACATATGATGTACGTCTACAATGAATTTGCAGGGATTCTGCAGTCCCAAGTCTAGGAACCCAGACTAATAGAGGCTCTTCTGAATTGCAGCAGGGAATTAGAGGTGGAGGAGTCCATACTGGCTCTTCAATGGGTCAGCCCAGAAGTGAGGGCCAGCACTTCAACTTGCAGCCCTTTGTCCAGAATTGGTCATATAATTGTGGAGGGGCTAGGAAATGTGGGCGAGCACAGATATTTGGTAAGAAGCAGATGTCTCTCCCTAGGCACCATTTTGGGAGGGGAAGAGAGGCAAAATAGGTGAGAAGCCTGTTCAGACATAGACGTTCTTCTACTTACCCACTGCAACTCCTGAAGCTCTGGAAACTCAAACGAACCCCAGCCAGTCAAGAGGAATAGACCAAATATGAGCCAACTCTAAGCACTTGAACCAGGCCAGATGGCAGTGAGAAAATAAGATGATTTTTCTGAGTAATGCAGGCTCCATTTTCTGATCCCGTATCTGCTACAAAAAATTATAGGATCATCTTCCATTTTCTCAGCACTGACACTTTTCAAAGAGCTTTCTCTTCCATGTGGGCATCACAAAAAGGTAGAAATTACTACCTTTTTACCAAAGAGAAATTAGAGGCTCAGAAAAAAGGTCAGGAGCTCATAGAGGCATAACTGCAACTTGAACAGTTATATTTGTCTCTGCCTGGTCCAGTGATCATCATCACATTGTACTTCCTTCGAAGGACCAGCATTGGGGAGGGAAGAACACAGCTGGTCCCACACAGGTCTCTGCAGCCACACCACATACATGGGAAACCATCACTACTGCCTCCCTCTCATTCATAAACAGGTTAAGACACAAAAATTAGGTAAAAGTTTAGCTGTGTTCAAGAGACTGAAAGTACGTTACCCTGTGGATGATGAGGAACAAAAGTGTGATGGATTTCCAAAGCAGAAAGATGAAGGAACTTTCCAAAAGCCACACTCTTTCCATGCATCCCAGAGAGTTAAACTTTAGAACTGAACAGGCTGGTTACAAGGAAGGCTGCCCTGGGTTTGAATCCTGGCGCTGCCACTAACCTGCTAAGTAAACTTGAACCAGTGAGAGTCTTCCTGAATCACAGTCTCCACAGCAGTACAGTGATCATCACAGCATCCCCTTTACAGACTCTTGTGTGGACATAATGTAAAGTGAACCTATATGGTTCTCAGCGCACAACTGGCATTTGGTAAAAGTTGTCTGTTTAGGGAACACATAGTTTTCCAGGGCAGGAGCCCATTGTGTCCCCCTTTATCTGGCAAAGCAATAAAGCTATCCTTTTCTACTTCCAAAAAAAACAGTTGTCTGTGTAGAGTTTTTGGGTGGGCTGAGAGGAAGCTCGTGGGGTCCTCATGCTCAGAGAGAACAGAAGGAGCTAGAGGGCAGGTGCATCCCAGTTTCTCTTCCTTTCACCCTCTCTTCTTCCTTATCTCACACTACTTTTAAAGTCAGTAGAGAACAATTTTTTTTTAAGTTTAAGAGTAAAGAAGAAAAAATGCAAAAAAACTCACAAAACCTCATGACAGTAATCCAAATGTCTTGCTTTGTTCATACTTAAGAGTAAGTTTACATTCTCTAAATACTGTGTTTTGAGATTTTTTCTATTTATGTTGTCCCATAGGTTTAGGATAGCTTGTGCTCCAGTATCAACCCCCAAATCTCAAAAGTTTAAAATAATAAATGCTTATTCCTTATTTTGCCATGTCCCCTGTGGACCTGAGTGACTCTTGTGCAACTATCTGCCATGGGGTGACTTAGGGATGGAGACTGTTTCAACCTTATGGCCCCTCCATCTGAACACATGGTCTTCTTCTTGACTGTTATGAAGAATCGTGGAATTTGCTGTATGGCTCAGGAAACTCAAACGGGCTCTGTATCAACCTAGGGGGTAGGATGGAGAGGGAGATGGGAGGGAGGTTCAAAAGCAGGGGATATATGTATACCTATGGCTGATTCATGTTGAGGTTTGACAGAAAACAACGAAGTTCGGTAAAGCAATTCAGTTCAGTTCAGTTCAGTCGCTCAGTCATGTTGGACTCTTTGCAACCCCATGAACTGCAGCACGCCAGGCCTCGCTGTCCATCACCAACTCCCGGAATCCACCCAAACCTATGTCCATTGTGTTGGTGATGGCATCCAACCATCTCATCCTCTGTCATCCCCTTCTCCTGCCCTCAATCTTTCCCAGCATCAGGGTCTTTTCAAATGAGTCAGCTCTCCGCATCAGGTGGCCAAAGTATTGGAGTTTCAACTTCAACATCAGTCCCTCCAATGAACACCAAGGACTGATCTCCTTTAGGATGAACTGGTTGGATCTCCTTGCTGTCCAAGGAACTCTCAAGAGTCTTCTCCAACACCACAGTTCAAAAGGATCAATTCTTTGGCACTCAGCTGTCTTTATAGTCCAACTCTCACATCCATGCATGACTACTGGAAAAACCATAGCCTTGACTAGACAGACCTTTGTTGGCAAAGTAATATCTCTGCTCTTTAATATGCTGTCTAGGTTGGAGAAGGCAACGGCAACCCACTCCAGTACTCTTGCCTGGAAAATCCCATGGACGGAGGAGCCTGGTAGGCTGCAGTCCACGGGGTCGCTAAGAGTCAGCACGACTGAGCGATTTCACTTTCACTTTTCACTTTCATGCATTGGAGAAGGAAATGGCAACCCACTCCAGTATTCTTGCCTGGAGAGTCCCAGGGACAGAGGAGCCTAGTGGGCTGCCATCTATGGGGTCGCACAGAGTTGGACACGACTGAAACGATTTAGCAGCAGCAGCAGCAGGTTGATCATAACTTTCCTTCCAAGGACTAAGCGTCTTTTAATTTCATGGCTGCAATCACCATCCACAGAGATTTTGGAGCCCCCAAAATAAAGTCTCCCACTGTTTCCACTGTTTCTCCATCTATTTGCCATGAAGTGATGGGACCAGATGCCATGATCTTAGTTTTCTGAATGTTGAGCTTTAAGTCAACTTTTTCACTCTCCTCTTTCACTTTCATCAAGAGGCTTTTTAGTTCCTCTTCACTTTCTGCCATAAGGATGGTGTCATTTGCATATCTGAGGTTATTGATATTTCTCTCAACAATCTTGATTCAGGCTTGTGCTTCCTCCAGCCCAGCATTTCTCATGATGTACTCTTATCTTTCAATAAAAAAAAAAAAATCATGTGTGGGATCTTAGATGCTTAAGCCCAGCAGAACACTATCACTTCTAGCCAAAAGACCATATCTTAAGGCAAGGCGGGGTGTGGAGAGGCCTGGGCAATGCAGTCTTCCTTGTGTCCAAGAAGGAAACTGAGGGTATTTGTGAGACATCTTTTCAACTTTGTGTTTGCTTGACTTTTCATTCATTGCACATTCTATCCTTTACAGTTGGACATTTAGATTGCTTGCAATTTTTCAATACTATAAATATAATCAGAGCTTCCCAGTTTCACTATGTTTATGGTTGGGACCACACTGGCACTGAGACTGCCTTTTTGCAGATGACGGCCACCACCCACCCACTCAGGCAGAGCCTCAGCTCTCATCCCCACTCATCTAGATTAGCCCCATGTCCCAAAGTCCGCAGGTGAGTGAAGACCACTCAAATTTGTCTACTCCTTCAGGAATATACACTGAGTGCCTGTTGGAGTTGAGGCACTGTGCCCGACACTCCTGGGTATACAGCAGAAAATCAGGTGAAGCCCCCGCCCTCATACACTCCATTCCTGAGTCCTCTGCGCACATCACCTCTGCTGCTGGGAACCTCGCGGAGCACTGCTGAGAGCTCTGTGCCTTGACAGAGTGGAGTGGGTAGGAGAATGTTTCTCTCTCTGTGGCCCATGGCACTTGACCATGTAGGCCCTGAAGCTGTGTTGTTTGGATGTTGTGAGCTTACATGGCCCTTTGTTAATGCTTCTCTTTCTGTTTCTTCCACAAAGAGTCAAAACCAGTGAGGCAGCCAGTCCCAGGGTGGCAGAGACTCAAACCCTCTTGTCCCTCACGGTCCTTATGTTTATCTCCCTCTTACTCATTCTTCAACCAAAATCCCAAAGCTGCCATATACATCAACTGATGCAAGCACACACTCTGGAGAGGAGGGTCCCCTGATGCCACCCACCATTATGGATTCTGGGACAGGCCATCCAGAACCTTCTGAGATGTCAGTAACACCCAGTGAACATCACCAATAACAGCTTTTTTCTTTGTTGGATTATTTCCCTAAGATAAATTCCCAGATGTGGGATAGCTAGGTCAAAGTATTAAAATATTTTTTGTGGTCTTGATTCAAGTTGACAAATTATTTTCTGAGATTTATGTGGTGATAAACACTGTCTGTGATAATATCAGTTCTTTGCACTATCACCAAGATTAGGAATTATTATTATTATAAAATATTGTTAGTGTGGTGGGAAAAAGCCATACTTTTTCCTTGTTTTAATTTGTATTTCTGTGAATACCCCAGGTTCTAATTTTTGCCACATTTATTTATAGCAGTGTTTATACTTATGTGATTTGTCACTGCAGATGTTGCTTTATTTATTTATTTAAGCCTTAATTTCTTAAACTGATTTTTATGAGTTCTTTATATAACAAAGATGTTATATCTTAGAGCCTCCACCCCATTGTCCTTCTTCTGGTCTTTTTGCTTTCTTATTCTGGTTATTTTATTTTCATTGTTTTTGTTGAAGTTCAGAAATTTTAAATTTTAATTTATTCAAATGTGTCAGTTTTTTCCATTGTGGTTTCTTCTTTTTTCTTTTCACTTCAAAGCTTACAAATATTTCCTATCCAGAAACTTGATCAATATCTGATTCTATTTTCTTCTAATTTGTTTTCTATGGTTTGGTTTTAATTAAATAATTTTTTTCCTGGGCATGTACTTAAAGAAAACAATTAAGAAGCAATAATACACATTTCTTTAATAAACATTAAAGAAAACAATTACGAAGCAATCCATGCTCAAACAATTGTTTTCTTTAACGTTTGTTCAATTTATTTAAACTTAAAAAAAAGTTCCCTCCTTTCTCTTACCCTCCACACCCCACCATATCTTGCAACCACCAGTCTGTTCTTTGACCTTGTTTTTGTTCTGTTTTGTTTTAGATTCTGCATACAGTATAAAAGAGATCATATGGTGTTTGTTTTCTTTTCTGACTTATTTTACTTAGCATAATGCCCTTCAGGGCCATTTCTGTTGCTGCAAATGGCAAAATTTCATTCTTTTTATGGCTGAATAATATGCCATTCTGTATATCCCACAGCTTCTTTATCCATTCAGTTAGGATGTTTCCATAACTTGACTGTTGCAATAAAGCTGCAATGAACTTAGGGTATGTATGCATTTTTGAATTATTGTTTTTATTTTCTTCTCCATTTATTTTTTAACTAGACTTAGAAGGGATAATAAGCCTCTCTGTGAGGTAAGGAAACTTATTTGGGTGTTTAATTCTAAACCCAATCACTGAGTCTTAGATTCTCATTGGTTTGAAGGATTAGCAGTAATTCTGTCCCTTGTTTTAAGCAAACTGAACTATAAAAATATTAATTCTTCCAATCCATAAACATGGAATATCTTTTCATTTATTTGTGTCTTCAACTTCTTTCATTAATGTCTTATAGTTTTCATATATGGATCTTTCAGCTCCTTGGTTAGATTTTATTGACAGGTGTTTTATCCTTTTCAATGCAGTTGTAATGGAATTGTTTTCTTTTTTTTTTTGGAATTGTTTTCTTAATTTCTCTTTCTGATAGTTTGTTGTTAGTGTTTGAAACACAACAAATTCTGTGTATTGATTTTGTATCCTGCAACAGTACTGAATTTGTTTATTATTTTTAACAGTTTTTTGATAGAGTAGTATTTTCTATACACAGTATCATGTAATCTGCAAATGACTTCCCTGGTGGCTCAGATGGTAAAGCATCTGTCCATAATGTGGGAAACCTGGGTTCAGTCCCTGGGTCAGGAAGATCCTCTGGAGAAGGAAATGGCAACCCACTCTAGTACTCTTGCCTGGAAAATTCTACGCATGGAGGAGCCTGGTGGGCTCCATGGGGTCGCAAAGAGTCCGACGTGACTGAGTGACTTCACTTTGACTTTCAGTCTGCAAATAGGGACAGCTTTCCTTTTTCTTTTCCAAGTTGGATGCCTCATCTCTTTTCCTTGCCTAATTGCTCTTCCTATGACTTCCAACACCCTCTTGAATAAAAGTGGTGAGAGTGAACACCCATTTCCTGTTCTTGATCTTGGAGGTAAATATTTCAGTGTTTACTGTTGAGTATGATATTAGGTGTGAGCTTGTCATTTAGAGCCTTTATTATGTCTCCTGGAGGGAAGCTTTACACATGTCTGGTTTATGCAGCTGATGCCCAGGGGACACTCCTTCATCCCCTAACTATGGAGGCTGGAGGAGCTTGTGTTCCTGGGTCCTATGGGAACATGGAAATTGATGGGATAGTCCTTAACAAACTATCATGTCTAGGACACAGTATAGACAGTGGACTGAGACACAGCCACCATTCTTTCTGTGAATGGAGACCATTTTGCTTATCCTAGAGCTTCAAACTGAGGAGAAGCCTTCAGGTTTGCCTCGCATTTAGTGGCCTACTGAGCTGCTCTCAAGGAACATAGGCTGGGGACACCATCTTGGTGCTCTCCCTCTGCTTTGTCTAGCTTTCTGGTATCTCCCAGAAAAGAGCTTAAACACTCATCTGGAGCCCACACAGTGGACACCTCTGAATCATGGCTCTGGTGGCCAATGGGACTTACCCTTGAAGCCCCACAAGACTATATATATTTGCATATTTTAAAAGCTGCTGCCTGAGGGTCCAGCTTCCAGTCAGCCTGAACCTAGGTGCTGAGATCCTCCACATTAGGACTGACAGGTTTTGGCACATCCTCAACTACTGGGAGAAGCAGCAGCAACTACTGGGAACTATTAAAAATATAATAGGCTGCCTGGACAAGCACAGAGGTTTGAGAGATAACCAGGAGCTGAGACAGGATTGAATAACAAGTTCATCTCCTACACAAGCCTACTGCTTTAATATGGGAAGAAGTGGTTGTTTCCTGTACAGAAACCAACAGAGAGTCAAGCAAAATGAAGAAACAGAGGAATATGTTCCAAATGAAAGAATACGATAATGATCATAAAGATACTCATTGAACTGGGGAAAAGAAAAGATGAACACAGTGAGAACTTCAACAAAGAAATGAAAAATATAAGAAAGTACCAAACAGAAGTCACATAGATGAAGAATACATTAAAGTGGTTTAAGCACAGACCAGATGGAGCAGAAGAAAAGATCAGTCAACTCAGGGACAAGGCAGTGGAACTTTCTCAATCAGAATAGCAAAAAAGAAAAAAGAATGAAAATATATGAAGATAGCTTCAGGAGTTTATGGGACAACATCAAACAGACTAACATTTACTTTATAGGATTTCCATAAAGAGAAGAGAGAAAGGGGCAGGCATCTTATTTGAAGAAATAGTGGCTGAAAACTTCTCTAATTTGGAGAAGAAAATAGACATCCAGATCCAGGAAGCCCTGAGAGTTCCCAAAAAAGATGCTACCAAAGAAACCCACACCAAGGCACCTTATGATTAAAAATGTCAAAGTCAAAGACAAGGAAGGAATTTAAAAGAAGCAAGAGAAAGACAGCTAGCTCTATACAAGGGAACCCCCATAAGGTAATCAGCAGATTTTTTTTTAGGATAAATTCTGCAGTCCAGAAAATGCAGAAGAAATCTTCCAACCAAGAGTACTCTTCCCAGCAAAGTTTTCATTCAGAATTGAAGGAGAGGTAGAGTTTTCCAGACAAGCAAAACTTAAAGGAGTTCGTCACCACTAAACTAGACTTATAAGAAAAGTCCCAAACAAACACTTAACTTCACACCATAAGGAAATAGAAAAATAACAAATGAAGCCCAAAGTTAGTGAAAGGAAGAAAAAAAAAGATTAGAGCAAAAACAATTTAAATGAGATTTAAAAGACAACAGAAAAAATTAATGAAACCAATAGCTCGTTCTTTGAAAAGATAAACAAAATGGACAAATCTTCAGGTAGATTCACTGAGAAAAATGAGAGGACTCAAATAAATAAAATCAGAAATGAAAGATATGCTGTTACAACTGATACCACAGAAATACAAAAGACCATAAGAAAATAGAACAATCATAGGCTGACAAATTGAATAACCTATAAAAATGGATAAATTCCTGAACACATACAACCTATCGAGACCAAGTCATAATGAAATGGAAAATTTGAACAGACCAGTTACTAGCAAGGAGTTGAATCAGTAATCAAAAACTTCCCATCAAACATAAATCCAGACCATATGACTTCACTCGTGAATTCTACCAAACATCCAAAGAAGAATTATTAATAATGCAAATCCTTCTCAAACTCTCCCCTCAAATAGAAGAGGGTGGAACTCTTCCACATTTTACGAGGCCAGCAGTACCAATTATCAAAACAAGACAAGTATGCCACAAAAAAGGAAAATTATAGGCCAGTATCCCTGATAAGCATAGATGCAAAAGTCATCAACAAACTATTAGCAAATCAATGTCAACAACACATTAAAGGTATCATACACCATGGTCAAGTGGGATTTATTCCAGGGATGCAAGGATATTTCAACATCCACAAATCAATCATGTGACACACCACATTACCAGAATGAAGGATAAAAGCCATACAATCAGCACAGGAGAGGCAGAAAAATCATTTGACAACGTTCAACATCCATTTTTGATAAAATCTCTCAACAAAGTAATTATTGAGAAAATATTTAAATCTTTCATACAAATGAAACTTACTTTTAGTCATTTCTTCTTTCAACAGTAGGAGTTGTTAGACTTTCTACTATTCCTTAAGGCAAATAAATAAGAAGTCTGAACAAAAGTATCTCAGGGAATGTAAGGACTGGGGATGGGCCTGGGAATTGGAATCTTCTTTAGCTTTTCCAGCCATTCCTTTGCATTACTGGTGAATAAACAAGGGTTGGGAATGGCCCATCTGGTCAACCCCTTTTCTATCAGAGTCCCTTCAAAAGAATAGAATAAACACCAATTATTAAAATCCTTTTTTGTTGTTGTTGTTTTTGCATGTAACAACTACCAGACTGAGGGCCAGTGGAGGGAATGGAGGGTTAGAGTAGATGCTTTTATTTCAGGATTTGTGAGATTTTATTCTCAAGTTGTCTATACCAGTAATGGTTTGGGGGGTTTCTGTCACAGACCAATATTGTAATTTAAATCATCATTTACCAGGTCTCTATATTGAGAAGTCTGTGTAGCTGGAACCCCCAGCAAAATCTTTTAAAGTGGAGGTGGAGTAGTGATGAGCCCAAGAAGTTGAGAGAAGGAGGCAAAGATTTAGTTACAAAGAACAAAAACTCACTTTGATTTTTTGTTTCAATTGAAGGTGGAGAAGTGACTTACTGCTAATAGAGAACGCTAATATATCTTTCTAATCACCAATAAAATTTTATTGTAAAAGTCATTGGGATATATAAGGGTAAATAAAGTCCAGGTTGTATAAAGGAACTCACTCTCTTTGCACCTAAATTTCCGTAGTTGAAAAACAGATCAGTTTGGGATCCTATCACCCCTCCATTTCAAGAATAAATGGAAATGATTACATCACATAAAACCCTGGAGTTATATACATTCATTTGAATACTTAACCTTTGTTAAATTAATTAAACCTCTGATCATATTTTTCACATAATTTGTCCTTTGAAAATGCTGTTGCTGAAACAACCCAAATATCCCTCAATAGGGGACTGGGTATATCCCCACAAAGGAATACTGTGGCATATGTAAAGCCTAATCATAAATACTGATATATTCTGCTACAAAATGATCTCTAAGATACATTGTTAAGTGGAAAAAGCAACATGTAAAACAGTGTGTAAAGGAATACTATGACACCGTTAATGCAAAAAAGCAAAATGGCTGTCTGGGGAGGCCTTACAAATAGCTGTGAAAAGAAGAGAAGTGAAAAGCAAAGGAGAAAAGGAAAGATATAAACATCTGAATGCAGAGTTCCAAAGAATAGCAAGAAGAGATAAGAAAGCCTTCTTCAGCGATCAATGCAAAGAAATAGAGGAAAACAACAGAATGGGAAAGACTAGAGATTCAATGGCAACCCACTCCAGTACTCTTGCCTGGAAAATCCCATGGACGGAGGAGCCTGGTAGGCTGCAGTCCATGGGGTTGCAATGAGTCGGACATGACTGAGCAACTTCACTTTCACTTTTCACTTTCATGCCTTGGAGAAGGCAATGGCAACCCACTCCAGTGTTCTTGCCTGGAGAATCCCAGGGACGGGGGACCCTGGTGGGCTGCCGTCTATGGGGTCGCACAGAGTCGGACACTACTGAAGCAACTTAGCAGCAACAGCAACAGAGATCTCTTCAAGAAAATCAGAGATACCAAAGGAACATTTCATGCAAAGATGAGCTTGATAAAGGACAGAAATGGTATGGACCTAAAAGAAGCAGAAGATATTAAGAAAAGATGGCAAGAATACACAGAAGAACTGTACAAAAAAGATCTTCATGACCCAGATAACTACAAAGGAGTGATCACTGACCTAGAGCCAGACATCCTGGAATGTGAAGTCAAGTGGGCCTTAGAAAGCATCACTACGAACAAAGCTAGTGGAGGTGATGGAATTCCAGTTGAGCTATTCCAAACCCTGAAAGATGATGCTGTGAAAGTGCTGCACTCAATATGCCAGCAAATTTGGAAAACTCAGCAGTGGCCACAGGACTGGAAAAGGGCAGTTTTCATTCCAATCCCAAAGAAAGGCAATGCCAAAGAATGCTCAAACTACCGCACAATTGCACTCATCTCATACGCTAGTGAAGCAATGCTCAAAATTCTCCAAGCCAGGCTTCAGCAGTATGTGAACCGTGAACTTCCTGATGTTCAAGCTGGTTTTAGAAAAGGCAGAGGAACCAGAGATCAAACTGCCAACATCCCCTGGATCATAGAAAAAGCAAGAGAGTTCCAGAAAGACATCTATTTCTGCTTTATTGACTATGCCAAAGCCTTTGACTGTGTGGATCACGATAAACTGTGGAAAATTCTGAAAGAGATGGGAATACCAGACCACCTGATCTGCCTCTTGAGAAATTTGTATGCAGGTCAGGAAGCAACAGTTAGAACTGGACATGGAACAACAGACTGGTTCCAAATAGGAAAAGGAGTTCGTCAAGGCTGTATATTGTCACCCTGTTTATTTAACTTATATGCAGAGTACATCATGAGAAACGCTGGACTGGAAGAAACACAAACTAGAATCAAGATTTCTGGGAGAAATATCAATAACCTCAGATATGCAGATGACACCACCCTTATGGCAGAAAGTGAAGAGGAACTAAAAAGCCTCTTGATGAAAGTGAAAGTGGAGAGTGGAAAAGTTGGCTTAAAGCTCAACATTCAGAAAACGAAGATCATGGCATCCGGTCCCATCACTTCATGGCAAATAGATGGGGAAACAGTGGAAACAGTGTCAGACTTTATTTTTCTGGGCTCCAAAATCACTGCAGATGGTGACTGCAGCCATGAAATTAAAAGATGCTTACTCCTTGGAAGGCAAGTTATGACCAACCTAGATAGCATGTTCAAAAGCAGAGACATTACTTTACCAACAAAGGTTCGTCTAGTCAAGGCTATGGTTTTTCCAGTGGTCATGTATGGATGTGAGAGTTGGACTGTGAAGAAGGCTGAGTGCCGAAGAACTGATGCTTTTGAACTGTGGTGTTGGAGAAGGCTCTTGAGAGTCCCGTGGACTGCAAGGAGACCCAACCAGTCCATTCTGAAGGAGATCAGCCCTGGGATTTCTTTGGAAGGAATGATGCTAAAGCTGAAACTCCAGTAGTTTGGCCACCTCATGAGAAGAGTTGACTCATTGGAAAAGACTCTGATGCTGGGGGGAATTGGGAGCAAGAGGAGAAGGGGACAACAGAGGATGAGATGGCTGGATGGCATCACTGACTCGATGGACATGAGTCTGAGTGAACTCCGGGAGTTGATGATGGACAGGGAGGCCTGGCGTGCTGTGATTCATGGGGTCGCAAAGAGTCAGACATGACTGAGTGACTGATCTGATCTGTTACTTTAAGAAAGAGGCAAGAGAAGTATCAGTTCAGTTGTGTCCAACTCTTTGCAACCCCATGGACTGCAGCAGGCCGGGCCTCTCTGTCCATCACCAACTCCCTGAGCTTGCTCAGACTCAGACTCATGTCCATTGAGTCGGTGATGCCATCCAACCATCTCATCCTCTGTCATCCCCTTCTCCTCCCAAGAAATATGGCCTTGATACTTCTACATATTTGATTATATGTTTTTTTTAAAAGGAAAAAATAGAAGAGGAAACCAAAAAAAAAAAAAAAAAACCTAAAAAGAACCTGTGTTCTTTGGAGAAACTCCTAGGGCAGGAATGTGCAAGATGAGCCTGGAATGTCTTGTGATACCAGACAACGAGGAAGCTGTCAGAGAACCCTGGATTTGTGCCGAAAGGACACAACAGCTAACTGGAAGGACTTCACCACTAACCAAAGACAAAGCAATCTGGATGTAAAAATAAACAAAAAGGAAAAACAAAATATGTCTAAGGAAATAATGATGTGTATGCTTGATTGAAACACAATAAGCACTAATGAGTTCATTACAATATTAAAAATAATTTATTGGTCAGATAAGTGGATGCTAGGGAACCAACTCCTTATTTTGAAAAGTGGTAAAGAAAAGGAAAGAATAGAGAATTTATTTTGCCTTTTTTCATACAAAACATCTTTTAGTGTCACAGAGTAGTAGATGAAGGAGAATTTTCCAGCATAAATTTCCAGCTAATATCTGCAAAGCAATGTGGTAACCAGCTTCCACAATGGACCCCAATGATCTGGTCTCAATCATTGTGCAGTCCCCTCCCATATTGCAGCAGGGTTGGTCTGTTTTACCAATAGCTGCTGCTGCTAAGTCGCTTCAGTCATGTCCGGCTCTGTGCGACCCCCTAGACCATAGCACATAGTAGAAATGATAGTGTCACTTCTGAGATTAGATCAGAAACAACTTTGGCTTCCATCTTGTTTCCTCAGTCTCCTTTCTCTCCCTCTCTCTTTCTCTCTCTCTCTCTCTCATTACTCACTCTGAGGCAGCTGCCATATTGTGAGACATTCAAATAGACTATGAAGAAAAATGCTCGCTAGGTGAGGAACTGAGTTATTCAGTCAAGAGCCAGTAGGAACTAAGCTCTGCCGACAACCATGTTATTGAGCTTGAAGGAGACCTTCCAGCCCCAATTAGTGCAACCCCAACCAGCAGATTGATTGCAATGACATGTTGTTGTTCAGTTGTTAAGTTGTGCTCAACTCTTTGTGACCCTGTGAACTGCAGCGCAGCAGGTTCCCCTGTCCTTCACTGTCTCCCAGAATTCACTCAGATTCCTGTCCATTGAGTCGGTGATTCTATCTAACAATCTCATTCTCTGCCACCCCTTTTTCCATTTGCCTTCTATCTTTCCCAGCGTTGGGATATTTTCCAGTGACATGAGAGACCCTGAACCAGAACCACCCAGCTAAGCCACTTTCAGATTGCTGCCCCATGGAAGCTGTAAAATAATACATGTGTGTTGTTTCAAGCTACTAAATTTGGGGATAATTTGTTATGCAGCAGTAGATAAGGAATCATATATCTGTACTGACTAATGATCAATAACTACTAAAATCACAGCTGCAAAGCTAAGGGGGAGCTTCATAATAGATGGATAGGTAGGCAGACAGTATCTGAAGTTAGTAATCTATTTTTTTTTAATAACTGGATCTTCTAAAATAAATCCCAAACATTATATCATTTCACCCACTGATCAGTCTTAATGTCACACAAAAAAAGATATGATGCAATTAGAAGTACCCAACACTACCTATGAAATATTATTGCTAAAAAAAGTTAAACCTGAATTTAATTAAGTCCCATCTACAAGTTTACAGGAAATACAGAGGAAATGTAGAAAACTCTACACATAAGTGACTTGATTTCTTAAAAAAAAAACACATCCCTAAAAGAGTGAAAAAAGAGAATCGAGATAACCCTGCAATGCGTAGACTCTATTCGTCAGGGTTCTCCAGAGACACAGAACCAGTAAGACACATATGGGAGGAAATTTATTCTATCATTTGGTTATGGAGGCTGCCAAGACCTGTGTCTGCAAGCTGGCGACCCAGGGAAGCTGGTGATATGGTTCAGTTTGAGTCTGAAGGCCTGAGAACTGGGTGGGGGCAGGCGGTGTGGGGCGGCGGTGTGGGGCAGCGGTGTAAATCCTGATCTGAGTCTGAAGGCCCTGAAGCCAGAGCGACATGTCTAAAGGTATCTCAGTCCAAACAGAGGGTGAATTTGCCCTTCCTCGGCATTTCTGTTCTGATCAGGCCCACGATGGATTGGATGATGTCCACCTGAAATTGGCAAGAGTGATCTTCTTTTCTCAATCTGCTGAATTAACTGCTAATCTCTTCCAGAGACATCTCACAGACACACCCAAAAATAATGCTTTACCAGCTCACCTGGGCACTACTTAACCCAATCAAGTTAACACAAAATTAACCTTCCCATGAACCCTATTTGGAAATCAACTCAAACAAACCATCGGTAAAAGACACTGGAAGACAACAAGGAAAATGGAACATGAACTAGATATACAGTCACGTTAAGGAATTATTCTTGATTCTGTCAGGTGTGATTATGGAACCGTATTTTGTTGTTGTTGTCCTTATCCATAGAGATGTATACTGAAGAATTTATGATAAAATTAAATTGTGTGATGCTGGAATGGGCTTTGTGCATCATGAATTTTTTTGCGTTTTGATTTTTTAAGTGTTTCATAAAATATTACTTACTTTGATTGCTGAATTTTTCTGGCATGCCCGTAAGTGCCCAAAGTAGTTGCCTCACTCAGTGACTCTAGTCCTGGTTGCGTAGAGACTGAATGTGAACAAGGCAGTCAGCATGCAAATAACACAGCTGCAGAATGTGGTGAATGCTGTAAAGACAACTGTGTGGAGAGTCATTAGGGAGTGGGAACGAGAGATTGAGAGAGAGACAGTGTGTATGTGTGCATGTGTGTGTGGATGGTGTTGGGTAGTGGGGGCAGAGAGGGAGTCAGGGACAAGCTTTCCAAGGAGATGATAGAGGGAATTTAGAATATATTTTCAGGATGAAAAAGATGGGATTTGCCAATGGCTTAGGAAAAGGAAGTGAGTAATATGTAAGAAAAGGGATTTCAGCTTCAGGAATGTCAAACTGAGGTGAGTGATATTACAGAGGAACAGAACTTAGGGGAAACCAAGCTTGACTTAGAATCCCGTTAAGTGTGAGCTCCTTATCAAAGACAGAAATAGAGTGGGAAAAGGCATTGATAAAGGCAAATCCTGAACTCAAGTGGGAAGAGTAGAGCAAGAGATAGAAATCTGGCTGAGATCACTTGTGGAGATTATGTAAATAGAGGAATGGGAAGGGCACAGATCTGAACCCTCTTTACGCTCCTTACGCTTAAAGGTCAGGTAAGCAGAAAGAGACAGCATATGAGGCTGAGAAGTAGCATCAATGAAGCAGGAGGGAAATAAGGAAAGCCTGTCTCGAGGAAGAGCTGTATGAAATGCCACTGAGAAATGAAGTCAACAGATAAAAGAGAACCAGTCCTTGGCTGTGGAAACAGGTGATTTCTGGTGACCTGGCAGGGGCAGTTTCCGTTGAGTGCAGGGTTAGAAGCTGGACTGAAATGAATTGGCAAGGAAATGAAGGCAGTAAATTTGATAAAGTATTTGCGCAATCCTTCAGGGATGGAGAATAAGAAGTGGCTTGGAAGAATCAGGTTGGGACATAACCCACAGCCCCCATGTCTGTTGCCTACCTCCAGTATTTTGCATTGAGTACAGTTCTGGTTCGGGAAGCTGTGGAGGTTTCATGAGTATGGATTCCTTTGTGTGAAGATTATAAAGAGAAAGGAAAAGAAATGTAAACTGTTTTACATTTTGTATATGATTTTTAATACATTATCTTTTAACCAGCCATGACAGTGGCAGAGGAAGATATTAGCTAAAAAATGGTAAGTCTAAATCAGGGCATGAGTATTTTTAAAGTAAGAATCCTCTTAAGGCAGGGGACCAAGTGAGAGGTGAGGGTAATGGAACCCCATACCTGGGCAGAGGTCTGACAGCAGAGCCTGGGGGTTTGCCTTGAAGCACCCAGATGTGGGGCCCTGGCTGAGTGAATATACCCTTGGAGCAGGCTAACCTGAGATGGAGCAGCCTTGGGAATAGTCTCCCCATCTTAATTTTGTGAGCAGTGCCCCATTGTCCTCTCGCCTTCCCACAAGAGCATAGCCAGGACTGTCCCTGACATTCTAATCACACATGGTGGATGGAGGGCTCCTTCCCTCATCAACAGAATGGAAACTGAGAAGCGAAGTAGGTGGCATCTCTTCTCCCCACTGCATCCCCCCAGTTCTCCAGTAGAGATAGCAGAGAGAGGTGCAACAACAAACATCCATTTGAAAAGCCACCAGCCTCATTTTTCGTCTCTGTGTATTTCGAACTAGCCCTCAAGGGGGAAAATTGCTGCTCTGGGAGGTGAGAAAATGTATTTTGCATTTTAAACCCTAAACCCAAGGTACCAGGCATGACGTTCTTGATATTCTTCGGTTTGAAGTATTCTAAATAACTCTGCTCCTTATCTCAACCAAACTGACCTATAAACATGCCCACTTCTCTGAGCCCTGCTTGTTCTGCTCCTATGGCTTTTAAAGCTCTCCCCTGGGACTTGGGCAAGACCTGCTCAGACAGGCCTAAGTTTCTGTCTTTAGACAAGGGAAAGAGACATTCATTTAATCAGCAACTTTGGCCACACTTTACCCAGAGGTATATCTAGAACACACACAAATCCATCTCCAAAAGCTTAATAAGACAGACAGCTTTACTGAATATTTTTCCAAAAAGGGCAATGAGGGGAGATCATGCCACTTACCACAGCAGTCTCTCCTGGTCCTCCTCTTGGAAGAGGGCAAGGCGTCTCTTTCACAAAATGCCCTGTACCCAGTCCACTGAGCCCGGCTCCTCATCCCCCCACCCCACCCCCAACCATGCACACTTTCTCAGTGGAAGGGCCTGGCCTGCTCTCAGCCTCTGTCACTTTCCTCTCCACCTCTCACCCCAGCAGTCCTGACCAGTCCTGACAAGATATTTCCTGCTCTTGAGTGTTCTTGCTCAAAAGGGATGTGTGGGCCCACTGTTTCCAGTGACAGGACTCCATTTTGACCACTGAGGTCCCTTGCATGCCTGGGTGTGAAGTCGCTGCTGCCGTGTCTGACTCTGTGCAACCCCATGGACTGTAGCCCACCAGGCTCCTCTGTCCATGGATTGTCCAGGCAAGAATACTGGAGAGGATTGCTATGCCCTTGTCCAGGGAGATCTTCCTAACCCAGGGATCGAACCCTCATCTCTTATGTCTCCTGCATGGGCAGGTGGGTTCCTTACCTCTAGTGCCACCTGGGAAGCCCCATAATATTAGTTTCCTATTGCTGTTATAACAGCTTGCCCAGAACCAATGGCTTTAAACAATGTAGCTTTACTATCTTACAGTGCTCTAGTTCAGAAGTCATAAAAGGGTCTCAGTGGGCCTTAATCAAGGCGTCAGTTGGGCTGTGCCCCTTTCTGGAGGTTCTGAAGGGGAATCTCTATTTGCTTTTTTCAGCTTCTGGAAGCTCCCTCATTCATTGGTTTGTGGGCCCCTGCCATCTTCAAAGCCAACAATTGCATCACATCAACCTCTGCTTTCATCACCTATCTCCTTATCCGATTCTGGCTCTTCTTTTGCCTCCCTGTTCTTCATGTAGATCCTTTCGATTACACTGGGCCAGCTCAATTACCCAGGGCATTTTCCTTATCTTAAAGTCAGCTGACTAGCAACCTTTATGCCATCTGCAAACTGAATTTCCCTTTGCCAAGTAACATAACATAGTCACAGTTCCTGGGAGTTAGACCATGGGCAATTTCAGTCTACCACAGAGCTCACAGGTCGATGTGGCTGGGGGAAGGTTTTGGGAAAAAGTCCCCTCTTTCTTTAGCCAAAGACTTAGACTCAACTCCAGTGAGTGGCTAAGGGACTGAGACCCTCAGAATAAGATCCTCTGGAGAAGGGAATGGCAACCCACTCCAATATTCTTGCCTGGAGAATTCCACAGACATAGGAGCGTGACAGGCTGCAGTCCATGGGATCACAAAGAGTCAGACACGACTGAGTGACTAATATACACTTGGTACTTGAATGTCTCTCCCATCCCCAGCTTAGGGCCAGAATCACACTGAATTCTTCTCACTGACTCAGGGAGGAGGGGAAGCATCGTCTCCCTGGGGCTCTGATAGGCAAATGAGGAAATACTGGATAGTCACTTGTTTTGATATGGTAGTATCTATCACTCCAGATCTCACAATTACGTGGTATGAGATAGTCTCCAAAGATGGCTGTCATTAATTCTTCATCTCCCTAATGCACATCAGATGTGGAGTCAAATTCCCCTGCTTGCACTGGGAATAGTGACTGGCTTAACCAATAGAATGTGGTGGAAGTGATGTGGTGGGTGTTTTGAGGCTAAGCCACAAGGCTTTTGCATGATCCTCTTGGGCATTGATTCTTGGAATCCAGCTGTAATTACGTGAGAGACCAAGTCATGTGGAGAGGCCAAGTGTAGACTCTCTGGTTACTAGGACCTGCTGAGCTCCCAGCCAACAGTAGCATCAATTACTAGCTACGTGAGTGAGCCCTTTGAACAAGATGCCCAGACAGGCCTTCAGCTGACTCCAGCCCTGGCTGCTATCTGAACACAAGGGTATGCAAGGTCCTAAGTGAGAACCATCCTGTTGACCTCAGTCGACCCCCAGAATTGTGAGCAATAAAAGCACACTGTTCTTTTAATCTGATAAATTTGAAGGTAGGACTGTTACAAATGCAATCGACATACAGGGTATCCTGATATCCCTGCAGAACCTAGACCAAGTCTGAGCAGTGTACCAGATGACAGGGAGGCTACTGAAGCTTGCCAGATATCGGTGAATAAGATATTAAATGTGTGATCAATACATAATAGGGACTAAGTGCCACAACAGATGGTCAAGAAAGGCTTCCCCAGAGAAAATGAGATTTAATCTGAGTCTTGAAGTCTGGGTAGACCTTAATAGATGAAAAGTAGGGATAAAAGAGAATATATCTGAAAGAAGTAAACTGGACAAAAATAGAAGGCCAAAAGAACAAAGGGTACATGAGAAATGTGAGTTTACTGAAAACACTCATCTTTCAAGATTTCAGTTTAAAAGTGCCTCTACCAGGCCCCCTCCTCCTCTTTCTTCTATTTCCCTCCTTCTGTGTGTGTATATTTAGTCGCTCCTGTTGTGTCCAACTCTTTGTAACCCTATGCACTGTAGCCCATCAGGCTCCTCTGTCCATGGGATTTTCCTGGCAAGAATACTGAAATGTGTTGCCATGCCCTCCTCCAGGGAATCCTGCATTGGCAGGTGGATTCTTTACCACCTGGGAAGTACCACTTGGGAAGCTCCTTCCCTCCTTCTACACAAATTGACCTGAGGTTTTCATTTTTATCATAGCACTAGGAATATTTTAAGCTACTCTTTTTTCTTTCAAACATTCCTGTTGTGGTTAGGGTAATTGTCTATATATATAAAAAAAAGTTCCCCAAATAGGGTGGCTTAAATTATGTAGATGTTTATTTTTCTCTGCTGTGTAACAGTTATGAGATGAGACCTGCTCTTCATGATGATTCAAGGACCCAGCTTGTTGCTCTGCTAACCCCGCAAGCAATGTCATTAACTGCACGCTAGAAACTTGGTCACCACCAGATCCAGCTCCAGTGAGTCTGGAAGAGGGAAAAGAGGTGTAGGAGGTGAGCCAGATGTACTGGACCTGGAAGAGGCAAACATCACTTCCCCAACATGCCCTTGTAAAGAACAGGTACATATGGCCTCACCCAAGCCCAAGGCAGGCTTCCCAAGTGGCTCAGTGGTAAAGAATCTGCCTGCCAATGCAGGAGATGCGAGTTTGATCCCTGGGAAGATACCCTGGGAAAGGAAATGGTAACCCACTCCAGTATTCTTGCCTGGAGAAGTCCATGGACAGAGGAGCCTAGCGGGCTACAGTCCACAGGGTTGCAAAAGAGTTGGACATAATGACTAAACAAGAACAAACAAGTCCAAGGCAGGTGGGGAAATGTGGCCTGGCTGGGAAGCCATATAGAGCTGTATAGAGCCGAAATTCTATTACTAGTGGAGAAGGGGATTTGAGGTGGGCAGTGGCAATCGTGCCCCAAGGGCTCATCTTCCCCTGAATCTGGGAGCTCCGTGAGGGCAGGAACCACATTGTCCTCATCTCTAGTCCTACCACTGAGATCACTGCCTGACCCAGAGCAGTGTGTTCTGTCCATGCCTGCTGAATGGATGAAGAGTTGCCATAGCCTAGGCTGGATGTGATGAAGGTGTAAGCCATTGCGGGGAGCCGAGAAAGAGGACAGATGTGGAAGAATGTAATAGGGAAATGCACAGGGCCTGATGAATCTTGCCAGAACAGAGAGCTGTTAATGTTATGATCTTTTGTCATCTAAGTTGACAGTTCTTTGGCCCGAGTTGAAAGGACATGAAGTAAATACCTCACTGAACAGAAATTTATTGAATGCCTTCCAAAGTTAAGAAATTCCTCAATCATTTCAAAATCACTTTAGGACAAAATATAACTCAAGCAGGGTTCTTATTCTACACTTGCCTCTGCTACTGTTCACAGAGTAGAGCAACAGACTGCACATCAGGGCTTTCACGTGGTTGCTCTTACACACCATCAACAACACCTTTCTTTGCTGACAGCGCTCCCCTCACCCCGCCCCTGACAAGCAGATGTGTGCCCACTCACTGATGTCCAGACACCAGCTGCTTTCTAGAAACCAGGCTTTGTGGCTATAGGCACAGTTTGGGTGTGTCATTCTTGAATGTCAGCGCAGGTTTGGATCAGCACAGACTGAGTCTGAATTCAACTCTGTCACTTACTACTGACTGGTCAAGTTCCACCACCTGTTTAAATCCCAGCTCCTTTACGTGTAAAATGGGATTGTAATGGAGCTTCATCACCGGGTGTATGAGGATGAGGTTCCAGGGGTAAAGCACTTGGCCCTTAGTGTACACTCAATGGATATCTCTTAAACTGTTAGGACAATAGGTTTTCAGGCCCCTGTGGCCTCTTGAGTCAGAAGATATTAACAGGATGATGAAAATAATAGCCAAGTGTGGCCATTGCAATAGAACCTTATGAACTTCTTGAACTGGCCTTATTTTCTGATCTGATGACTCTGTCCTGGCCTTTGAAGGATGAGTTAATCCTGACCCATGCAGTCCTAGCCCATGACTTCGAAGCTGCATTTGGGATGACTATCAGGTTGGAGCTCAGAGAGTCCTCTTCCCTTCCTCTGCCTGCTGCTTGTCCAGCAGAATCTGGGAACTTTGCTTATCAGCACAGTCACCATGCAAAGAGAGAGACGAATCCCTTTTTTGGTCTCCTAAGCTTCTTGGACCCAGGATGTTGTCAGCTTCTGATGTCCGATGACCTGTGTGCTTGCTCAGAGACGACATAGTGGCAGTTCTGGTCAGTGGCACATCCGTTCCATTTACAGAGCCCCGCCTCACCCTTCCCTCACTGCTAAGGATAAGGCCTGTCCCTCTCTTATCTCCTGGGAAAGGTTAAGCCCATCCTGGCCCCCAGGGGTAGATGTCTCTTTCTGAAAAGACCGGTTCTCCCCCGCTGTTAACCTGTGACTCAATACAATCTACTAGAAGCCTGCAAGTCACTCTTGGGCCTGCAAAATGTGGGGGCCCACTTATGACTCACTTGTGATGTCATCCTGCTCACTTATCTTTATTAGAAGGCAGAAGCTCCACCTGGGCAACTGCAATTCAGACACTGAGTCCACAAGCCTTCACTTCTTGGAGGTGCCCTGCCCTCCAGGGCAATGCTCCCCTTCCTCTTTCCCTCCCCACATCAGAATCCTGTTGGGAGGAAGACTGTTCCATCACTTATCACCCTTGCTCTCCCTCTATGACTCTGTCTCCCATCACTGTCCTCCTCCAGCACACAGCTCTTTTTGTGGAGGTGGAAGAAATATGTACACACACACACACACATCATGGAAACCAGTTCTCCAAGTCTGTGCAAACTTTCCAGACTGTTTTGTCTCCTGTCCACCAGAGAACAGAACCTCTTTGAAACAATAAGCTAGGGCATCTGCCATTCTTGTGGCTGGCTGGCTTCTGGTGGTGGTTGAGGGGAGTGAACCTGCTATTTGATGTCTGTGTACCACAGATTAAGACTTCATGTTTCATCCTGTCTCATGAGTTACACGGGTTTTTACTACGTAGCTGGAATGAGGTCTGCCGGGCTGCTCAATTCACAGGGTGAGCATAACTGGTTCATCATGTTCCAATTCACTTTTCTTTATCCCATTTCAATCTTTCACTTCAATTTTTTATCAAAAGCCTATATACATATAATTTTAGAAGTCAAGTAATTATCTAAAACTTTAGAAAAACAGCAGTCTTCTGGTCCCCTCTCTTGTCCTCTAGTCTCAGTCTCACTTCACAAAGAACTAATTTAAAAAAATATTTTCCTTCACATTGCTAAACAATCCAACTATATTGCTAATTCTTGACTTTTCAGCATTATTTACTAATTTTGAAGTATGGGAATTAAAAGAATCCTGCACATACTAACTTACCCTCCTTCCATCAATATTTAGGATTTACATGATTTTGACAATACTAGTCACAGGTGAGCCCTATAGTATGCTCTAATTGTTTTTCCTTTCTTTTCTTTCTAAAGTATTTACTTACTTATTGGCTGTGCTGGGTCTTCATTGCTGCGTGAGCTTTTCTCCAGTTGTGGGGAGCGGAGGCTGCTCTCTAGCTGTGGCGCTTGGGCTCCTCATTGCAGTGGCTTCTCTTGTCACAGAGCCAGGCCCTAGGGTGTGTGGGCTCGGTAGTTTTGGTTCCCTGGGCTCTGGGGCACCAGCTCAATGGTTGTTGCACACCAGCTTGGTTGCCCCACAGCATGTGGGATCTTCCTGGATCAGGGATTGAACCCGTGTCTCCTGCATTGGCAGGTGGATTCTTTACCACTGAGCCACGAGGAAAGCCCATCTTTCCTTTCTTGGCTAACATTTTGTCTTCCTTGGATTTAATAATTGCCCCTTTCTTCCTTTGTTTAGTTTTCTATGTACTTACCTCTAAGTCAATGTCCTCTTCTTGCAGACTTTGCTCTCAGACCCTCTATCTCATCTTCTACTGATGCTTGGTTGACAGACGTGTGGGGCACACCTCCGTTCTTGGCTTCCCTGGCAGCATCCAGCAAGCCTGACTCACAGTTTTTACTGGACTGTACTACTACTCTGCCAATTCGCCTCACTCTCTGGTCACTCCTCCTTGTCTGTGGTTTCTCTTCCTCTCCTGTCCCTTACATTAATGTGTCCAGCATTCATTTTACTTCTCTTTCCCCCTCACACTACATAAGCTTCCCAGACTCATCCCATACTAATTGCTCTCGCCTGTCCTGCCACAGTAGGAAAAACCACTAGACCATTCAGGTATGACCTAAATAAAATCCCTTATGATTATACAATGGAAGTGAGAAATAGATTTAAGGGACTAGATCTGATAGATAAGAGTGCCTGAAGAACTATGGACCGAGGTTCGTGACATTGTACAGGAGACAGGGATCAAGACCATCTCCATGGAAAAGAAAGGCAAAACAGCAAAATGGCTGTCTGAGGAGACCTTACAAATAGCTGTGAAAAGAAGAGAAGCGAAAAGCAAAGGAGAAAAGGAAAGATATGAGCATCTGAATGCAGAGTTCCAAAGAATAGCAAGGAGAGATAAGAAAGCCTTCCTGAGCTATCAATGCAAAGATATAGAGGAAAACAACAGAATGGGAAAGACTAGAGATCTCTTCAAGAAAATTAGAGATACCAGGGGAACATTTCATGCAAAGATGGGCTCTATAAAGCACAGAAATGGTATGGACCTAACAGAAGATATTAAGAAGAGGTGGCAAGAATACACAGAAGAACTGTACAAAAAAGATCTTCATGACCCAGATAATCATGATGGTGTGATCACTGACCTAGAGCCAGATATCCTGGAATGTGAAGTCAAGTGGGCCTTAGAAAGCATCACTACGAACAAAGCTAGTGGAGGTGATGGAATTCCAGTTGAGCTATTTCAAACCCTGAAAGATGATGCTGTGAAAGTGCTGCACTCAATATGCCAGCCAATTTGGAAAACTCAGCAGTGGCCACAGGACTGGAAAGGGTCAGTTTTCATTCCAATCCCAAAGAAAGGCAATGCCAAAGAATGCTCAAACTACCGCACAATTGCACTCATCTCACATGCTAGTCAAGTAATGCTCAAAATTCTCCAAGCCAAGCTTCAGCAATACATGAACTATGAACTTCCAGATGTTCAAGCTGGTTTTAGAAAAGGCAGAGGAACCAGAGACCAAATCGCCAACATCCGCTGGATCATGGAAAAAGCAAGAGAGTTCCAGAAAAACATCTATTTTTGCTTTATTGACTATGCCAAAGCCTTTGACTGTGTGGATCACAATAAATTGTGGAAAATTCTTCAAGAGATGGGAATACCAGACCACCTGACCTGCCTCTTGAGAAACCTATATGCAGGTCAGGAAGCAACAGTTAGAACTGGACATGGAACAACAGACCGGTTCCAAATGGGAAAAGGAGTTCGTCAAGGCTGTACATTGTCACCCTGCTTATTTAACTTCTATGCGGAGTACATCAAAGAAACCCTGGGCTGGAAGAAGCACAAGCTGGAATCAAGATTGCGGGAGAGATATCAATAACCTCAGATATGCAGATGACACCACCCTTATGGCAGAAAGTGAAGAGGAACTAAAAAGCCTCTTGATGAAAGTGAAAGTGGAGAGTGAAAAAGTTGGCTTAAAGCTCAACATTCAGAAAACGAAGATCATGGCATCTAGTCCCATTACTTCATGGCAAATAGATGGGGAAACAGTGGAAACAGTGTCAGACTTTATTTTTTTGGGCTCCAAAATCACTGCAGATGGTGACTGCAGCCATGAAATTAAAAGATGCTTACTCATTGGAAGAAAAGTTATGAGCAACCTAGACAGCATATTGAAAAGCAGAGACATTACTTTGCCAACAAAAGTCTGTCTAGTCAAGGTTATGGTTTTTCCAGTGGTCATGTATGGATGTGAGAGTTGGACTGTGAAGAAAGCTGAGCACTGAAGAATTGATGCTTTTGAACTGTGGTGTTGGAGAAGACTCTTGAGAGTCCCTTGGACTGCAAGGAGACCCAACCAGTCCATTCTGAAGGAGATCAGCCCTGGGATTTCTTTGGAAGGAATGATGCTGAAGCTGAAACTCCAGTAGTTTGGCCACCTCATGCGAAGAGTTGACTCATTGGAAAAGACTCTGATGCTGGGAGGGATTGGGGGCAAGAGGAGAAGGGGATGACAGAGGATGAGATGGCTGGATGGCATCACTGACTCGATGGACGTGAGTCTGAGTGAACTCCGGGAGTTGGTGATGGACAGGGAGGCCTGGTGTGCTGCGATTCATGGTGTTGCAAAGAGTTGGATACGACTGAGCAACTGAACTGAACTGTCCTGCCACCTCTGCATGGATGGCTGATGGATGGATATGTCTCTTCCTCAGTTTTTCTGCTAAGCTCAGGCCCACATTTCCACTGGCTGATGGGATGTTTCTGCCAGGGTGTCCTGCAGAAACCTCAAACTCAGCATGTCCCAAAACAAAATCACTATTTCAGAACCTAAATGTATTCAAAGCCTATTTTTTATCTGTGAAACTGTGGGAAAGTGACTGCATTCTTACCTGGAAATGGATGATACTGCATTCCTTAGAGGATTAAATGGTCTCATGTATCATGATACATATCAAGCACTCTTCAGGGCATCTGACATGCTGCCCATGCTCAATAAATGGCCCTGATTATTAGTAGAAGCAGAATAAGGAGAGGATGGTGAGGAAGAAGAGTGTTAATATTGCTGTCATCCTCTATCTATCAAAATGGCCCCACCATCACCTGTTCCCAGTCCAAACACAGGATTCATCGTTGGCCTCTGCTTCCTTCCCATGACCTTACTTACTCTATCACAAAGCCAATTGATCATATCCCATAAATATGTCTCACATCAGGTCCCCTGCTCCCATTCTCACAGCCTGGCTCTGTTCAGGCCCAATCATCTCTCACCTGCTCTGCCAGGAAGACCCTGCCACCTGGCTCCCCAGCCTTTGAGCTTACATTTCACTTCTAATCCATCCTCTAAATTTCACCAAAATGATCCATCTGACACTCTAGTCTGATTGTCACGTCTCTCCTAGGCATATTTCAGTAATAATTATAATTATAGCAGAGAGGGCGGAAAGCTAATATTTAAAATCATAACAGGGTGCAGCTGTGTCTTCCCCCAGGCGTGCATTCCTCCTGCATACAAGGCTCTTCATTTGACTAAACACCTGGGTGGATGCAGAAGGTGAACAGTTGAGAATAGAAAACAGAGGCGTAGTTAAACCCCTCTGCAGAGGAAATACGCCAGAATCAGGAATTAAAAGGTATCTCGAGTGGGAAGGGAATTGAGGACAGCTTTTGAGTCAGGGGGAAGCACGATCTCACCAACTCATTGGGTGCCCGGACAAAACTGGACCTTGGTGGGACTGGGGCTGTCACGTAAAGACCAGCAGGGTCTCAGGATTTGGACCATTGTGTGATGGTCTAGAATTCCCATTCCTCCCTCAACCCCACTGCCCTGTACCTCACATCTCTAATAACATTACATAAACACCGTGCCCCAGAATCCTGCTAACGGAGGAAAGGATTGGTGCTGTCTGTATCTGCTTGGAACAGAGAACTGAGAGCAGGGTGGAGAGTGAACATGGAGCCTGCAGATCCTAGGGACACAAGGGCACTTTCTGTGGTGGGGTGTGAACCTGAGTGGAGGCAAAGGTGGGATTTCCAATCAGTGACAATGAATCCGAGACAGCGTCACAGCTGTCCTGTGTGGTATCCTCCCAGCCCTACCCTCTCTGGGCCAGGCAACCAGCTGGGAGCTTTGCATGAACAGCCTCCTTTCCTCTCCCCTGATGCAGAATTGCTGTTACTGATCTATTTGCAACCACAAATCTACCACGAATCTTGCCTGGGAGGTCACAGAGCTGGAGGGAGTCAGAGCCAGATCTGTCTCACCGTCACTCAGTGCTCTCTCCTTGATCTTCGATAAACTCTCCGCTCCTCCCATAGGTCCCAATTTTCTGTGACTCAATAAAAAGACAGGTTCAGTTTCAGGTCTGTATAAAGCAATCAAGTCTATCCATCTCATTTTGCACATTGGAAGAGGTCGTTCTGAGGAAGCATGGTGACCCTGTGAATCAGGACAAAGTTCCTTTTCATTTCAAGCCTGTGGTCCTTCCTCTATACCAGTTTCCCAAACATGGTCTGTAGAACTGATGACGCCAATAGGTGTACTGTGAGAAAGCATCTTGTGATTAAATTGTCTGGAAATTACTGAGTTCAGTAAAGCTCACCAGGACTTCTCACCATTTATTACATTAATGTACATTTTAAAGTTTATTTATTGAAGTATAGTTGATTTACAATGTGTTAATTTCTGCTGTACAATAAAGTGGTTCAGTTATACATATACATGCACATTCTTTTTAATAGCCTTTTCCATTATGATTTAAAGTTTGGTGGGACAACTATAAACCTCTTACCAAGCTGATGTATCATGGGACAGAATTCTGGCTTTCCTTGCAGAAAAGCATGTACATGTCGGAAATGCAGGCACTGCATTAATCAGGGCCTTTAGGTAGTGCTAACTGATCGCCCGGGGAAGGCAATGGCAGCCCACTCCAGTACTCTTGCCTGGAAAATCCCATGGATGGAGGAGCCTGGTGGGCTACAGTCCATCCGGTCGCTAAGAGTCGGACACGACTGAGCGACTTCACTTTCACTTTTCACTTTCATGCATTGGAGAAGGAAATGGCAACCCACTCCAGTGTTCTTGCCTGGAGAATCCTAGGGACCGGGGAGCCTGGTGGCCTGCCGTCTATGGGGTCTCACAGAGTCGGACTCGACTGAAGCGACTTAGCAGCAGCAGCAGCAACTGATCGCCCATTATATTTCCTATAGTAAGAATGAGGAACCTCCATAATCCTTCAGGGTCTTGTATATTTCCTGATAAAACTGGGGAGAGACAGATGCCAAAGAGAGAGGATCTTCTGAGTAAGAGAAGAAACTCCACGGGCTTTGGGAGAAATGCTGTTGCTGCTAAGTTGCTTCAGTCATGTCCAACTCTGTGCAACCCCATAGATGGCAGCCCACCAGGCTCCTCTGTCCCTGGGATTCTCTAGGCAAGAACACTGGAGTGGGTTGCCATTTCCTACTCCAAGGCATGCATGCATGCTAAGTTGCTTCAGTCGTGTCCAACTTTGTGCGACCCTATGGAGAGCAGCCCGCCAGGCTCCTCTGTCCATGGGATTCTCTAGGCAAGAAAGAGGAGTGGGTTGCCATTTCCTTCTCCAGGGAGAAAGGATAGAATCTAACAAAAAAAATCTGAGTAGAATAAGGCCAGATCTAAAAACCCTATCAGATAAGGACTGCTCCACAGTACTCAAAGTGCAAAGATGAGATTGTATACTTTTATTTTTCTCAAACTTATAATGGTCAGCAAGAAGTCTTGTATTAGTCATGTTCAGCAACTCTGTCCTCTTCCCTCTGGTCATATGAGAAGCCCAGGCTTGTCTAGACCAGAACAATGGGGAGAGATGAGCCTCTGGTCATAGTAAATGCTTATGAGGGTCACTAGTGTTACTCCTGTGTGGTACAGAGTTGGACTTCAGCTTGGACTAGCCCTACAGCTCCAGGCAGGACTAAGATGGGCCTCCCAAGGCCTTCATCACAAACAGGACTCAGTTACAGGGCCCCTGTGGCAATCAGGGTCACCGCTCAGTGGCCAAGACATCCAGCCTCCTCACAAACCCTGAGACACTCCTCCTCCTCTGTTCCAGTGACGTTTCTTGGCAACCAATCCCTTCTTCCCTGGAAGCCCTAATCTAGCCCCCACCTCTACTCCTGATTCATCCAATTTAGCTTCTTTAACCAAGTTCCTGAGAAAATAGGTCTGGTAGCTCTTTGGGGTTCAGGAGAGCTAGGCAAGCCTTAAGCACACTGGAAGAGGTTGTTTAAAGCTATCATGAGCTAAAGATCCTCTTGAACATGGGGGGAAGAAATGCCTTTTCTTTCTTTGGCTGATTGAATCCATAGCAGATACCCCTGACAGCATCATTAAAAGAAGAAGGAGGAGGAGGAAGAGAAGAAGAAGGAAAAGGAGAAGAAGAATAAGACATTTTTCCAGAATAGGTCATGTCATAAATACACTGCTTATTTGTTATGATTACATTTGTGAAAGGGCTAGAGACAGCATCAGTAAATCAATGAAGACAGGGAAGGAAAGTTTACTTCAGTGAAATCTTAGCCCCAGTGGAGCTTCCCTCTAAGTGGAGCTTCCCTCTGCATGGAGCTGGGAGAACCATGGAGTGATTCTGATACTTGAGTGAAAATGACACCCTTCCATTTCTGTGGTGACATGGGTACCTGGAGACTGTCACATGGCAGAGCACAGGAGACAACATGCTGTGACATCAACAACAATGAGTAATCACAGAGGTCTTCGGGCAGAGAAGGGGATAAGAACAGGAAGACTGGCTGCAGTAGCTAATTTTATGTGTTAACCTGGCCCAGCAGTCGTGCCCAGCTCTTTGGTCAGACAGCAATCTAGATGCTGCTGTGAAAGTACTCTTTAGACGTGACTAACATTTGACTGTGTGAACTTGTAATAAAGCCGATGACCTTCCGTCATGTGGGTGGGCCTCAATCTAATCAGCTGAAGGCCTTACGACTTCAGTTCCATGAAGAGGGAATTTGACTGCCAGACGGCAACATAGAAATTCTGCCTGAGTTTCCAACCTGCAGATTTTGGACTCAGGGACTGGATAGCAATTCTTCTCTGAAATTTCAGAATGTGGGCCTGTCCTACAAATTTCAGAATTACCAGCTCCCACAATTACAGGACCAATTCCTTAAAACCAGTCTCTCTCTGTCTCAGTCATAATACACCGGCCTATGCTCTTTTGAACATACTCTACACTGCTGCTGCTGTTGCTGCTGCTGCTCAGTTGCTTCAGTCGTGTCCGACTCTGTGTGACCCCAGAGACTGCAGCCCACCAGGCTCCCCCGTCCCTGGGATTCTCCAGGGAAGAACACTGGAGTGGGTTGCCATTTCCTTCTCCAATGCATGAAAGTGAAAAGTGAAAGTGAAGTCACTCAGTTGTGTCTGACTCCTAGCGACCCCATGGACTGCAGCCTTCCAGGCTCCTTCGTCCATGGGATTTGCCAGGCAAGAGTACTGGAGTGGGGTGCCATTGCCTTCTCCGATACTCTACACTAGAGAGTAATAATTAGAGATGAGAATGGAAAAAGGCAGTAACTTGGTGCACATATCTTCTGTCCCTTCACACATTCCCAAATCTCATAAAGTCATGGAACAAGATGTAGAGAAGAAGAAAGGGTGGGAAGGGGGGAAATCCATAATGGCACCAGAGAATAAGCATCTAATTATTGAATTACACTCTTTTTTGGGAAGAATTATACAAAATTATTAAGGCAAAGGAGAATATGTTTACCTGGTTTAAAATTCTAAAAATTACCAAAGGATGTACAATAAATTTTCCTTCCATCACTACTCCTGTTCTCCAGGCAATCAATATGGTGGTGTGTGGTGGTGGTGACGGTGGTGGCGGTATGTGTGTAACCTCCCAGATCTATATTATGCATATACAAGCATATAAATTATATTCCATTGCCCTTTTTTTGTACAAATAGTAGCATACTCCACATATTGCTCTGCATCTGGTCTTACTCATATACATAGATAAACAGCCTTCACATTTTTCTTTATACCCACGTAACCATGGGGACCCACCATAGCCTATTGAACCACTGCCTTGTTAATGAACATGTTTCCTAATTGTTCGCCCTTATGAAATAATGCAGTGAACAACTTTGGCACATATTACTTCCTAAGTGTGCAAATATATCTTTAGGTATCAGATCAGATCAGACCAGTCGCTCAGTCGTGTCCGACTCTTTGTGATCCCATGAATCACAGCACGCCAGGCCTCCCTGTCCATCACCAACTCCCAGAGTTCACTCAGACTCACATCCATTGAGTCAGTGATGCCATCCAGCCATCTCATCCTCTGTTGTCCCCTTCTCCTCTTGCCCCCAATCCCTCCCAGCATCAGAGTCTTTTCCAATGAGTCAACTCTTCGCATGAGGTGGCCAAAGTACTGGAGTTTCAGCTTTAGCATCATTCCTTCCAAAGAAATCCCAGGGCTGATCTCCTTCAGAATGGACTGGTTGGATCTCCTTGCAGTCCAAGGGACCTTCAAGAGTCTTCTCCAACACCACAGTTCAAAGCCTCTTTAGGTATAAGTAGTTCCAAAGAAAGAGAAGGCAATGGCACCCCACTCCAGTACTCTTTCCTGGAAAATCTCATGGACGGAAGAGCCTGGTAGGCTGCAGTCCATGGGGTCGCACAGAGTCAGACACGACTGAGCGACTTCACTTTCACTTTTCACTTTCATGCATTGGAGAAGGAAGTGGCAGCCAACTCCAGTGTTCTTGCCTGGAGAATCCCTGGGACAGAGGAGCCTATTGGGCTGCCACCTATGGGGTCGAGCAGAGTCGGACATGACTGAAGCGACTTAGCAGCAGCAGCAGCAGTTCCAAAGAAAAGCAAACAGAGGTAAGAAAGCCTTCTTAAGTGAACAATGCAAAGAAATAGAGGAAAACAAAGAATGGGAAGGACTAGAGATCTCTTCAAGAAAATATGAGATATCAAGGGAATATTTCATGGAAAGATGGACACAATAAAGGATAGAAATGTTAGGGACCTAACAGATGCAGAAGAGATTAAGAAGAGGTGGCAAAATACACAGAACTATACAAATAAGGTCTTAATGACCCAGATAACCACGATGGTGTGGTCACTCACCTAGATCCAGACATGCTGGAGTATGAAGCTGAGTGGGCCTTAGGAAGCATTACTACAGAAAAAGCTAAAAAAAAAAAAAAAAAAAAAAAAAAAAAGAAAAAGCTAGTGGAGATGATGGAATTCCAGCTGAGCTACTGAAAATCCTTAAGGATGCTGCTGCTAAAGTGCTGCACTCAATATGCCAGCAAATTTGGAAAACTCAGCAGTGGCCACGGGACTGGAAGGTCAGTTTTCATTCCAATCCCAAAGGAGCGTAATGCCAAAGAATGCTCTACTATACAATCATGCTCATTTCACAAGGTAGCAGGGTAATGCTCAGAATTCTTCAAGCTAGGCTTCAACAGCATGTGAAAGAAATTCCATATGTACAAGCTGGATTTAGAAAAGGCAGAGGAACCAGAGATCAAATTGCCAACAAATGCTGGATCATAGAAAAACTAAGAGAATTCCAAAAAGCATCTACTTTTGCTTCACTGACTACACTAAAGCTTTTGACTGTGTGGATCACAAGAAACTGTGGAAAATTCTTCAAGAGATGGGAATACCAGACCACCTTACCTGCCTCCTGAGAAACCTGTAGGCAGGTCAAGAAGCAACAGTTAGAACTGGACATGGCACAATGGACTGGTTCAAAATTGGGAAAGGAGTATGTCAAGTCTGTACATTGTCACTCTGCTTATTTAATTTATATGCATCATGTAAAATCCTGGGCTGGATGAATCACAAGCTGGAATCAAGATTGTCAGGAGAAATATCAACAACCTCAGATATGCAGATGATATCACCCTTATGGCAGAAAGTGAAGAAGAACTAAAAAGTCTTTTGATGAAAGTGAAAGAGGAGAGTAAAAAAGCTGGCTTAAAATTCAACATTCAAAAAACTAAGATCATGGCATCTAGTCCCATCACTTCATGGCAAATAGAAGGGGGAAAAGTGGAAACAGTGACAGACTTTATTTTCTTGGGCTCCATAATCACTGTAGATGGTGACTGCAGCCATGAAATTAAAAGATGCTTGCTCCTTAGAAGAAAAGCTGTGACAAACTTAGACAACATATTAAAAAGCAGAGACATCATTTGGCTGAAAAATTCCATATAATCAAAGCTATGATTTTTCCAGTAGTCATGTATGGATGTAAAAGTTGGACCATCAAGAAGGCTGGGTGCCAAACAACTGATGGTTTTGAACTGTGGTGCTGGAGAAGACTCTTGAGAGTCCCTTGTACTGCAAGGAGATCAAACCAGTGCATCCTAAAGGAAATCAACACTGAATATTAACTGGAAGGACTGATGCTGAAGCTGAAGCTCCAATACTTCGGCTACACAATACGAACAGCCAACTCATTGGAAAAGACCCTGGTGCTAGGAAAGATTGAGGGCAGCAGGGGAAGGGGATGACAGAGGATGAGATGGTTGGATGGCATCACCAACTTAATGGGCATGAGTGTGAGCAAACTCTGGGAGATAGTGAAGACAGAGGAGCCTGGCATGTTGCAGTTCATGGCATTACAAAGAGTCAGACAGAACTTAAGTGACCGAACAACAACAACTAGCTTGTCCAAGAATGTGTGCATTTGTAAACTTGATACACAGCAGTTAAAATGTCTGCCTTGGAGACTTGTGATTTTCTTTCCCATCAACCATGATGAGAGAGTCTGTTTCCCCACGCGGTGAACAGCAGAATGCTATCAAACTGGTAAAGACTAATTAATCTAACAAGTTAAAATATAGTATCTCAGTGTAGTTTTAACTGGCATTTTTCTTATTTATGATTGAGTTTAAGCATTTTAATATACTTCCAAACTATTTCTGTTTTTCTTTGAATTATCCATTTCTTTATCTGCTTTTGTTGAATTGTAGGTATATGTGTCAGTCCTTTACCTGGGATCAGAACTGTAAAGATTTTTCCTCAACTTGTTTTTCACTTTTAAGTTTCACTTATGGTAGTTCTGTTATCTGGAAATACTGATATCTTTTACATGGATCAGAAAAATTGAGAAATTTGAGCAAAGACAGAAAGCAGATGTTATCAGGCTTCCCTGATGGTCCTGTGGTTAAGAATCCACCTGCCAATGCAGGGACGTGAGTTTGATCTCTGCTCCTGGAAGATTTCACATGCTGTGTGGCAAATACTGAGCCTGTGTGTAGCAACTACTGAAGCCTGCCTAGAGCCGCTGCCTGGCAAGAAAAGAAGCCACCACAATGAGAAGCCTGGGTACCACAACAAAGAGCGGCCCCCACTCTCTGCCTCTAGAGAAAGCCCACATGCAGCAACGAAGACTCAGCACAGTCAAAAATAAATAATTAAGTAAGTAAGAAAAAAGAAAGCAGATGGTACCAAATCAAGAGAAACAAGATTAGAGAAAACTACAGTGAAAAATCAGAAAAATCCTGTTTTGGGGGTGGGAATGGTTGGTCAACAGATCAAAGTTCAGGGTCAATGGACCCAAGGAATGGGAAACTCTTTGGGTCAGTATCCACAAGGATATTTCATCTGAAGCAACAGGGTTGGTGGAAAGTTCTGTCAGCTCCTCTTGTGCTGAGCAGGGGTTAACACTGGAGCCAAAGAGGCAGAGTGATGTCTAGGCAGCAGGTGACATTCATGGAGACCTCATAGCAAAAGATACTCTCGGCAGAGGCACGCTCTCCTCCCCAGAACCTGGGCCTCAAAAACACGGGTTTACAAGCCCAAGGAAGAGAAAGTTGTCAAGAGTCAGGAGTTATCTGAGGAAAGCCAGTACCCTAAAAGAAAGCAGAAAACTCAACAAGAAGAAAGACTGATGTCGGGGAGAGACTGGGAGCAAAGAGAAGAGCTTAAATGCAGATGAGCAGTTGCTTCAGAATGGCTAAGCACATGAGATCAGGAATCAAACTACCTGAAATCATTTCCTAGCTCTATCACTTTCTAGGTGTGTAGATAGCATTGGCCAAAGTACTTAATCTGTGCCTCAATCTCCTAATCTATGAAATACCAATGTCATAGGAGGGATTCCCAGGTGGCACATTGGTAAAGAATCCACCTGCCAATGCAGGAGACACAAGAGACATGGATTCCATTCCTGGGTTGGGAAGATACCCTGGAAAAGGAAATGGCACCCCACTCCAATATTCTTGCCTGAAAATCCCCATGGACAGAGGAACGTGGTTACAATCCATGGGGTTGCAAAGAGTCGGACACAACTGAGCTATTGAGCATGCATGCAATGTCATAGGATTATTGTGAAAATTAAATGAGATAATCCATGTCAAAACACTCACTTGGTTAAGCAGCTAATAATAAGAGCTCAATAGATGCTAGATGTTCTTTTATTATTGTTATATTATTATTAAACAAAAAAACAAGGACTGGCTGTAGTAGAAAAGCAATCATTTGAGAATTTGTAAATTAAAATCAAATTTATGGTAATTTTTAAATGAAAAAGATGAACTGAAACAGACACAGACACAGATAAAAAGGGAATTAGAGATACACATTCTGGCCAGTATACCCAAGAGGTAAGAGATGGCATATCATGGGCCCAGCCCATGACCTCCCCTCCTATCCCTTCATGGAGGCAGAGCCTTGGCTGGCATGTCTGGGGAGTGAGGAGTCAGGGTGGAGATTGGTGTTTCTGGGGCTAAGCTTTTAGCAAGCAGGGCCAAGAGTTTGCTTACCTGTGGAAGGACTGAACAAATAAACAGATACATTGCAGTTAATGGGAATCAGGATACTTACTGTCAGAGCAGCCTTCGTCGCTCTGTCATGTCCCTCTTTGAAACCCCATGGACTGTTGCCCACCAGGCTCCATGGAATTCTCCAGGCAAGAATACTGGAGTGGGTTGCCATGCCCTTCTCCAGGGGATCTTCCTGACCCAGGGATCGAACCCAGGTCTCCTGCATTTCGGGAAGATTCTTTATCATCTGAGCCACCAGGGAAGCCCAGTGTCAGAGAAGGGAATTACAAATAAAGGATGAGGAAGGAATTGTATAAGAATAGAATCAGAGGTATTGATACAAATTTGTAGATTTACAGATTTTTTGCATGCATACACACATACATAAACATGCTTATTTCCTTACTCTGCCTCCTCAGAGGGCCTAGAACCAATTATACCTCAGTAGCAATAAGCATACCTAGCTCCCCAATTTTGGTTTCTGAATATCATTCTCCACAAAAGGAACTGGGGCTCCTAAGCAAAATGGACTGACTTCAGGATGAGGACAGAAAAGTACAAGAGGAGATAAAAATATTTTGTTGTTCCAAAAAGTAAAAAAAAAAAAAAAAAAAAAGCTCAACTGATGCTGGAGACATGCCAAAAGACAAAGGCACCAACTGAATGGGCTTTCATTGGCCAAATCTCAAGTCTCATCAGATATATGAACCCACACTGATATAAATAAAATTTAAAAATAAATAAGAGACAAGGGAAAGGTCTCCATTAGGGCTGAATGCCAACTAAATAAGGAAGGTATAATAAAGTTAGAAAGTCATCAATCATTGGCAGGGTGATCAAACTAGTGAATAAATACTTGATGAAGAGCTAGAGGTTTACACAATCTCAAAGTGTCTCCTCCAAATTTCTTACTAATAACAAAGGAAAAAATAGTAACTTTACAAAAAAGGAAATGTATCAAACAATATATTAACCAAGTGATAAAAGTTAATATGTATATATATGTGTGTGTGTATATATATATACTGTTTATATGTTATATTTATTTCTCATTGGTTCTGTTTCTGACTAATACAATTGATTATAACAGGTTCTGTTTCCTAATAAAATTGGTTATAACAATTGAGAGTGGAACAGTTGGGCTTCCCTGGTGGTTTAGTGGTAAAGAATCCACCTGCCAATGCAGAAGACACTGGTTTGATCTCTGGTCAGGGAAAATGCCATGTGCCGTGGAGCAACTAAGCTCGTGCATCACAACTATTGAGCTTGTGCTCTAGATCCACGGAGCCTCAACTACTGATGGCAGAGAACCCTAGATCCAAGGCTCTGCAACAAGAGAAGCCACCACGATGAGAAGACCTCTCACTGCAACTAGAGACTAGCCCCTGCTCTCTGCAACCAGGTAAAAAAGCCTATCCAGCAATAAAGACCCAGAAGAGGCAAAAAGAATAGTGAAATAGTCAATAAACCAATATCATGTGCCTTCTGATATGATGTACAGAGAATATATTATTTCACTGATATTCCTGCCAAAAATGTGTAACCTGCATCTAATCATGAGGAAATAGCAGGCAACCCCAATTGAGGAACATTAAAATACAAGAAATTCAGGCAAAAGAAAAGTTGAGAAACATTTCAGATTAAGGATACCAAAAAGTTATGACAAGTGAATGCAACATGTGATTCTGGATTGGATCCTAGACCAGGAAAAACAGTTATAAAGATTTTGTTGAGACAGTTGACAAAGTTTAAATATGGACTGTGGATTAGAAAATAACACTGTACAAATGCTTAGTGTCTGTATTTTGAAAACTGTACTGCTACTGCTACTGCTGCTAAGTCACGTCAGTCATGTCCGACTCTGTACGACCCCATAGACGGCAGCCCACCAGGCTCCCCCGACCCTGGGATTCTCCAGGCAAGAACACTGGAGTGGGTTGCCATTTCCTTCTCCAATGCATGAAAGTGAAAAGGGAAAGTGAAGTCGCTCAGTCGTGTCTGACTCTTCGAGACCCCATGGACTGTAGCCCACCAGGCTCCTCTGTCCATGGGACCCTCCAGGCAAGAATACTGGAGTGGGGTGCCATTGCCTTCTCCATGGCTATATAAGAGAATATTCTTGTTAGGAAATGCACAATGAAGGACTTAAGGGTAAAGGGGTATGATGTTTCCAACGTATTCTCAAATGATTCAGAAAAAATATATATTTATCTATTAATATCTATCCATCTAGGAATGACAAAGGAAATGGAGCTGAGGATTTCCTGGGATTTTTTAAGGACAGTAGATTCAAGAATCACAATAAATTTCAAGCAAGATAAATGGAAAGATATCCACATATACATGTATCCTAGTGAAACTGTGGGCTTCCGAGGTGGCGTTAGTGGTAAAGACCCCACCTGCCAATACAGGAGACAAAAGAGATGTGGATTCGATCCCTGGGTCAGAAAGATCCCCTGGATGAGGGAATAGTAACCCACTCCAGTATTCTTGCCTGGAGAATCCCATGGACACAGGAGCCTGGTGGACTACAGTCCACAGGGTCATAAAGAGTCTGACACAACTGAAGTGACTTAGCAAGCACACACACCCTGAAACTGGAACACCACTTTAAAAAGCTCTTAAACGGCCATAAAGAAAAGACAGATAATGTGTTAAAGTGGCAGTGAGAGTTACAACTGACTTTTCAAAGCAATAACGGAAACAGAAGACAGGTAAGGAAGAATACCAGAATACAGTAGATCCCTGAGGGTCCCCTTAGCCTACTTTGCCCTGTGAACAGGGGCAATGGAAGACTGTGACGGCCCAATCCAACCCAACTGACAACTCAGGCTGGCTTAGTAATGGCCAGTCCTTGAGGAGTGAAGGTTTGGGTCCCCCTACCAGATAAAGAACCATGACCAGCTGAGGTGTTGGCAGAAGGCAAAAGGAACACAGAATGGGCAGTAGAAGAAGGTAGTTATAAATGCCCAGCTACAGTCATGGGACCAGCTATAGAAATGAGGGCTATAATTATCACAAATTTTGTTACATTTAATTTTTCCATATAGAAACCATTTATCCCAGATGCCTACTTTATTATGAAAAGATTTTATTTTGTTATGTATAATATACATATAATATATGTATATATGCATATATTACACAGATATCTTTGTTTTCTTTCCACTTGTATTCCCTTCATCATGTAACATAAGATATGCAATAAGTTCCCAACCTATGAATGAGTCCCATTCTAAGAGTGCATTTGTAAGTCCAATTTGTTCATAAGTCCAACAAAGTTAGCCAACAAATACCCAACTAACACAACCGGTTATATAGTACTGTACTGTAATAGGTTTGTAATACTTTTCACACAAATAATATATTTTAAAAAACACACAAAAAATAAAGAAAACAATTTTAATCTTACAGTACAGTACCTGGAAAAGTGCAACAGTACAGTACAACAATTGGCATCCAAGGACAGGCATCGAGTGAACAGGCAAGAAGAGTTACTGACGGGAGGAGGGAGAGGAGGTAGGAGATGGTAGAGCTGAACAGTCTTCAACCGTAGGAGCTGGACGGCAAGCTGCAATTTCACTCACACCTGACGTTGATGGCACAGCTTCTGGTTCCTTGCTGGCACCTGCACATTTGCATCTTTGAAAGTTCACAACTTGAAGGTTCATACGTAGAGGACTTACTGTATTAACTTTACATCAGTCAGTCAGTCAGTTCAGTCGCTCCCACTCTTTGTGACCCCATGAACCGCAGCACGCCAGGCCTCCCTGTCCATCACCAACTCCCGGAGTTTACTCAAACTCATCGCCATTGAGTCGATGATGCCATCCAATCATCTAATTCTCTGTCCCCTTCTCCTCCTGCCCTCAATCTTTCCCAGTATCAGGGTCTTTTCAAATGAGTCAGCGATTTGCATCAGGTGGCCAGTATTATTAATTTACATCACAGTATTTGAATCATAGGTTATCATGAGAAGAATAAACATCACTGAAGGATTTTATTTCCACTTCTGGGGAAGAAATGAGTGTGTTTTCAGTTGCACGTAGAATAGTTTTATCATGTTGGCAGATATATGATCTCATTATTGTTTGTATTTAGAGATTAAATATAGTTTAAGGAGATGTATAGGGGTGTCAAGCTTACAAGGAGTGGACTTGTGATGGTCAATTTTATGTGTCAACTCTACTAGGATAAGGGATGCTCAGATAGCTGACCACATATTATTTCTGGATATGTCTGTGGGGGTGTCTCTGGAAGAGATTAGTATCTGAATCTGTAGATTGAGTAAAGAAGATCACCTTCATCAATGAGGGTTCCATCATCCAATTCAGTTAGGACTGGAAAGGAACAGAAAGGTGGAGGAAGGATGAATTCCCCATCTTCTTCTGCCTTTCTGACTGTTTTAGCTCTCCTGGTTCTCAGGCTTTAGCCTGGGATTTAAATTACACTATTGCCCCACTCCTTTCTTGGGCCTTTGGATTCAGAGTGAATTTCACTGCAGGCTTTCTTGGGTCACCAGCTTGCAGAGAGCAGATCCTGGTACTTCTGAGCCTCCATAATCATGTGAACCAATTCCCAAAATAAATCTCCTCTTATCTCTCCCCTCTCTCTTTCTCTCTCTCTCTCTCTATATATATAATTTTGGGGGGCTCTAAAATCACTGCAGATGGTGATTGCAGCCATGAAATTAAAAGATGCTTACTCCTTGGAAGGAAACTTATGACCAACCTAGATAGCATATTCAAAAGCAGAGACATTACTTTGCCAACAAAGGTCTGTCTAGTCAAGGCTATGGTTTTTCCAGTGGTCATGTATGGATGTGAGAGTTGGACTGTGAAGAAGGCTGAGCGCTGAACAATTGATGCTTTTGAACTGTGGTGCTGGAGAAAACTCTTGAGTCCCTTGGACTGCAAGGAGATCCAACCAGTCCATCCTAAAGGAGATCAGTCCTGGGTGGTCATTGGAAGGACTGATGCTGAAGCTGAAACTCCAATACTTTGGCCACCTCATGCGAAGAGTTGACTCAATGAAAAAGACTCTGATGGTGGGAGGGATTGGGGGCAGGAGGAGAAGGGGATGACAGAGGATGAGACAGCTGGATGGCATCATCGACTTGATGGACATGAGTTTGGGTAAACTCCAGGAGTTGGTGATGGACAGGGAGGCCTGGCGTGCCACAATTCATGGGGTCACAAAGAATCAGACATGACTGAGTGACTGAACTGATTGAACTGAACTGATATATATATTTACTTATTTATTGCTATTTATATCCTATTGGTTCTGTTTCTCTGGAGAACCCTAATACAGATGGATTAAGGGTCTAACTCTTTTGCGGGTACAAAAGCATAAAAAAATACACAAAAATTATTCATTGTGGGGTTTTTCTTAAGCAAGACACAAAAGTAGAAGCCATAAAAGAATACATTGTGAGAGTTATCTAAAATTAAAAATAAAAAATTTAAATCAAGTAAAAGACATCATAAGCAAATTTAAATGACAAGGGATACAGTAAAAGAAAATATGTACAAGTCAACAAAAAAAAGGAAAATCACCCACTAGAAAAACAGGCCAAAGCTGTAAACTGAATGGTCAACAAATACCTATGAGATGATGCTCAGCCTCACTGGTAATGAGGGAAACCCAGAGTAAAGGAGTTATTTTTTCTTTCACCAGCCTGTCAAAAGCAAAACAGGACTTCCCTGATGGCACAGTGGATAAGAACTGGCCTGCCAGTGCAGGGGATACAGGTTTAATCCGTGATCGGGGGAGATTCCACGTGCCTCAGGGCAGCTCAGCCGGTGCACCACAAGTACTGAGCCTGCATGTTGCAACTACTGGGGCTCATGTGCCTTGAGACTGTGCTCCACAAGAGAAGCCACCGCAATGAGAAGCCCGCATGGCACAAGGAAGAGTGGCACCTGCTCCCCGCAACTACAGAAAGCCATTGCAAAGTGACAAAGACCCAGGAAGCCAAAAAGAAACAAACTAATAAATAAATTATAAAAATTCTTTGTTGATCTTGAATAAACTCATTTAAAAAAAAAACTGACATATTGTGTTTTCTCTTTCATTTATGCTACTGGTGGAAGTATACCCTGATAAAGCCTTTTGGAGGGCAATTCAGTGGAATCTATCAACAATAAAAGGTAACTCTCCTTTAACTCAGCACATCCACTTCTGAGACTCTTCCCTTCTGAATATGTGCACAGAGTTGCACATAAAAGGATATATGGTCCATCACCAGAGCTACGAAATCTAGCATGGTCCATCGCATGCTAGATTGCATTCATGGATGGCATCACCAATGCAATGGACATGAACTTGGGCAAACTCCTGCAGATGGTGAGGGACACAGAGGCCTGGCATGCTGCAGCCCACGGGGTCACAAAGAGTCAGACACAAATGGGCAACTGAACAACGACAACCACTGCAACTAAAATGCTTCTGTGTCCTGTCAAGCAAGCACCCTCAAGACCTCAGTCCATCTTGAGCAGGGAAAAAAGCAAATAGTGTCAACAATACTCCATTTCTGTAAAACTGAAAGAAATCACACACACATATAGTTGTGTGTCTAATATATGTAGCTAAGTGTCTAGAGAAAGCGCTCTAAGAACATACACCAAACTGGGAGGTGATGGAGAGAGGTGATGACTTTTGTGTCAAGGAGGATGTTCGTATTTCCTTCTGAGGACCTCAGTGCCACGTGACTTATTCACACCAAAATGGAGGGAGAAGGTTTAAGAAGCCAACTGCTCCACAGTAGGACAGAGCAGCGCTCCCAGCTGCTGATGAGATGTATATACCACTTCCTTCTGTGTTGCTACCCTCTGAAGTTGTTTCTTCAGTTAGTTTGGGGTGGGGCGGAGGGATGAGCACTTTCCCTAGGTCCCAAATGGAAACTACTGGTTTAGGAACCACACTTTGACAACCACTAGCTTTTTCTTCCTTGCGCTGATGAAAATGTGTAATAAATGTTTATCATATTAGGTTGGTGCAAAAGTAATTGGGGTTTTGCATTGTTGAATTTGCCATTTGATACTGGAACACATTCTTAAATAAATGTGGGCTATGTGATACAACATTTTAATGTGCATTTCTCATTTTATGTTTTTTGCTAATGACATCACTTGCTGTTTATTTAATATTTATTTTAGATTATAAAAATGATGTTAAACAAAAAGCAAACTTGACTGCTTTTTTTCATTCAAGTGCAAAATGTGTCATAAGGCAGTGGAGACAACTCACAACATCAACAATGCATTTGGCCTAGGAACTGTTAATGAACTTACAGTACAGTGGTTCAGGAAGTTTTGCAAAGGAGACGAGAGCCTTGAGATTGACCAGCCATCCAAAGTTGACAAAGACTAATTGAGAGCCATCATGGAAGCTGATACTCTTACAACTACAAAGAAGTTGCTGAAAACTCAATGTCGACCATTCTATGGTTATTTGGCATTAGAAGCAAATTGGAAAGCTGAAAAAGCTCCATAAGTGGGTACCTCAGGAGCTGACCCCCTGCCCCCCCAAAAAATCATTGTTTTGAAGTGTTGTTTTCTCTTATCCTATTCAACAACAATGAACCATTTCTCAGTTGGATTGTGATATGTGATGAAAAGTGGATTTTATATGACAACCAGTTATACCAGCTCAGTGGCTGGATTGAGACGAAGCTCCAGAGTACTTCCCAAAGCCTAATTTGCACTGAGAAAAGGTCATGGTCACTGTTTGGTGGTCTGCTGCCCATATCTGACCCACTACAGCTTTCTGAATCCTGGTGAAACCATTACATCTGAGAAATATGCCCAGCAAATCGATGTGATGTACCAAAAACTGCAATGCCTGCAACTGATATTGGTCAAAAGAAAGGGCCCAATTCTTTGCCAGGACAACACCCAACCACGTGTTGCACAGCCAACACTTCAAAAGTTGAACAAACTGGGCTGTGAAGTTTTGCCTCATCTGCCATATTCATCTGACCTCTTGTCATCTGACTACCACTTCTTAAAGAAACTCAGAAACTTTTTGCAGGAAAAATGCTTCCACAACCAGTATGAGGCAGAAAATGCTTTGCAAGAGTTCATCGAATCCTGAAGCACAGATTTTTTACACTGCTGCTGCTGCTGCTGCTAAATTGCTTCAGTCGTGTCCAACTCTGTGCGACCCCATAGACAGCAGCCCACCAGGCTCCCCCGTCCCTGGGATTCTCAAGGCAAGAACACTGGAGTGGGTTGCCATTTCAAGAGATCAAATTGCCAACATCCGATGGATCATCGAAAAAGCAAGAGAGTTTCAGAAAAACATCTATTTCTGCTTTATTGATTATGCCAAAGCCTTTGACTGTGTGGATCATAATAAACTGTGGAAAATTCTGAAAGCGATGGCCATACCAGACCACCTGACCTGCCTCTTGAGAAACCTGTATGCAGGTCAGGAAGCAACAGTTAGAACTGGACATGGTACAACAGAATGGTTCCAAATAGAAAAAGGAGTACATCAAGGTTGTATACTGTCACCCTACTTATTTAACTTATATGAAGAGTACATCATGAGAAACGCTGGGCTGGAGGAAGCACAAGCTGGAATCAAGATTGCCAGGAGAAATATCAATAACCTCAGATATGCAGATGACACCACCCTTATGGCAGAAAGTGAAGAAGAACTAAAGAGCCTCTTGATGAAAGTGAAAGAAGACAGTGAAAAAGTTGGCTTAAAGCTCAACATTCAGAAAATTAAGATCACGGCATCCAGTCCCATTACTTCATGGCACATAGATGGGGAAACAATGGAAACAGTGGCGGAATTTATTATTTTGGGCTCCAAAATCACTGCGGATGGTGATTGTAGTCATGAAGTTAAAAGATGCTTACTCCTTCGAAGGCAAGTTATGACCAACCTAGATAGCATATTGAAAAGCAGAGACATTACTTTGCCAACAAAGGTCCGTCTAGTCAAGGCTATGGTTTTTCCAGTGGTCATGTATGGATGTGAGAGTTGGACTATAAAGAAAGCTGAGTGCCAAAGAATTGATGCTTTTGAACTGTGGTGTTGGAGAAGACTCTTGAGAGTCCCTTGGACAGCAAGGAGATCCAACCAGTCCATCCTAAAGGAGATCAGTCCTGGGTGTTTGTTGGAAGGACTGATGCTGAAGCTGAAAGTCCACTACTTTGGCCACCTGATGGGAAGAGCTGACTCATTGGAAAAGACCCTGATGCTGAGAAAGATTGAGGGCAGGAGGAGAAGGGGACGACAGAGGATGAGATGGTTAGATGGCATCACTGACTAAATGGACATGGCTTTGAGTGAACTCTGGGAGTTGGTGATGGACAGGGAGGCCTGGCGTGCTTCGGTTCATGGGGTTGCAAAGAGTCGGACACAACTGACTGAACCGAACTGAACTGAGGAATAAAAAACTTATTTCTCATTGGCAATAATGTGTTGATTGTGATGGTTCCTGTTTTGATTAATAAAGCTATGCTTGAGTCTAGTAATAATGATTTATAATTCACCATCCAAAACCACAACTACTTTTGCATCAACCTAATACATCCTCAAGGAAGCTCCTTCTCACCCTGGTGTCCTAGGGCCAAGCGTGATGCCTGGCATTAATGTCTTGAACTTGGCTCTGGGGTAGGTGTGGTGTTACACTGAATGGTCTTGAGGATCCCTGGTTTGAATAGCTGAAGGTAACTGTTGATGAAACTTTCCAGGAAGTGGTCATTAGAGCAAAGAGATTAATTATAATAACACTAACAATGGATGTGACACCCACCGACTCCAGTGTCTGCTTAAGTGTTTTATTGACATCTTGGCCAATTAAATCGTGTAAAAGCCCTGTGAGTGTGGCATTATCACTTCTATTTTATGAATGAGGAAACCAGAGGCTCAGCGAATTTAAGTAATTTTCCCAAGGTCAAGTACCAGAATCCAACCAAGCCTGACTGCCAGAGAGTTCTGTGCTTTGTTTACATCACACCCTACCTCAAGAAGTCACTGATAAGAGGAGTCTGTTTTGAGAACTGGAGCTTCCTTACTTGGGGACTGTGAATCATTTTCAAAAATGCTGGGAAGACGCCATCCTTTAAGAAAACTTTGCCTATCTGATTTGAGAGCCTGTTCACACAAAACATTCCCAGCCCCAAACCATTCTTGACACAGCCCTGGTGCCTTAACAGGTAGCGGTGGCTGCCCCAAGAGAAGTATTTTTTCTGACCTTTGTGGCTTTATTGTTTCCTGGTGGAGCGCTCTTCCTCAACCCCCACCCTCTGCCCAGCCTCCTCGGGCACAGTATTCTGTGCTGGGGAGCTGAGGCTCGACAAATTGAGGCCACGCGTGTACGTGCGTGCTAAAGTCACTTGAGTGGTGCCCAACTCTGTGCGACTCCATGGACTGTAGCCTGCACAGCTCCTCTGTCCATGGGATTCTCCAGGAAAGAGTATTGGAGGGAGTTGCCATGCCCTCTTCCAGGGGACCTTCCCAACCCAGGAATTGAACCTATGTCTCTCCCATCTCCTGCATTGGTAGGTGGGTTCTTTACCACTAGGGCCATCTGGGAAACCCTTTATCAAGGCCAGTTTAATTGGAATCCATCCCTCTCCATAGAGAAGAATACCAAGTTCCAGGACTTCCCCCACCCTCCCCAGAGGATAAAAATAGCAGCTTCTCAGGGGTCACCACTGATGCAGCAACTGCTCATTGAAGCTGGGCCTGGCAGGGAGCAGCTGTTTGTTAGGGGCACAGGCCTGGTGGGAAGCATGAGGGGTCAAGGCAGAGACCTGCCTACAAGGACTAGGTGACCCAGACCGGCATGTATGCTTGGAAGCCTCCAGAGAGGCAGCATGTGGAGCAGATTTCACTGCGACATGTCAGTACATCACAAGGTGCACCAGCTCGCTGGATCGCCTTTAAAAAGAGACCAGGTGTATCTGTGATTCTTAACCTCTTTGAGGGACAGGGACTCCCTACAACAATTGAGATGTCCCTATCACTTCTGTGTATGCTCAAGCCTACACGCAGAACACACTTTTGCACACAATTTCATACGGGGCGGTGTGGGCGGGGGGGTGGGGGGGAGGCGGGCGGAGAGCTGTCAAAGTCCAGCATGGACCATATATTAACGACCCCAAATGCACGTTGATTATAGAGATGCAGAACGATTATAAAAAATAAAAATTTGTCACATGTAGAAATAAGGTTAAAAAGTTTGCTGAACAAGATCTCGGAAAATAAAAGTATATAGTATATACCCATGAAGACAGACACAGAAATGTTAATGTTGACCTCTGTTGGTAGGATAAAAGGTGATTTCTATTTGTCTCCATCTTCTCTCCAAACGAAAAGCATGTTTCTCTTTTGCAATTCGCGGCTGCATCCACGCAATTTCCTGGATTTGGGAGCCCGGTCTGCTGCAGGAGCGGCCTGGGCCTGCCTGCCACGACCCTCCATCCTGGGCGGGTGTGTGTGTGTTACAGACAATAGGCAAGCAAACATCAGGCTGGTAACAACGTGGGACGACGGCTGGCTCCTTTAGAGGGTGACCGGAGAGTCCTAGGCCAGCAATGCTACTCGAAAAGCAAAGGGCTCCTCGCGAGGTTCGGGGTCCGTACAGAGGGGGCGGTGCGTGCGTGCGCGCTCTCAGGGCGGCGGCGGCGGCGGCGGCGGCGCGCGCGCGCGCTACCGCGACCCGCTCCCCGCAGCGGACGATGCCGCCGAGGAGGAGGCGGCGGCGGCGGCGGCGCGCTCCGGCGGTCTGAAGCGGCGGCCGGCTGCCACGGGCCGGCGGCGCGATGAGCTGGGCGGCCGCCCCCGGCTCGGGGCTGTGAGGGGCTCGGGGCCGGGGGTGGGCGGCGGCGGCGCAGCGGGCGGCCCACGCTTCTCTTCAGCGGCGGCGGCGGTGGCCATGCGCGGGACGGCGGGACCGAGGCCGCCGGGCCAGGGCCGCCTCCCGGGGACCCGCGGCCTGAAGGCCCCGCCGCCGCCGCTGCTGCTCCTGCTCGCGCTATTGCCGCTGCTGCCCACGCCTGGCGCCGCTGCCGCCCCGGCCTCGCGGCCCCCGGCGCTGCCGCCCGCGGCGGCGGGGCCCAGCGTGAGCCTCTACCTGAGCGAGGATGAGGTGCGCCGGCTCATCGGTGAGTGGGGACGCCTGCGCCAGGGCGGGCAGGTCCGCCCGGGCCCGGGTGCTTCCGGCCCAGTCCGCGCGCGCTGGACCGCCGGCGGGTCGGTCCCAGCTCCAGGGTCGCCTCCGGGCCCCGGCGTTTGCTTGCTGTGTTGGCCGGGAGGTGTGGTCCCTGCCCGCCTCCCCCCAACGCCGGGCCAGCCTTCCGGCCTACTCCCCAAGCCGCCTAAAGACCCGGGGACCCCTCGGCCGCCGGCGAGCTTCTCCATTCCGGCTTGCTTACAGCCTCTTCGGCCTTTCGCCTTATTCCCTAGAGGCACTCTTCCCCGCCGCTCCAAGTTTCTTTGACCCTTCCTCTATACGTGTCGCTCTAGGGCCCTGGACTTCGGGTACTCGAAATCCACGTTTTATTTAGGAACTGCAGTGATTCTGATGCCCTGGTAGAGGCAACACTACTGTGCTGATACTTTGCTGCTATCATAGGTTTATATTTTCTTTAAATGAAAGAAGTTGGTTATAAGGGCGCTACTGTTCGAGGCAGTCTCCAGATCAGGGACGATAAGCGTATTTTATAATAGTGAATGAATCTCCAGGTACCAGACCTTTTAGCTTCTTCAGTACCTTGGTTTTTCTTGGATATGTTGGAGTTTGGACTGGTCCTGTATTTCAGGGCCCCTCTTCTACGTTGATACCTTCTAAGGAAAGGAGAACTTGGCTTTGGGTCAGCTGGTGGTTCTGTTCTACCTAATTAGTTTTGTTATTGGGGAATTAATTTGAAAAATAGGACTTTGTGGATTCTGGAAGTAACTCCTTAGAGGAAGGTCTAATAGAAATGGCCCCAAATAGGAAGTCTTTGGTACTTGCAGATACCTAGACATTCACTTTCTTTTGTGTATTATGGGCCAAAGAGCCACAGTTTGTTTTTCCGTCTTTATTTCATCTCAGATTTGTGGTACATCTGAGTGTTTGATGGGAAAAATTACTTTTATCTATCATTTTATCCTGTTCTTTAAAAGTCATAAGACTTTCTTGAAGCCTGTTGAAGTCGACTTAGTGTTAAAGTGGAATTGCTTTTAAGCAGACTATTTAGACATTGTTACATATATGGGCTTGTAGTTTTTAACCAAAGAAGAATGCTGTGTTTTTGTAATGTCCTGCCATTCTAAATCCTCTTTGCACTCTAGCAGAATTAGCGGAATTTAGTTTAGCTGAATGAAAATTGCAAATTGGATTAGTGCTTGAAACAAGACTAAAGTTTAGGAAAAATATTGTTTATAAATTAACCCATCACATTAATTAAAAAATAATATTTTAAAAATAGTAATTTACTCATTTTAAAAATACTATGTATTGTGCATGATTTTGTAAAGATTTTTTGGTTAAAAATGTGTATATAATTTGTGGCTTTGTTTATATGTAAGAAATCATCTCCAGGAGAAGGACAGGGAAGCTTGGCATGCTGCAGTCATGGGGACCCAAAGAGTTGGACTCGACTGAGCAACTGAACTGGATTGAGGGAAGGGACAGGGGACAACCAGAGGCTGACATGGAGTGCCTGCCATATACTTGCTCCTCCATGTTTTATACATGTTATTTTCTTTAATTTTCTTGTGACCCAGTGAGGTGAATATTATTATTCCCATTTTAAAGATGAAGAAAGTGAGACTTCTAAGTAACTTGTTCAAGGCTACACATGTAATAATCTTTTTTTAAAAAATCAAACGTAGTGTTGACATAGACCACAAAGTTTCATTGAATGAAATGAAGATATTTATAATAGAAGTTTGATCATGGTGTGGTGGAAAAGAATAATTGCTATTTAATACTTGAAATGTTGTATTTGTTACCTGATTGATAAACATCCAATTTATGCCCAGGAATGAGCCATTGGGAAGAAGGGAGAGAATTTCCTTGCTGATCAAAACCTCAGTCACCTCTGGGACAGGGGAGACCTGTAGTATTTTCTTTAATACAGAAAGAGTTGACCTGTTAGAGTGGGTCTCTTGACTCTCCATCCTGCTCAGATCCAGGCCCTCTTCTTCCTTTATCTATTCTTCTAACTTGAAAGTATTCCTTGGCTACTCCTGGCTGGGAAAGAGCAAGTGGGTGGGGCTGATGTGTACCAGGCGTACTGGGTTCTCAGAATGCAGTTTCCCATAGGAACTCTTATTAAGACTGCTTGTGTCGTGTTTTTGTATCTTTATGGTTTTTTAAGTGCCTTCTAAAAGCTAATTTGAGAAACTAACCATCACTATAATATTTCTAAGACAACGAATTTGCATTGCCAAGTGCAAAACTTATAAGTGAAGTTGGTAGTGACTTCATAAATTGAACTAATTGTTTTTGACATGAGAATAATTTTTTTTAATGCAGTTCATACATGCACATATTTTTTAAAAAATCAATAACGCTAAAAGACTTAAAAAGCAATAGTCTTCTGCTTTTGGCCTTTCATCTTCCAGGCCCTACTTTCCAGTGGAAGCTGCTTTCCCAAGCTAGCTCTTTTTTTCCTCCCTGTTTTTTTACTTTTCATATTTTGAAATCAGTGTAGATATCCTAGTATAATAACTGAGCAGTTGCCCTGTTCTCATGCCCAAACCCCCCTGTTTAGTTACATCATTTTTAGTAAAACCAGCAGTCTGTATTTACATTATTGTGCATATATTTATATTATAAATTTTTATTATACATTATTGTATGTATACATGTATGTATACAGACACACACATAAATATAAATTCACTTCTGAGTTAAATGGTGACCCATAAATGGTTATGTTTTCTTTTCCAAAACGCTTTTGTTTTTCCTGGAGCAAATAAGAGACTTAAACTTTTTGATAAGTCTATTCTGTATCTATGGCTACATTCTCTCATACACTCCAAGAAATATATTAAATGCCTTTTGATATTTTTTTTTCAAGTAACGCATCAAATCATCTATCAGTTCCACTTGTTTTCCTCTTAGAGCCTCCTTGTTTTGGAGGGAGAAAACGGTAGGCTTGTTTTCTCTGCAGATTCTGTACCCTTCTCTTCTGTCTTCTGTCCCCTTTTCCTCTGATCCTGGATCTCCTGCCTTCTTTTTTTTGGTTTGCGTCATGTTACTGAAGTGTATCCTCAGTAGCCTCCTGAGAAGAGTTGCATGGGAGGTAAATTATTTCAGGCCTTGTATGTCTGGAGATGTCTATCCTATCCTCATGCTTTTAGGTGATTTGACAGAATTTACATATTAGAAAAAAATACATATATTTTTGCTACTTTTGGTGGCATTTTTCACAGTTACCTGGCTTTAAGGGTTTCTGATGAAAAATCCAAAGGCATTCTGATGCTTTTTTTCCTTGTTGTTTGAGCTTAAGGTCTTTAAGAAATCTGTAATTTTATAAGCTGCTCTGTGGCCCCTTCTCCTGTCTGTGGTTCCTCTTGTCTTAGTGAGGCCTTTCAATCTAGAGACTCATATCCTTCAGTTTTAAAGAATGCCTGTTACTTCTGATAATTTCCTGTCCATCACTTTTTGTTTGCTTCCGAAATGTCTATTGGTTTGGTTGTTGAATCTCCTGTAATTGATCTTCAGATACCCTTAACTTATGTTGCCTCTTATTTATATCTTCATATTTGGAGGTGGAAGGAGGGGGAAATTTTCTCAATTTTGTCTTCTAAGCTCTTGTATTTTTAAAATTTTAATGATTATTTTAAATTTTAGAACTCCTTCTGTTCCCTGTTTAAATTTCATTTTATTCTAATTTTATGGATATATTATCTTCATTTATCTTTCAGGCGTATGTTGTTTTAAAAATACTTCTGCTTCCTTCAATGTGCCTGTTTATTTCAGAGTTCTTTTTCTGTTCATTTAAATTATATCTGTTGATCCTCCCGTGTCTGTAATTAATTAAGAATGAGATTCTGAAAAGTTGATTAGGGGAGAGCAAGCCTGTGTGTATGTGTGTGAGAGGTCTCCTGGCCTCTCGTGGGGTGCGAGTGGACTTTTCATTGGGAGCCTCCTCCCATATATCAGCGCCTTCACCTCTTCTTTAGGACTGGTCAGCATCTGTGGAGAAGACACCTCCACTCTGCTGCCTCAGATGTGCTTGGTGATACATCAGCTGCCTGGGTTTGAATTATCTGGTTGGGGAGAGATGGAGGGTGCCGTTATTCAGGCTGTAGACTTTGACTTCTGTTTACAACTCTCTTGTTTTTGTGGTTCAGTTTCTTCAGAGAAAAACTTTGGGTTAACTGCCAGACCTGGGGGCCCAACAGCTCTGAATGCCCCTCACCAGTGGCTCCCCCTTTGGCAGGCTAGAGCCTCAGGCTGGTGGCTCTTGGTGCATCCAGGGCTGAGTCCCTCCAGGGGTCCTGAGAAGCACTGACCACTCCTTCAGCCGTGTCCCATCTTGCATATAGAGTCACAAAGAGTTGGACACGACTAAGCACACACGAGCACATCATGCAAAAATTTGTTGAAATATCTGATGTGGTGTTGTCTACTTTCCCTTTGTTTGTAGTTTAGTATCTTTGTGATTTCATTACTGTCATTTTAGAGGAGTCCTAGGAAGATGGGGTTAAAGGCTAGTGATCACTTCACAGTGTGTAAATGGCACACTGTGAAGTGGGTTGGGCTTTGACTGTTGAAGAGCTGGTGACGTGTAGTTTTTTGGTAATAACAATATTAGGAAGAGTAGTGGTGGTGGTCACAGTAATCGTTGACACTTTATAGAGTGCTGCTGACATGTTGCAATCTTTTCCCTATGTCAGGTACAAAATAATCCCTGTTTTGGGTGCATATTGTTATAGATTTGAAGGAAGTATGTAACCAGCTCCTTCCCTGGTAGTAGGGCATGCAGTCTTGATTTAAGTCTATCGGTATAGAGACTCCAAAAGCCTCAGAAGCTTTATGTGGAATCCCTTTGTTTACTCCAGGCCCTGCTTAGGCTGCAGTGTTGGCATTCGATTCCCCATTTTACTAATGAGGACTCTGATTTGGGGCCCTTTGGGCAGTGAGTAGAGGGCCAGGTCTTAACTCAGTCCAGAATCCATATTGCCTCTGTGTCAGCTCTGGGGGAGCTGTGATTAACTGAAATTCTTAAGGAGTAGAATTGACAAGCGTGCTGCCACATGTGCTCATCTGTCTTCACTATTATCCACGTTCTCTCCTGTTCACTGTCTAATTGGTAATTCTGATAGTTGAGTTCCCTGGAAGTCCAGAGCTGGTGAAAATTGTCTGTGGCTGGGGCAGAGCTAGGGTGTGGGGAAAAGTTGCTGATGGACGGTGGGTATGGTATGAACTGTTCATGATAGCAGAGTTGCTGGCGCTAGGGCATCTGTAGGAGTCTAGGGAACTTCCGAGAATAGACTCCGCCTTCCACCAATTAGGAATTCACTCTGGATAACCGCCTCTCCATTAAAACAAAGTACCCTCTGGAAGAGTTAAGCATTGTTAACATCTTATTTAAAATCAGTTTAACACTAGTTGAGATCATTGCTTCTCGAATTAGTCCAGTAAAAATTTTTGAAGCCCAACCAAGTACCACATACTGTGGTAGAAAATGGCAATTCAAAGTTACTAAAGTCCTTCTCTTAAGGAACTCAAAATTTCATAAGAGAGACTAACAGTTGTAGCTACAACTCTCACATTAAGATAAGAGTTATACTTCTGATTGATGTAAGTTATTGTGGGAATGATTGCTTTTGACTGTAGATGGGTGGAGGGTCTTGGGTTTAGGGAAGGTTTTTCTAGGAAAGGGGACATTTGAGTCTCATCTCCAAAGGTGAGCTTGAAAGACAGTAAAGAGGAGCGTTTCATGTTAGGCAAAAAAAAAAAAATAGTACAAAGCCATAGGCGTATGGAAGCAGGTATGTGTGAAATCAAGGAGTAGGAACAATGTAATGTGGCTAAGATGAGAAAATTTGGCAAAACCAGGGAGTGGCAGAATATAAAGCTGAGAGGTAGGTTGAAATTAGATTAGGAATTTGAATTTTATTTTATAGGTAATGCGAAACTGTTGAATTTAGGAAAGGAGAGTACACAGAGGGGTTATAGAGAAGACAGCTTCGGCTCCAGTGAAAGGGTGGCTTGCAGACTGGAAAGATGGATTGGGGAATGGAAGAGAGTTAGCCTTGTTGTGCTGTGCTTAGTCGCTCAGTCGTGTCTGACTCTGCCACCCCGTGGACTGTAGCCTGCCAGGCTCCTCTGTCCATGGGGATTCTCCAGGCAAGAATACTGGAGTGGGTTGCCATGCCCTCCTCCAGGGGATCTTCCCAACCTAGGGATTGAACCCGGGTTTCCTATGTTGGAGGCAAATTCTTTACCATCTCAGCCACTAGGGGATCAGCTAGGGCAGTTGAGGGTGTGGCATGGGTTTATGAGGAATTTGCAGGGAGTTTGGAGAAGACTTAGTGGGGAGAACCGAGGGCTAAAGAAAAGGGAGGAGGCAGAGAGGAATCAAAGTTTCAGATTTGAGCAGCTTTTTCTTATTGAAAATGGTTGAAGGAAAAGAAAAATGAGATGAGCCATTTTTCTCCCAGCACCTCTCTTCCTTTTCAACCTCAAGCCAAGTGTTTGGGGGTGGGGGAGCAGTGAGCGTGTTCTTTCTGCTGCTGCGGGGCCTGTCCTCCCGCTGCTCAGACTCTGAGGAGGTGGTGCTGGTGGAGGTGGGTTAGCACGCTGCAGCATGCTCCGAAGCCTGGATGTTTTGGGTGGGGTTGGTGGTATTGATACAATGTTAATTTGAATCCATGTGTTCTTCATTGGGACAGCTAGACTGAGACATTGTGCAGTTGTGGGTTTTGAATTTTTTTTTTTTTCCGGTCTTCATTCTACACACGTGGGAGAACTGTCCAGTTATGGCTAAACCTGTCTCCTGTGAGTCACATCCTGAGTGACTCGTCTGTTCTGAAGGTGCTGCCTGAAATACTGTTTGGACTTTAAGGGTCACTTTAGAAACAAATGAAATGTGGGTATTTTTTTTTTTTTTTTTTTAGCATCCTGAATTGAGAAATTCCACATGACTACTTTTGGGGTTTTAACACAATTATGCCAGTGTTCTGAAAAGACTTGCCAGCTATATATACTAAAACAAAACAAAAACTTGACATGAAATAGAGCCATTACCTACTCTGAAATTGTATTATGCTTAAAAGTATGTTTTTTCCTGTGTTATTGTTGATGTATACCAAGTATAATATTTTCTAATCAAGATGTTATTAAACAACTTTGATTTATGTAGGACCTCTAAAAATGTGATGTGCCAAAACAAATGTGTGTATTGCTGAATTACATAATAAACCATTTACTGAAAATTCTCAATTGTGTTCAGCAAGTAATAGTGCTGAGTGGCAGACTATTTTTGAAAAGAAATTTCAGACGTCCCATTCTTGTTCTTAAGACGAATATGTTGTATCTTGTTCGTAAATAATGAACATGTTCTTTTATAAATATGTCTTGCTCTAGGTCATCAGTTTCACTTAATTTCTTTTATTTATCAACCGTTGGCAGTAGATGGCATTGGCATTTTTTAATAGATAAAGCTGAGACTCTGGGAAATTACACAGTTTGCTGGAGGTCACAGAGATGTCTGGGGCTGTATGACTCTAAAGTGCGTGCTTTCTCTACTGTGCTGCCTCTGAAAGTTAACAGTTTACATAGTCTTTATCTAACGAGAGTCATCTGAGGGGCTTAAACAAAATACAGATTCAAAGACCTACTCTGAGCAATTTGTTTAGGAGATCTGAGATGGGGTCCAGCCAATGGGGTTTTTGAACAGTATGTCTCATGAATTATCAGATGTACGGCTTTTTCACATTTGAACATCTCTGAAATTGGAATCATTTTACAATCAGTGGTGAGTCATCAGGTAATTGACAGCCTTTTTTCTTTCTTAATGGCACAAGAAATAACGGTGCATTTAGACTAAATGAAATACAGTATTTTAACAAGATGAAATTGTAAAGGAGACTTAGATATAATTTGCCACCTTTCTTGTTTTTTGGGTATCTGTCACAACTTTCTTTCAGAATTGTAAAATTCACTGGTGATAACATATTTGTGGTAATGGCTGTGTAGTAATGTCCTTGCAGGGAAGGCCAAAATGGCATTAGGTTTAAAAGCAATGGAAACGTGCTTTTCGGCTGGGAAGTTGCTGTCAAGAGAATTATCAGTGGTTCTCAACTTATTTTGTGAAAGCCTTAGAGCCTTTCCCTAGACAAGGGTATGGATCCCACATACACTAAGTTTTGTGTACTCTGATGGGGGTTCTTAGACTTTGAGGGTTTTGCAGGGCCTCTTGATGAAAGCTTATGGATACATCTGAACCCCTTGAAAGCTGCTTCTGGAAGGAAGCATCTATTACATTCCGTATATCATCAGGTCAGATTCTCTGACCTCCTACGTGATTTTTTTTCTTCCAGTTTTATTCAGATATAATTGACATACAGCACTGTGTAAGTTTAACATGGCCAGCATAATGATTTGACTTACATACATCATGAAATAACTACCATAGTAGGTTTAGTGAACACTATTATCTCATGTAGATGCAATATTAAAGAAATAGAAACAGAGTTTTTTTCCTTGTGGTGAGAATTCTTCGATTTACTCACTTAACAGCATTCATATAGAGCATATAGCAGTGTTAATTATCGTGTTATACATTATACCCCTAGTACTTATTTATCTTATAACTGCAAGTTTGTGCTTTTTGACTACCTTCATCAACTCCTCCTGCCCCCTGAATTTGTAAAAAGTTTGCAGACATTAAGGCTTATTCTGTTGTAATTACGTGGCTTTTGACAAATGCATCCCCTCTAGTATCACACAGAATAATTTTGCAGCCCTGAAAATTCCCCTGTGAAGGGGGCATTTATGTTTATTAATACCATTACTTATATTTTAAGTAAGTTTGCTTTTAAAAAATGTATTTATTATGGAGAATTTCAAACATTCAGGAGTAGACAGACTAGTATAGTGAAATTCTATGTATCCATTATCCAGTTTCAACAGTTATCATCTCAGAGCCAGTTTTGTTTGGTCTGTACTTCTCCACTCGCAATCCACTCCCTTGTTATCACTTCCCCCCGTCTTCTGCTTGGATTATTTTGAAGCAAACTCAGAAAATTGCATAAAATATTTTTTGGTGTGTGTGTCTAAAAGATAAGGACTCTTAAAAATTTATAATAACCAAGATCACACCTAAGAAATTAACAGTGATTCATAAATATCATATATCTGGGCTTCCGTCGTCCTGCTTTATAAATTAATGTTTATATGGAGACTCTTGCCTGCCACCTGTTTCTTCTCTTGTCGCTGCTCCCCACCACACCACGGTTTAGTTCCTTTGGTGCCAAGCTCTTCTCACCCTAGGGTCTGCAGTCAACTCTTGCTCTGCCTTATGTACTTATCGCAGATCTTTTTGGGGCTGGAGCCTTCTGTATCTCAGCTTAGTGTTCCTTCCTCAGAGAGCTTTGCCTCTCTAGGGCTGACCCTCAGTGCTACTCGGTTCTGTCACTTTGTTTTCTTTTAGGTGGGATTCTCTGGTGGCTCAGATGGTGAAGAGTCTGCTTGCAGTGCCAGAGACCTGGGTTGAATCCCTGGGTCAGGAAGATCCTCTAGAGAAGGGACTACCCATTCCAATATTCTTGCCTGGAGAATTCCATGGACAGAGGAGCCTGCGAGCTACAGCCCAGGGGGTCCCAAAGACTCAGACATGACTGAGAGGCTAACACTTTGACTTTTGTTGTTTCTATCTCCCTCTGTAGGAAACTTAATTCTGTTTGAATAGCTGCTGCTGCCTCTGCTGAGTCGCTTCAGTCGTATCCGACTCTGTGCGACCCCATAGACGGCAGCCCACCAGGCGACCCTTTTATACTGTTTTACTCTATATCCCCAGCACCTGAAACAGTACCTGGCACATAGTCAGGTACTGTTCAGTTAAAATTCAGTGAATGAGTTAGTGAATGAATCATACTTTTTTTTTTTTACTTCACCATCTTGTGCCTTACTGGAGTTCTCATTCTTTTGATCATTTCCCTTTGCCCACTTAGTTATTATCCAAAAGGATATTGGAGTCAACTTGCAAATGGACGTTTAAATAAATTAGTTATAATGGCTTCCTTTGAAGTCGCCTAATTTTCCCAACTCTCTCTCCCCTGAACCCCGCTCCCTGGGTGAGATGTCCCCGCCTTGGCTTCCATAGCTCCATGCCATGTATAAACCATGTGGTCACTGTGCCCATCACATTCTCTAGTGCCCTGCTTCACTAAGGCTACCTTGTGGCTTGGCACGCAGCTGTCTTTCAGCAGACTGCTGGTCCACACTACAGCTGAAGGATATAAAATATTCAACAGAGATTCTGGCAAAATAATTAAAAGCTGGAAAACAGATTTCTAATCTTCTGAAATGCTAATCTGCTGTTAACCCTAGCCAGTGTATTTTTTCATCTCTAGAAATTTGATTTGGGTCTTTTCATGTCTTCCATGTCTCTTCTTGACTTTTTGTGGGGGCACAGTTACAGTCGTTTTCATGTCAGCTGATTCTAACATCTGCCAGTTCTGCGTTGGTTTCAGTTGATCTATTTTGCTTTTTTGCATGCCTGATAGTTTATGAATAGACACAGGCATTATGAATTTTATCCTGTTGGGTCCTGGATATTTTTATATTTCTGTAAATATTTTTAGGTTTTATTCTGGTACTCAGTTAAGTTACTTGGAAACAGTTTGATCTTTTCAGGTCTAGGTATTTAGACTTGTTAGATAGGACAGGAGCAGGCTCAGTGTAGGTCCAAGTATTTCTGAGTCAAGACCTTTCTTTGTACTTGCTCCTGTGACTCTGGCAGATGTGAGTAGGTGATATTCCAGAACCTGTGAAGTGTTACCCTCTGTTAACCTTTTATTTTTGCTCTGTTCTGTGTAGCTTCTTTATGCATGCTCTGAGCAGTACTCAGCCAAAGGCTGGAGGGGCAGCCCTCTGCAGATCTTGGAAGTTCTCTCTCCATGCAGCTCTCTCTTCTCTGGAAATTTGTCCTACATACTCTAGCTGTCTTTGCCTTTCTGAACTCATGTATTTTGTCTGGTTTTGGTTATTTCAGACAAGAGAGTTTATCTGGTCCTGTTACTTGGTCTCGCCCAGAAGTGGAAATGTCCGAGGATTATCTTTTTGATTGTTTGCGTTTTTTCAAAAATTGTTTAACTCCTTAGATTATTTGTTAAGATAATTCAGTCCAATTTCAAGAAAAATTCTAAAGTTTGTGTATGTGTGCATGTATGCACATGTGCAAAAATGTGGGTTTATAGTAGATAATATGGTGTGGGATAATATTGGATTTGAAATCTGCATCTTTGAGTTTTAAATCTATCTCCTCCTTCTGTTATATGTGGGCAGGCAAGTAATTAATGTTTCTGAGTGTTGGTTTCCTCATATATGAGATGCTTTTCAGTGTATAACAGGATGTCTGTTGCATAGTTGCTGTATATGAAAGTGCCATATAATCCTCAGAATAATTTATTTTGGTTATTGGTGGGGGATTTGTATGTTTTTGGATAAAAACTCAAATCATAGAATGTTAAAGGGGTTATTTAGATATCACCTGCTTGATTGATTGCCTTCGGTAGCAACATTTATCACTCATTGAATAATTACTGAGTTTACACTAGACGTTATTTTAGAAGCTTGACATGTTTTGGTGAAATAAAACAGCTAAAGATCCCTGTCCTCATACAACTAACTTTTAGCAGAGAGACGAGTGACTTGCCTGGGGCAAAAAAAATTCAGGCAACTTTGGGACAGGGCTCCAAATTTGCACTTGGAGTTGCTTGCAGGGAGGAATAATGTTTGTGAATTCTCTGTTGTGTCTTTGATTTCCTGGCTGTAACAGCCAACTCTGAGCTACTAATGGCTGCACAGCTGACTGAAAGAGTGTGTGTGCTCCTGTTAGGGATTGGCTTGAAAGAGAGTGAAAGGTGGTTATGTCAGACTGTGAGTGAATTACTTCACCTCTACTGTAGAGCTGTGCTCGCAATACATGCATGAGCTTGGTAAGATAATTTTCTTCTTTAAATAGTGCAGGAGTCAATGATAAATTGTTTTTCAGAGTATCATTTTACCAGATAGAACGTTCTGGCACTATGGCAGGGCATGCTTCGTATTTTATGTTACAGTGCTAGAGATTATGGGTTATGTTTTTGTTACTCACTATCCTTAGATAGGAGCTGAAGAAAAGATGCCCCTTTCCTACAGTGTAACATTTGTAAATTCTCTTCTTATGATGTAGTTAAATATTAGGCCTCAGCTAATTTTCTAGGTATAATTTGACTATAGCTAGATTTATGAGCTTCTGGTGGACAAATTATTACTTTATTGTATCCATTTCAGTTTGTTAGTTTCCATAAACTGGGAAAATTTGAAACAAGAGCTCTGTATTTATTTAATTTGAACATTGATTAAAATACAGACCATTTAGTGGCTTCAGACATAGTAAACGATTTAGCCTTTTTTTCCTCTGGCTCGCATACCATACTGTCCTCAGAACCTAGAAGGGTATCTTGACTAAATTTTCAACTTTAGTTTGACTAACATTTGGAAACCATGGATGATATCATAGAATAATAGAGTTTTGGCTGACTTTTTGAAACCATCATGATATCATAGAATAATAGAATTTTGTGGCTGAGGAGGGACTTTAACTTTGTCTGGTTTAACTCCCTTGTTTTATAGTTGAGGAAATTGATGCCTGGAGAAGGTGGTTAAGTAATGGATTGCCAAAGGTCACTCAGCTACTCATTAGCAAAAACTCCACTTTAGTTCTGTTCCTACATTACTTTTGCTTTTTGCCTTAACTGATTCCTCATGTTCGTCTTTGATGTAGTTGATTTCTATCAATAGCCAGCCATTCATGCATCTAACATTTGAGTGCCTACAAGCACACTAACACTCCGGCCTTGCTTGAGAGGTGTGCGAGGTAGCAGGGAAGACAGATGGTTTGGTCACTGGCACTAATGTTCGACCATTGTTGTGGTCTTAGGAAACCAATAGTTAACTTTTAAAATCATTTAGAATAATTTTTAAACTGTTACGTTATTTGAACTTAAGCTGCACAGGCCAGGTCATGTAGAACATAAGCCTTGAACTAAGCTTGAGCTTAAAATTGTTTAGGGGAAAGTGAATTTTCCTTGATGGATGTTGAGCGTTTTGCAGAAATAACTTTGGTTTTTCAGCTTGGAATTTGGGTTATCTAAAAATAACTTACGAATAAATGTCATATTTTCTAACAAGAGAGTAACATTCCTAGTGTGCTAGAATTGGCGGTGAGAAATTTAAGTCTGGTTATGATAGTTGAAGAACTGAAATGTTCTTCAGCTTAGAGGAGAACAGTCCTGTACATTTTAAGAATAGCATGCTCCCTGTTCAGTCCATGACTGTCCCCCCTTGTTCCTGTCAGCCTTCCGGCAGTCTCTTTCCACTTTCCATCTGCTTGTTGGCCTGCTCTGTCCTCTTTTCTGTTGGCCCTTTCATTTTTACCTTGTGGAACTCAAGTTTTGTTTTGAGGTCTCCTCTGACTCTTTCATAGTGCTGCTTTTTCTCTTCAGCCTAACTGAAACCTAATTGTGAGTGAAATTTTCCTCAGAATCCTTTCCAGTTGCTGGAAAACAGTTTTAGTACATTCCCTTTGCATTTATGGGGTAAGGGTCAGCTTTTTTTCTTTTCTTTTTTAAAAATAATAATTTATTGGGTGACGTTCACATGACATAAAATTCACCTTTGTAAAGTGAAGAAAGAATTCAGTGACATTTAGTTTATATGTCATATTGTGCAACCACCAACCCTGTCTAGTTTCTAAACATTCCCATTGCTCCAGAGTAAAACTCCTTACCCATTAAGCAGTCTTTTCCCATCTTCCTCTCTCTTCAGCCTCTTGCAGCCACCAATTTGTGTTCCATTTATCTATGTGGATTTATCTATGCTGGGTGTTTCATATAAATGGACTAATAAAACACGAGGCATTTCTCTCTGGCTTCTTTTTGGCACTGTGTTTTGGGAGTTCATTCACATTGTAGCCTGTGTGAGTCCTTCATTCGTTTCCACGACCAAACAGTATCCCATTCTGTGTCTATACCAAAATTTGTTTATTCATTCATATTTTGATGGACATTTGGGCTGTCGCCACATCTTTACTTTTGTGAACAGTGCTGCTATGAACGTGTGTGTTAAGTACTTGATTATCTGTTTTCAATTTTGGGTGTATACCTGAGAGTGGGTCATGTGGTAATTCTCTGTTTTAACTTTTGGAAGAACCACCAAACTTTTTTTTTTTTACAGTGACTGAGCCTTTTTGTGGTCCCATCACAGTGTACAAAAGTTCCAACTTCTCCATATCCTTGCTAACGCTTGCAGTTTTCTGTTTGTTTTGTAATTAAAGCTATCCTAGTGAGTGTAAAGGGATACCTCATTGTAGTTTTGATCTGTATTTCCTTCATGACAAATGATATTCATATGTTTGTTGGCTGTTTGTGTGTTTTCTCTGGAGAAATGTCTATTCAGGTCCTCTGCCCATTAAAAAAAAATATTTATTTATTTGGCTTCATGGAGTCTCAGTTGCAGCACACAGGATCTGTGTTGCGGGGCACGGGATCTTCGTTGTGGCATGCAGGCTTCTCTCTAGTTGTGGTGTGTGGGCTTAGTTGTCCCACCCCATGAATTGAAGTTGCTCAGTCGTGTCCGACTCTTTGCGACCCCGTGGACTGTAGCCTACCAGGCTTCTCAGTCTATGGGATTTTCCAGGCAAGAGTACTGGAGTGGGGTGCCATCTCCTTCTCCAGGGGATCTTCCCAACCCAGGGATCGAGCGCGGTTCTCCTGCATTGTAGGCAGACGCTTCACCCTCTGAGCCACCAGGGAAGCCTGTTCCACCCTATCTTAATTCACCGACTGGGAATCGACCCAGCGTCCTCTGGTTAGAAGGTGGATTCTCAACCACTGGACTACCAGGGAAGTCCCCCTTGCCCATTTTTAAATTGTCTTTTTGTTGTTGGGTTGTAAGAGTTCTTTATATATTGTGGACACTAGACCCTTATCAGATATATGATTTGCAACATTTTCCTCCATTTTCTAGGTTGTCTTCACCTTGATAATGGCTTTGGATGTACAGAGGGTTTTATGAAGTCCAATTTATCTATTTTTCTTCTGTTAATCTTGCTTTTAGTGCCATATTTAAGAATCCATTGCTAAATCCAAGGTCATAAAATTTTATCCCTATATTTTTTTCTAAGAGTTTTATAGTTTTCAGTTCAGTTCAGTTCAGTCACTCAGTCATGTCCAAGACTCTTTGCGACCCCATGAATCACAGCACACCAGGCCTCCCTATCCATCACCAATTCCTAGAATTCACTCAGACTCACATCCATCGAGTCCGTGGTGCCATCTAGCCATCTCATCCTCTGTCGTCCCCTTCTCCTCCTGCCCCCAATCCCTCCCAGCATCAGAGTCTTTTCCAGTGAGTCAACTCTTCGCATGAGGTGGCCAAAGTACTGGAGTTTCAGCTTTAGCATCATTCCTTCCAAAGAAATCCCAGGGCTGATCTCCTTCAGAATGGACTGGTTGGATCTCCTTGCAGTCCAAGGGACTCTCAAGAGTCTTCTCCAACACCACAGTTCAAAAGCATCAATTCTTCGGCGCTCAGCCTTCTTCACAGTCCAACTCACATCCATACATGACCACAGGAAAAACCATAGCCTTAACTAGACGGACCTTTGTTGGCAAAGTAATGTGTCTGCTTTTGAATATGCTATCTAGGTTGGTCATAACTTTCCTTCCAAGGAGTAAGTGTCTTTTAATTTCATGGCTGCAGTCACCATCTGCAGTGATTTTGGAGCCCAGAAAAATAAAGTCTGACACTGTTTCCACTGTTTCCCCATCTATTTCCCATGAAGTGATGGGACCGGATGCCATGATCTTCTTTTTCTGAATGTTGAGCTTTAAGCCAACTTGTTCACTCTCCACTTTCACTTTCATCAAGAGGCTTTTTAGTTCCTCTTCACTTTCTGCCATAAGGGTGGTGTCATCTGCATATCTGAGGTTATTGATATTTCTCCTGGCAATCTTGATTCCAGCTTGTGCTTCTTCCAGTCCAGCGTTTCTCATGATGTACTCTGTATATAAGTTAAATAAGCAGGGTGACAGTATACAGCCTTGACGTACTCCTTTTCCTATTTGGAACCAGTCTGTTGTTCCATGTCCAGTTCTAACTGTTGCTTCCTGACCTGCATACAGACCTCAAGAGGCAGGTCAGGTGGTCTGGTAGTCCCATCTCTTGAAGAATTTTCCACAATTTATTGTGATCCACACAGTCAAAGGCTTTGGCATAGTCAATAAAGCAGAAATAGATGTTTTTCTGGAACTCTCTTGCTTTTTCCATGATCCAGCGGTTAGGTGTTATATTTAGGTTGTTGATTTATTTTGAGTTAGTCTTTATATATGGATGAGGTAATTTCATTCTTTTTGCATATGGATATCCAGTTGTCGCAGCAGCATCTGTTAAAGAGGCTCTTCTTTCCCCATTAAGTGGTCTTGGCACACTTAACAATAATCAGTAGGCTAGATGTCTACTTGGACATCAGGTGGATGTTGAGGTCATGAACAGCCTTGGCCTCGCAAGGTTTCCCAGGTCTGCCCTTGTGCCCCACTCCCTCCTGTCTATTGTTTCTTTGCCATGCATCATAACACATCCTTTACCATATAGTTCCTGAGGAACTGAGTACCACTTTTGATGATGGTTAAAATAACTATGGGTTTTGTTCTGTTCTAGTACTAGCTAATGGAGCCAATGTTTATACATGATTGAAACACTGCGCCAAGAAACCTAAATTTACCTTACAGAACACATTTTCCCTTTTAAAAGTTGCATAGAGAAACATTGCCAATTTCATTGGAAGATATTTTTGTAGTTTGTTTAAAATTAGTGTTTTACTGGTTCCTTAAATTCTACATTATTGGCTAAGTCTTTTATGCTGATTGGGAAGAAGCAATAACTGCTAAGTGACTGATATCTCTGGTTGCACAATATTTTGTATCAAAGGCCTGATTATACCTGCATCAATTGTGTAAAACTTTAAAACTTTATTTATTTATTTTTTCTCCAACTACAATTTTATTTTATTTTTAAACTTTACAAAATTGTATTAGTTTTGCCAAATATCAAAATGAATCCGCCACAGGTATATATGTGTTCCCCATCCTGAACCCTCTTCCCTCCTCCCTCCCCATACCATCCCTCTGGGTCGTCCCAGCGCACTAGCCCCAAGCATCCAGTATCGTGCATTGAACCTGGACTGGAAACTCGTTTCATACATGATATTTTACATGTTTCAATGCCATTCTCCCAAATCTTCCCACCCTCTCCCTCTCCCACAGAGTCCATAAGACTGTTCTATACATCAGTGTCTCTTTTGCTGTCTCGTACACAGGGTTATTGTTACCATCTTTCTAAATTCCATACATATGCGTTAGTATACTGTTGTGGTGTTTTTCTTTCTGGCTTACTTCACTCTGTATAATAGGCTCCAGTTTCATCCACCTCATTAGAACTGATTCAAATGTATTCTTTTTAATGGCTGAGTAATACTCCATTGTGTAAAACTTTAAACATTTTAACTATTGCACTTAAGCTGTGTAAAAATTAATCAAAAAGATAGATAAGCAACAAGGACCTACTGTATAGCACAGGGAATTCTACTCAATATTCTCAGATAATCTATATGAGAAAAGAATCTAAAAAAGAATGAATGTATAACTGAATTACTGCCATATACCTGAAACTAACAAAGCATTGTAAGTCAACTATAATCCATTAAAAAAAAAAAAAAAAACTAAGGAAAAAAGTCAATTGGCTAGAAATATATAGGCTTATTTCTGGACTCTCAGCTTTCTTCCATCAGTCTAGATATCTGTCATTACGTTATTACCACACTGTTTAGGTTTCTCTGGCTTTGTTGTAAGTTTTGCAGTTGGAAAACGTAACTCAACTGTGTTCTTTTTCAAGACTCTTTTGGCTGTTTGAGGCCACTTACATTTCCATATTAATTGAGAATCTGCTTTTCTGTTTTCTGCAAAAAGGGCAGTTACAACTTTGATAGGGATTGCACTGATATATCCCTTTGGGTAGTATTGCTACCTTAAAAATAGTAATAATAAGTCTTTCAGTGCATGAAGATGGGATGTCTTTCCATTTATTTAGGTCTTCTTTAATTTCAGTAGTTTTGTAGTTTTCAGTGTATAAAACTTTCATCTCCTAATTTAATTGATTGGAGTTGTTTTCTTAGTTTCCTTTCTGGGTTGTCCATTAGGGGACCAGCTTTTATCATGCATTATATCCTTCATTTGTTACTTTGATTTTTGATTGTTTTGCCCTAGGACAGTGACTCAGCATCCTCTTCTCTTTTTATATCAATGAGATTTACTTATAGGACCTTTGACCCGTTAGGGTTGTTGGAGTCACTGAGTTGTAAGATGATCCTCAGTGACTTATTTTCATTACTTCCCTCCCTTTATCCCAGAGGATATTAACATTACTATGATTTTTTTTTTCTCTCACTTGTTACTTGTGACTGTGCTGGTGCTTTTCTAAATAGGCACTCATTGAAATGGCCAATTTGGACTTGGTTCTTTTCTCAGCCCTTGGAGCATCCTTGCTGTGATCAGGGTGTTGAAGGGATTGCTGTAGTCAATCCCTTCTACTGGAACCAGGCTGTTTCCTGGTCTCTTAAAGTTGCCCTTTCCCTGGCTTGTGCACAGCTGGCTGAGTAAAGCATCACTGAATAAATGGTTTCCTTCACTGCCTCTCTAACCATTCTTCACTGCCCACTTCTCTGCAGAACCTACAGCACCACTCCCAGATAATGATAAATCCTGCCATCTGCTGGCCCTGCTTTGAGACTGCATTTAATTGTTATGTCATACTTGAAACACTAGCGATTAGCAGTAGCAATTAGAAAGGAGTAGATTATCTAGATCCTGTCTTCAATTGTCTATTACTTTTCTCTTTCTTAAAAATTGTTTTGAGCATGATGGGGAAGGAAGGAATAAAGATTACATTCAGGAATACATGTATGATAGTCTTTACAGATTTCATCTTTTTCTAAAAATCAGTTTGTTTAAAATTCTTTTTATTTTTCTAACCATTGCCTGATTATCTGAATAAAAACATACGCCATTTGGAAAGTATACAGAACTATAAAAAAGAAGAAAAGTACACATTATTTAACTATGCATTGGGAGTCTTTGGTAAATATCTTTCCAGCATTTTTCCATGTTCTCATTTTTCTTTATGCAGTTGAAATCTTAGAATATAGGTAACTCTTTGAGATAGATGGTACATCAGAATCTATAATGTTATATTTTCCCTCCCTCTCTGTGTCCTTGCCTGTAGTCAGGTTGTGGACTATATGTTTTCTACTTTACAAACTGTGCTTTTCCTTATAGCTGATCACTTTTTTCTAAATCTCCTATGGTTGCTTTGGAAGAATTGAATTTCCTTTAAAAGTATGGTCTTGATGTGTCTATGTGTCCACTCCCCCATATTAATTGTGGATGGAGATACACATATCTACATGCTAAGATCAGTCATAGGCTGATAGTTTCGTAACATGATTAAACATATATTGGATTCTCCTCATATTTCTGTTATTTTGGGGAAATTGATTACATTGGGTTCTTTTTGAATTTCTAATATTTAGGGATTTTTTGGATTCTACATTTTGATTTAGAGCTATATTCATAATTATTATACTAGAATTATTACTCATGATAAACCTTTTCTCAGTATAAAATGATTATCTTATGTTAAAAATAAAAGTGTTATTAACTTTTCAGTATGTTTTGGAGTGACTTTTATGGAGAAGGATACGTAATTGGTATTTTTTTGAGAATCTGTTGTCTTTGCACACGATGAGAATTTCTCTGGGAATATAATTCTTGGCGCATTTCTGATTCCCCTGAAACCTATCATCTTGGGATTTCCTGGGTTACCCTTATTCAGACAGTGAGCCTGGGTGGTTCAAGGATTTTCTTCTCATTTCAGGCTCATTGTCACTGTTGAATGGTGAAATTCTGAGCTTTGATATTTTTCAGTTTGTAATGCTTTTCCAAATTTTACCTTTTGGTTGGGGCTTCGCTGGTGGCTCAATGGTAAAGAATCTGCCTGCCAATGCAGGAGATGTGGGTTTGATCCCTGAGTTGGGAGATCCCTTGGAGAAGGAAATGGCAACCCACTTCAGTATTCTTGCCTGGGAAATCCCATGGACAGGGGAGCCTGGTGGGCTACAGTCTATGGGTCACAAAGAGTTAGACACGACTTAGTGACTAAACAACAACAATGACAACCTTTTGGTTGGGTATTTTAAGGGAAAGTTGACGGAAAGGTGTTTTAGTCATTAGTAATTTGTTATTGGAGAAGGCAATGGCAACCCACTCCAGTACTCTTGCCTGGAGAATCCCATGGATGGAGGAGCCTGGTGGGCTGCCGTCTCTGGGGTCGCACAGAGTCGGACACGACTGAAGTGACTTAGCAGCAGCAGCAGCAATTTGTTATTACTATGTTAATCTTAATATATCAAAGATATTATCTCTACGAATGTGATTTTTTAATTGAATTTTGTCGTTTGAGGGCTTTTTCCTCTAGCTTTTACTGGCCTTCATATATTATTTTAGACAGTAATTGGGTTTTTGTTTAGTGAATTGCTGCAGCTGAATGAATATTTCTTTAAACCTGATTTTGAAAACTAATTTTTAATTTTCCCAGTTTAACTCTTATGAAAAATAAAAGAAAAAGGATAAAAGCATAACCCATAATTTACCATTTAAAATCAATTACTGTTCATATTTTTTGGTATTTATTTTCTTTTTTGAGAAAATGGAACACACATAATGGAGACCCATTATAAATGACAGACATATTTAAAATTTACTATGTATAGTAAATCATAGTCCTGTCCTTATTTAATGTGATTATAAGCAAAACTCAATTTGTTAAAATTTATTTATATAGTCTTATTGATGGCTTCATAGTCCTTTCCAGTAATTTTTTTAGTCGTTAAAACCTGTCTTCAAAGGGGAATTTCAGTATGTCTCGTGGGTGAGCAGGGAGAGATTTGACTAAAGGGTACAGTGGCTTGGAACACCATCTCTCTCCTCCAAAGAAAGAGAAATTGTTGAAAACTGTTGTTCTCTGTTAGGGATGGATTATAGTTTATTGATCATTGCTCTGTTAGTGGTAATTTATATTGTTACTTTTCTTCAGTTTTAAATATAATTTTGATTAATATATGTGCATAAATGTTTGTGTCTATATTTGGCCTTCTAAGGATGAGTTTTTAGAATTGGATTTACTGGGTTAAAGTATAAACATTTATAAATCATTGATAAATGTTCACAAATTGCTTGCTTGCCACACCCTATCTAACATTCAGTATTGTATTGAAAGAATATAAGCATTTCTCTTCCAACATCAAATGCATTCCTAACAAACAAACAAAAACCTTTAAGATTTTGAAATCATTAAAAATAACAGGAATTATGGGAAAAATAAGGTTAAGGGTAAACCATTCAAGACCTCTGCAATTTTCAAACCAAGTACTAATAAAAGCATAATTGGTACCTTATGGGATAACTTGAACAGCTTGGTCAAACCACTTAGGGTGGCTGAGGCAGTTTCAGAAGAGAGTTAAAGATGATAAAAAATAATAGGATGGAAATCACTGGCTTGCATGGTTTTGAGGTAGTGCAGATGAGAGCTGCTTTCTAAGCTGGTGGTGCTGCCATCAAGTTGGGCCTAAGAGAGCGTGCAGCTTCTTGGGTCTAGGAACCACACAGAGACTGCTGGTGCTCCTCTGAGGAGAGAACCTTTTGTGCGGATGCTTATTTTTAGTTTCCTTTTTCACTGTTTTAGCTTTCTTAAAATAGGGCCGAGCGGGACTCCTGCCTGGCAGTAGCTGAACTGAGTGAGGGTCTTTTCCTTTTCCACTGAAAGTTATAGTTCTTTACCTGCTATTCTAGTTCCCCATGTCTGGGAAGATACAAATGTTAACTGACACAGTTTCTATTAATATGTTGTACTGGTATTTTAATTTCCTAACCACTGATATGCTAATTGATGTTTAGGAATATGTTTTATGACAGAATTAGATTTACTAATTTGATGGGTGAAAATTTGAACTTCATTTTAATGGCTTCTTTGAAGAAATTCAAATCCTTTCAAACTAGGAATAACTACCTTAGTAAAGAATGGCTATTTCAAAACAAATTGTCAAAATCGAATCAGGAAACAGCAACTCTGTTTGCAGTTGTATTACAGTTTTACAGTATTAGTGTATTACAGTTTCAGTACCTAAATCTAGGGTAGTGAATTTTAACATTTCAGTTTTTATTTTGATGGCCATTGTTTATAGATATGGATCACAGGGCTCCAAACTGTCAACAGCTTATAAATATTTATTTGTTGAACATAGAAGCATGGTTTTATAGTGACTCTCATTGGTGGGCATTCCTTCATCCAGGATTTTGCAGCATTCAGTTATAGCACCAGAGAAGACAAGGGACAGGGGAGTCAAAACAGTTCAGGATTGGGTGTTTGCAAGATGGGGTATGCATGTCTTAGCTGTGGGAGAAAGTTGAGGGTACTGGTAAGAAAGTAATGGCAGTAATTGGGGTTGAGGTCAGTAAGAAAAAAACAAGGAAATGATTGCTATAATCAAGTGGGAGAAACAAGAGGATTATGGACCCTGGAGGTATTATGAGCCCAGAGAACAGCTGTTGTAACAATAAAGGGAAGGAACTGAAGAGCTACTGAAGTATTGAGATAATTACAGTTCAAGATTTTGGAGGTAAAGCAATTTATGTATTTCCACTGTCCATAGAGATGGGTTACTTTGGTATGGATAAAGGTTATTGGAGTTGGGGAATAAAAGGAACATTGAAGAACACGTTGAGAGTGGGTTAGTCTCACGTACATTGGGAATCTGGCATTATAAGTCACAGGAGAAGGGTGTTTAGAAATTTCATTAACTGGTTCCAGTATCTCAGTGAATGAGGTAGCTAAGATACTGGGAAGGAGCTTTGTGTGGAGTTGAATTTACTAGATGCTCTTAACATTTTAAACTGTGTCTGGAAAACGCAAATATTTACGCATCATTGTTATTATTACCAGTAATTATAACTGTTATTTGTTAGGAACAGATTTCTTTATTTCCCTGTGAATGATGTTTGGAATTTAAATTTGGAAGTTGTTGATCACTTATGATTATTTTTTTCTAAAACTTTATGTTGGTGCTAGTAACTTTCTATGGTATGAAGACTTTTTGAGATTAGAAAAGAGAGGTAAAAACTATTGTTGAGTCTTTTTTTCTCCGTCTTTAAGAAAGTTTAGATGAACTTTATATATAATGAAACATGCAGATCTTAAATGTACCGTTGGTTGAGTTTTGAAAAATACATACACCTATGTAATCATAACCCTAGTTAGATACAGAACATTTCCATCACCCCAGGAAATTCCCTTAATAACACAGTGATTTGATTTCTATCATCACAAATTAGTTTTGCCTGCTCCTAAATGGCACCCCGCTCCAGTACTCTTGCCTGGAAAATCCCATGGACAGAGGAGCTTGGTAGGCTGCAGTCCATGGGGTCACTGAGGGTCGGACACAACTGAGCGACTTCACTTTCACTTTTCACTTACATGCGTTGGAGAAGGAAATGGCAACCCACTCCAGTGTTCTTGCCTGGAGAATCCCAGGGACGGAGGAGCCTGGTGGCCTGCCGTCTCTGGGGTCGCAAAGAGTCGGACACGACTGAAGCGATTTAGCAGCAGCAACAGAACGTTTTATAGTAATAATTAATATAGGATGTACAGCTTCTTTGATTCGTGGTCTGTTAGAGTCACCCCTTGTTACAAAGTCTCAACAGTTTGTTCTCATTGCTGAGTAGTATTCCATTGTGTGAATGAATATAACACAATTGGTTATTTATCTATCTGCCGAGGGATATTTCTGTTGTTTTCAGTTTTTGCTGTTCTGAATAAGAGTGCTCTCAATGTTAACATACGAGTTTTTTTGTGGAATCATATGTTTTAATTTCTTTTGGTTAATTATCTAGGAGTGGAATGACTGAATCTGAGTAGACGTACACTTTGCTTTATAAGAAAACTGCCAGTTTTCCAAAGTTGTCCCATTCTTAGCAATGTGTGAGAGCTGCATTTGCTCCACATCCTTGCCAACATTTAGTCATTCTTCTGAGTGGAAATGATATCTCATTGTGGTTTTAATGTGTATTTCACTGATGACTAATAATGTTTAGCACCTTTTTATACGCATATAAAAAGGTACGCACCTTTTTATATGCGTATCGTCTATTTACATATCTTTTCTTACAAAATGTATGTTCACATCTTTTGCCCTTTTTATTTAATTGTGTTGTCTTTTAATTTTTGGTTCATAAGAGATCTTGACATATTCTAAAAATAAGTCCTTTTGGTAGATGTGTTGTGAATATTTTCTCCCAGTTTGTGACTTGAATTTTATTTTCTTAATATCTTTTGAGGAGCAAAGTTTTTAATTTTAATGATGACCACTTCATCAGTTTTTCTCTTTGGATTCATGGTTTGCGTGGCCAGTCCAAGAGATGTTTGTTTAACCTAGGTTGTGAAAAGTGAAAGTGTTAGTTGCTCAGTCAGGTCAGACTCTTTGACCGCATGGACTGTAGCTGCCAGGCTTCTTTGTCCATGGGGTTTCCCAGGCAAGAATCCGGAGTGGGTATCTTGGGAGGTATGAGAGCCCCACCTGGACCTCTCTGCACACCACAAGGTGTTTTAAACTCATGGTATGAGGCCCAGTCAGTAGGGAACTTACATTCCGGTTGGCCTTCCCTGTAGGAGGCCGTGGGATTTTCCTCCCATGTGTGGGCTCTGTGTCGTCCGTTACTGGAGGGACACCTAGCCACAACTATAAATAATAGTAAATCAACTGAGAGCTCTGATTCCCTGCTTTTATTCTTTCAGTTCTTTTGGATTATATCGTGGAGAAAACCGCTAATATGTTGACCCCTCTCAAGCACGTGCTGTACCCTCTTCTTCCCTTTGTGTAAACAGTGAGCTGCGCTTAGGCTCCCTGCCTTGGTGTAGGCAATCGTGTTTAGCTAGCATTTAGTAGGTAGGTTTTTTCCCCTTTTAATTGATATTTTTTTTGGTTACGTTGTATTTTGTTCTCAGTAATTACTGGGTTTCTACTTAAGATGGTGATTAAATCTTTATTTTAAATTTTTATTTAAAAGTTGAATTAATTTTAAAGAAAATACTTAATACAAGTAGGATGAAGGGGTTATCACAAAATTGAGTAATGTGATATATGTTAGAGGTTGGATGTAACCTTGGCCAAGAAAGTGGTGTGGAAATGATTGAAATTTGAAATCTCTAGCATTTCTTAGGCATCTTGATATTTTCTCCTTTTATCTGTGGTGCTAACTTGTCTAACAGGAGTTTACCGAGCATCTGCTTTGTGTAGAGGACTGTCCTGAGAATATGAAAAGTGTAGTGTTTTCTGCTTTGCAGTTTAGATTTGGAAGAGGATGTGTGTCTCTGTGGCAGTGGGGTGAGTGTACCTTGGTAACATGCTGTTCAAGTGGCCAGCACGTCATACTGAAGGAAGCCAAGATCATCTCTGGCTAGGGTCTTGACTCACACTCATGTTTCCCCCCAGGTGCCTGTCTCTTTTCCTAAATCCTCATCAGTTTTGCAGGGTAAAGGGGCTTTTGTCTGTAGGCACTTATCTGAGAAGTCTTTGTCCAAAAGGAAATGTGTCGCATTGGTGGTTCTCAGAACCAGGGTTCTGGCTCCAGCACCCCTGTGCTTAATTGTCCCGAGTCTCAGTTTCTTCATCTTTGTTGGCAATGATAAATTCCAGTCTTCTTCCTGCTTCACAGCAGCAGGTGGGATGTGCTTTTACTCTGTTAGGATCAGTATTTCAAGTATTGATGGTTAATGCTTTTGAGGGTATTTGGGGCATTTAATTTTTTTCTCTTTTTTTTCCCCTAGGTCTTGATGCAGAACTTTATTATGTGAGAAATGACCTTATTAGTCACTACGCTCTATCCTTTAACCTGTTAGTACCCAGCGAGACAAATTTCCTGCACTTCACTTGGCATGCAAAGTCCAAGGTAAGAGAGCGGTCCACCAAAGAGGCCAAGACAGGACCACCCAGGCCCAGAGGCTGAGGCAGAGGCTGGATCTGAGGGGTGGGCTGCCAGCTGCACAAGAGGGTCAGTGGCGGGTGGGCTGTAGCAGTACTGGGTCTTTTCAGATTGTGTTTTAAATCTTGAGCCCATTCCTCTAGACTTTCAAATCCTTGAAAATGAAAGTAGCCTTTCATTTGAAAATGAAAAGAAAGCTAGTCATATATGTGACTAGCTTATGACCGAACACTTATTTTCAGGCTTTTCAAACAAGGATGTAGCTCTAGCTGGAAGAGGGGACAGGTGGACCTGCTGATGACTGTGCTGTTATGATGAAGAGATATGAGTGAGGGGTTGGGAATTGGTAAGATAGGTGGTTTAGACATGTTTGAGGTCTTGGATACAGTTCTCCCAGTTATGGAGAAGCAGTGAAAGTAAAGTGCAGGAGGTGTAAGCGCTCGTGTTGGCGCTGGCTAAGCTTCTTTAACTGTAACAAACTTCTTGCCTGGTTTACATGTTGCTGAATTCTTCAGATTTCCTCTGTTTGGGCTCCTCTATCATGGTAAGTTTTCTCTTAAGTCAAAGAGTGAGAGGCTGAGTGTAGAGTCCACCTTCCCCAGTCAACTTCAGTTTCTTTTGTCAGCCTCATGTATAAGCTTCTGAGTAGGATTTTATTTGGGAAAGAAAAATAGTTTTTGCTATACTAAAATAAGAATACCTATTGTAGAGTTTATTTTTTAAAAATTATTACAAAGTGGTGTTTGTTCTTAAGCAAGTCATTTAAATCTGACCCCTTTAATATAGATCTTTTTATCTTCTTAGAAAACAATAATGGTTATTGGGAAAATTCAACTATTACAGAGTTGTTTTAAGAACCGTTCAGACTTTGTACATCTGAACCAAGAAAAATAATTATTGTTTATAATTTGGTATACTTGAAACCGTACTTCTTTTTCCTTTTTAAACAAAAAGGGGATTATTTGATACATGTGTTGTACAGTATTTTTTCCCTACCTGATACTATGTCTTGGCAACTTTCCACTTCTCTAATTACAGATTTAACTCAGTCTCTTTAATGGCTTTATAATATGATATTGTATGGATGTATGATATATGGTTAAGTGCTTCATTGACGTATGGATTTTTAGTAACATTTCTCTTCCCTGTTACAAATAGTTTCATTCATTTGGCAGAAAAATTTTATGGTAAAGGGATGGTAAAAACAATTGGTAGTCATCTTTTGTTGCTGTTTCTAGCATTATTATTAATGAATATAGAATCATAGAAAAAATATGTGTGTGAATGTGTATGTATGTATATAGGTATATGTGTGTGTGTATATAAAGAATGTCTAAATTTGTTCAGAAATTTTTGTGTACTTTTGGCATTATTTCTGAATGGTACGTTGTGATCAGAAAGTGAAATGACTGGGTCAGAGAATGTTCTTGATTAAAATTTTGACTGCTGTTGCCAAATTCTTTCTCCCATCCCTCTCCCAAGATGGTACCAATAAGCCAACACTCCTTACAAAGTGAATAAGGTGCTTATTTCAGTTCATTGCTTAATGCTAAATATTTTAAGTATATTTGTTTGTCAGTTAGGTAAGTAGAAATGATTATGTAAATATGCATATATCCACATTTTTATATATGCTCACACGTATATTAGAGAAACGTACACATATACGTGCATTAAAATACACCTGCAGGAATGTTTGGATTACAGTTAAATTAGCTTGGGTCCTGGGTGAAGTGTATGTGCCTTGCTGTCTAGAACACCTAAGTCCAACATTATTGCCTTGGGGTATCCAAAGAGGGGATGTTCTTTTAGGAGTGGTTAGATCTCTTTAGGATGAAATCTGCAAAAACAGAGGGAGAAGATTCATGTGATCTAACAACATTTAGTAGATGATAACTTGGATATGCTGAATGCCAGCATAAATGACATAGGTCACTCAGAAAAGGTTCACTTGAGACATTTTAATCTGAGGTCTTGTTAGTTTGAATGAGTAGGCACCTGGACTCTTCAAGGAGACAAACCTAATCCATTTTTCAGTAATGTGTGACTTTATTATTACTTGGGTGACCTTATCATTATTTGGGGGAGTAACCTTTAATTTTTATGTAATTTCAGACAGAAAATTACAAAAACAGTGCAAAGAATTTTCTCATTTATCCTTCACCTAGATTCACAAATTGTTACTGTTCTGCCCCATTTATTTTATGATTCATTCTCTCATTCTCCCTACTCTCATGCACACAGACTTTTTTCCTCTTGAACTGTGTGCAAGTGATGGCATGTTTCATGCCCTTTTACCTCTGAGTACATCGGTGTATATTTTCTAAGGATAGGAGTGTTCTTTACATAACCAAAGTACAGCGGTCAAAATCAGGAAACTTAACACTGACACAAGACTGTTATCTAATCTCCAGAACTCACACTTCACCAGTTAATCACAATCATGTCTTTTGTGGCCTTTTTTCCCCCTCCTGTGGCCTTTCTCTGTGTTTCTTGACTTTGACATTTAGGAACATATAGGCCGGTGGACTGCCGCCTCAGTTTGAGTCGCCTGAGGCTTCCTTGTGACTGGGCTCACGAGTGTCTCGGTGGTGGTAGCACCGCAGCAGAGCTGTCCTCCCCTCTGCACGTGATGTCAGCTTGTCCTTTTACTGTGGATGTTACTGTGATCGCTCAGTTCACCAGGTTTCTCCACTGTAAGGTTCTCTCCTTTATAATGAACAAGTAATTGTGGGGAAATAATTTGAAATTAGGGCTTCCTAGGTGGTGCCAGTGGTTAAAAAAAATACTCACCTGCTAATGCAGGAGACATAAGAGATGCAGATTTGATCCCTGGGTTGGGAAGATCCCCTGTAGGAGGGCATGGCAACCCACTCCAGTATTCTTGCCTGGAGAATCCCTGGGACAGAGGAGCCTGGTGGGCAATAGTCCATAGGGTTGCAAATAGTCAGACATGACTGAAGTGACTTAGCATGCACAATTTGAAGTTATATATTAAAATTCTGTAACTCAACAGCCTTTCAAACACTAGTTTTTGCACCTGTGTTTAAAACTCGGTTTCAGTTTTAGCCATTGTGATTGTTCCTCTCACTGAAAGAGGTCAGATCTGCACTGGGTAACCATTTGGTGGGCGTGTTGTAGAAGGAATTTAAACATTTGTGGAATGGTGGTCTTGAATTTTAGGTTCCCTTGCAACTCTGAGATCCATTGTTTCAAGTAGAGAAGCTTTTTATATTCTCCAAAAAATTGACAGTTAGTCCTTTGTTACTTTTCCCATCTGTAATGTTGATGAATATAAAAACAAATAATACATATATTTTAAAGTTGTGAAAAATCTAATGAAATAGTAGAGATTCTATTCTGAGTGAACTACTGACTTTGAACAGGATGTGATTGTTTTGGGGCCCACTTGGGAAAAAAGTTATATACATATATATATCCACCATGAGAATATTTTTCAGGCAAGAGTATGGATAGTGATTTAGGAATAAAAAGGCAATGTGGGATGTGGCCGTTAGAATTGAGCAGAATTAAACCTCTTATTCATTTGTTTTTAAAAATATACATACACTAATTTTTTTTTTTTTTTAGTGAGTTTCAGGGATCTGGCTGCTTATGGGTACCTGAGGAGTTTTAGAAACCTGTAGACAAGGAGGAAATTGGAGTGGGAGAGAATAGATAGAAGGGGCTCAGGTGAATGTATATGTTTGAATGGGAAGCAATGTTGGTCTGGGTACATGTTGGGTGAGGAGGAGCCTTGGTATAGCTCTGCTGTACTTCTGCATTCTTCACATTATCTTGTAGAGCATAATTTCTAAGATACTTCTGTGGCAGGTGTTAAACACCATCCTTAGTGTACATTTGGGCTGCCCTTACTGGTGTGATGGTCATTGTAAGTCAGAAGTTCCCTGACTTGCCGGAGGCCATCACCATTTATTTACTCGTCACGGGCAGAAGCCTAGGAAGGATCCTAGACGCCTCCTACACCTTCCAAGTCCAGATGATACAGATGATTCTCTCTTATAACTATACCTTAAATTCGTTTCTTATCTCTCTTGAGGTCTAATGCCTCCTCCTTAACTTAGGCTTTCATGTTTCTTAACTCGATTATGGAAAAATAGCAGCCTTCTAACTGGTGGGCTGCCGTCTGTGGGTCGCACAGAGTCGGACACGACTGAAGCGACTTAGTAGTAGTAGTAGTAGTAACTGGTCTCCTGGCCTCTGGACTGACTTCTTGCTGCACCCCCTGCAAAACTGCTCTAAGGCTCTCGGTTGCCACCAGAATAAAATTCTATTTCATAGGGAGCCTTCATAATCTCGTCCTCGTTTTCTGCCCGCCCTCCAGCTAATTGTTTAATGTCTTTTTTTATTTCTTGAATGCCCTGGACTCTGTTACTGTGCTGGCTGTGCTAGAAATACCCTTTCCCCATTCTTTACTTCATTAACTCTTGTTTAGCTAATGAAACTTAGACCTGGTGTCACCTCTTTTTCATCTGTGTCAGGTGCCCTTTCCTTTCACACCCTTATCATGCTCTTAAGGATATTTTTGTAGTTGATCTTCTTCTCTCTCCCTTTGAGGCGCTGAGCATGTCAAGGGTAGGGACCTCTTTTCATCTTTCTCTGGGTCCCTCATGCCTGGTATAGCACCTGCTACTTAGATACAGGTGTGCTCCTTAACTGACTATGGAAGAGAGGCACAAGGCGCAGCTCCGCAAAGGGGCAACTTCTGAGCAGTTGGAGCTTTTCAGAGTTCGGATGTGCTGCTTTAGAGGCAGTGGATTCCTGTATCTAGAAGTGTGAAAACATGGGTTGGCTATACTTGACAAACTGTTTGGCAAACTAGTTGCACACCTGGGATGTTGCAGATATTTTACTGTGAATAAAGTAAATTTGAAAAAATATAGTTTTAAATTTGAAAAAAATGAATGTAACTCATTCATTTTTGAATGAGTTGAATTCAGTTTGAACATATAGCTAAGCCTATTTCACAGTTCATCTGTAGAAGGTATAAGAGTTTAGAGGAAAGTGCTAGTCATGCTATGTCTTAAAATGTTTTATAGTAAAAAAGTGAAGGAATGTGTATATGTTAAATCTAATGTCAGGTTTGACCTCCATTGCAACTCCTAGTTCCAGTTTTAGGTCATAATTTCTTTTGTGATTTTAGCACAGTTGTTTAATTGAAGTTTGTCTATTTTAAAAGTTAATCTTTTGAGTATTTTGTTTATGCATATGGTACAAAATGCGAAAGGCATAGGGGTATAGTGAAAAATAAATCCCCTAGCCCTTTCTAGTATCATCCCCAAGCAATCTAGCCACCTAACTCCCCTTCCATTGGCAACCACTGTTACCTGATTCTGATCTCCCCTTCTAAAGATAGTCTGTACATGGATAAGCATCTAGATATGTGAATGTGTGTGTGTGTGTATATATATATGTGTATATATATATATATATATATTTGAAATGATAGTCATCAAGGGGGCAGGAGAGACATGATGAAGAGTTCTTCACCTGATCTTGTTAGCTCTGGGATGCAGTTAGGAACTTTCAGAAGGAGGGTCATGGCTCCTCGGCTCCAACACTTTGCAATTATTGCTTTTTAAGAATTACCAGAGGATGAGATACTTGCTTCCAAAGATCTTCAGTCTTCTTGGTATGTCACTTCATTGTAGATATTTTAACATTATCAAAGCTTCTGATAATAGTGTTCTGCAGTGACTGTGTTTTATCTTGCCAAATAGGTTTGTGGTCTTCTCAGAGACTGGAGCTGTGTCTTACTCTTGACATTGTATCACACTGCCTTAGACAGTGGTTGGTAAATATAATGGGTTAATTGCATTTCCAGATGGGGTAAGAACTCTGGTGTTGCTTTTCTTTCACAGTCCCCTTACTGGTGGTTTTAACAGATAATAAGTTTCTTCTGCATTCCAGAACATTCTCCAGTATCCAGGAAAAAACTTGCAGTTGCATCTGTTAAGTGTCAGATATTTTAGATAGCTGAAAGGCAAAAATATACCAAAAGGTAGCAGAATACTTACACTACTCAGTCCCATCCTATAAGCTGTTCTCTGGTTTCAGGAATTCATCATTGTCAGGAGGGTCTGCAGGGAACTTGTCCAGAGTTCCTACAGCAGCCCTGGGGGCCAGCCTGCTGTATCCCCTGCAGGGTGGGATTTCTGTGAGAAAGGCAGCACTTCTGATAATTTCAGAGAAATTGAAAGGCTGTTGGGCTTCAGGCAAAGTGCACTCACTTTAAATCTGTACTGGGTTCCAAGAGGAAGTGGCTTTACTCAGCAGCTGCCTATATGCAATTACCATTTGTTTCCAAGTAAGGGAAGATTACCAAAAATGTTTATTTCTTAGCTTATTCAAATATTTATATTTTTTTCTCATTTCTTTTCTGAAGTATTTTGGCTCATTCTTTGTTCTGATAAACAACTGATTTTCAGATTTTCTTTGTTCCAGTAGATTATAAATGTTAGCTTTAGAGCAGATCTGTTTCTTCAAAGGATTATTGGCTAGTGAGAGTCCATATAGATTGATGGCATGCCAAAATAGAAAAAACTGCCCTTTAATAATAAGCAGTTTCTAACCCCAGAAACTACAATTTAAAATTTTATATTCTGAAGATTCCTGAGGGAGAAGAGAACTGCTTTGGAATGCCTTTCATGTTTAGGCAGTCCCTCAAAAAGGGAGGCAGCAGAGGGCAGGCGTCGTGCCTTCACACTTTTTAGTGTTCCAGGCTGCTGCTGGCCAAAGGGTTGGGCTTCTCAGAAATCCTGCTCAACCCCTTCACCACATGCCTCTGATGCTACCCAGCTCCATTCACAAGCCCATTTCTCTACCTTCTGCCCTCACCCCCTGCCACACTGAGGCTCTCCAGTGCTGGTCTGGTCCCTGCCCTCAGACTACAATTAGGGCCTTTAACCTTGTTTGCAGTTCGCTCTGTCTACTGCCCCAGGGGTTCTGGTCCCTGGCTGGCTGTGCCTCTGCTTGCAATTATTGAGACCTAGAGTAAAGGAGACAGCAAGTGTGGGGAAGCATAGTAAATTTGGCTTTGAATCTACTATGTTTGAGAGCTGTAAGATTATTAGGCACATATGTCTAGTAAGTTATTGGGCATATGGGAGAGAATGAAGATGTAGGAGAGTGAGAGAGACGAGTTGATGATACAGGATCCCATTAGTGGTCTAGTGGGCTAAGGCTAGTATGCTGAGAGAAGGGTTTATCATTTGGAGAGGAGAATAAATCTCTCCTTGGGAGTGGAGTGCAAAGGAAGAGTGCTCTAACAGATCTGCCTGGAAAGTGAAAAGTGAAGTCGCTCAGTCGTGTCTGATGTTTTTCGACCCCATGGACTGTGGCCTACCAGGTTCCTCCGTCCATGGGATTTTCCAGGCAAGAATACTGGAGTGGGTTGCCAATGCCTTCTCCAGGAGATCTTCCTACATTGTAGGCAGACGCTTTACCATCTGAGCCACCAAATCTGCCTGGAGCTGAAAAGAAAGGGAGAAAGTTGGGGGGGGGGTGCAGGTTCTTGTGTGCCAGGTGAAGGGGACAGGAGCATTGTCTGAGAGTAGGAAAGTAGGGTGGGCAGCAGGTGGTGAAGCTGTGAATCCCATGAGGTTTGGAGTGAGAAGACTAGGGAGAAGGGGCTGAGTAGGGAAGGGACTGCTGACCAGGATTAACGGCTTACCCTGAACATGGGGATCATCATTGTGTAAGAGCAGCTTTCTCTTCTGGTCTGTGGTTTCCCCCGGTTGTGCTGGGCAGCAGGGGTGGCGTGAGAGGTGGTCAGCGTTCTGATGGCAAAAAGACGGTGTTGGTAGCTAGTCTTCTCTGGGGCACAGTGTGGAAAGTGAAACCAGGTCCCTGGATGGATAGGCTGGAGAGAATGGAAATAGCGTCACTGGCCATTACATCCCAGCTATGAGCACAGCCCTTGGTTTACAAATGTGCTTCATAAATGGTGGTTGAATCAAAGTGTTGGAAACAAAGAACTGGTTTTGTAGGAATCAGAGGTGGTAATGGGATCTTTGATAGAGTGGGATTTTTACATTTGTTTTGGTTATGAAGTAATTCTTCAGTACATAGGAATGCTGAATATTAATATCAAAGCCACCAGGAAGATGGCAGGAGACAAAGCGAGCCGAGTGCCACGGGCTCTGTAAAGTCCTTGTGTGACACTGATGATGATGGCGTGAGAAATAGCTCTTGTGAGTAGAAGCTGTGAGCTTCAGAGTACAGGGGCTTTTGCATGAGGAGGGGAAGAAGAGAAAGGACCTGAAGATCCTGAAGGAATGCTGACCCTGCTGTGCCCTGAGGGTTGAGGGTTACAGGGACCAAATGATAGAAAAGCCGGGCTGGAGGAAAAGGCAGGGAAGACACTTGGGAAGAGGCCGACAGTGTGAGAGTCTATTTAGTCTAGTGGGGTTCCCAATAGGGGACAATACAGAGGGCTGCAGGATTGTCTTGGCAGGGCACAGGAAGGCTTGTGTCAGAATCTTGGAGGTCAGGAGCAGGCTGGCCAATATGGGGAAGTGCAGTGGGGCATAGTGTGGCGACCCTGGAATGACTGCTGATGCTACTGGGGTCGGCGTTTATCAGAGGGGACCTGTACCCAACTGACAGTTAGGTGTGTCAGTTAATTATTTTACTTGATCCTCAGCAGTAGCAGCATTTTATAAAAACTGAAACTTGGGAAAAGTTAGTAAATTATCTGATGGTCACACAGTCTCATGGTTCCAGTCCAGTTCTTGCTGACTGTGCTGAATTTTTTTTTCAGGCAGTTGCCTTTCATGTATTGCTTTGTTTAGAGATAGCATGGATATAGGAATATAGTCAATGCATTTTCTTAATATTAGTAAGTATTGCTGGAAAGCCTGCTCATTCTTGGCCCACAGTTGCTGGGCTGTGGCTCTCTCACACCCCCTGGTGGCAGTGACTAAGTATTGCAGCATGCTAAGGTGAGAGGGAACACTTCTAGCCAAGGAACCACCAAGTCACTGATGTGCAGCAGCGAGAGCATTTCCTTTGTTATGAACATGGCACTTAACAAATACAACTTTTAACAATTGTTTGTATATCTATCTTAACTGTAAAGCAGTGCTTTAATACTTGCATATCCCTATAGCGTTCTGGGTACACCTGAATGGCCCAGTACCCTGATGCTGGGAAAGAAGGCAGGAGGAGAAGGGGACAGCAGAGGACAAGATGGTCGGATGGCATCACTAACTCAGTGGACATGAGTTTGAGCAAGCTCTGGGAGATGGTGAAGGATAGGGAAGCTTGGCATGCTGCAGTCCATGGGGTCACAAAGAGCTGGACACGACTGAGCAGCTGAACAACAGCAACAATAGTGTTCTGGAACTTTCAAGTAAAGTGTGAAAAGGGGAACCGAGAGAGGGAGCTATAGTCATTGGATTGATCCCTTCTCATCTGTGGGTTAAACACCTCCTGACTCAGTCAGTGCCCAGGTGTCCACCCTTTCTCTCACACTCTGGGATGCTCCTCTGTCCCTGTTTTCTTTCATCTTTGTTATGTCCTATTTGTTGGTTTTTTCCATTAGCATGTACCACATTTGAGTATCTCCCATTGAAAAAAGAAGAAAGATAGGCTTTGAAGTCTATTCTGCCATTACCTAGTTACATTCTTTCTAGTTAAGTTTCTTGAAGAATGGTTTCTTGAACCTCTTTCCCACTACTGTTTTCCTAACCCTCTGCCCTTTGGCTTCTGCCAATCCCAGCCTTCGCTGGAAGGCCTTGTGACCACTGAATGGGAGAGGGGTGCCCTTCTCATTGAGTCCCAAGGACAGGACAAAGAATACCGGGAAATATAAGGCCTTGTTGAGGGTCTTGAAGATGGCATCCATTCTGAATTTCAGATATTACTTTGCAGGTTGAGCTGTTTCTTTCATGAACATCTTGCTAGCAAAAGGGGTGTGTTTGATGTTTGATATTGATTGATGCTGATTGGTTCTATTAAGCCACCTATAGAGGCCAGGTATTGATAGAGAATATTGGTGTTCCAGGGACATTTTTCTAGTCATCTTTCTTCCTTTCTGGATTCTGAATCACTTGAGATCCAGAGATTAGATGGACATCCAAACATTAACTCTGTTAGTGGTGAAAGCTGGACCAGAGAATGTAGCATAGATATTTTATGAGAAATTTGTACTTTGGAATCTACTTGTGAGGTGAGTGGATCTGATGTAGATCAGACCTTCATCTGCCAGCACATACAGGCCCTCAGAGCTTGGCTTTTATCAGCTAGAGAAGACATTGGTGACTAGTCATGGTCTGTAAATAATACATCTCAACTCCTTGGCTCTTCATATCTATCTGCCTCTCTAGGGCTTCTCTGTCAGTGACTGTGATCCTCAGCAGAATTCTGAATCCTAGATGGCAGGTTGTATAGGAGTGGTGGTACTGTTCTGGGCATGAAATAGAGGGTGGCTTACTGGACTGAATGTTTATTCAATTGAAAATTCCCAGGAACAAATGAACAAGCATAACAAAACAGAAACAGAGTCATAAATATAGAGAACAAGCAGGTGCGTACCAGAGGAGGGGTTGGGGAAAGAGATAGGTGAGGGAAATTAAGAGGTGCAAACTTCAGTAGCAAAATTAAAGAGTCAAGGGTATGAAATTTACAGGGTGGAGGGTATAATCAATAACTAAATAATATGATCTTTGTGATGACATATCATAACTACTTATTGTGATCATTTTGAAATGTATAGAAAAAAATCACTGTTGTATAACAGGAACTAACATAGTGTTGTAGGTCAGTTATACTTCAAAAACAAACAAACGTACAAACAAACTCATAGAAAAAGAGATGAGATCAGATTTGGTTACCAGAGGGGGAGGAGGGGAATTGGATGAAAATAATGAAAAGATACTACAGATTTCCAGTTATAAGATAGGAATACAATGTACAAGCTGATAAATATAATCAACTGCTGTATGCTATGTATGAATGTTGTTAAGAGAGTAAATCCTGAGTTCTCACCACAAGGAAAAATTTTTTTCTATTTCTTTAATTTTGTATCTATATGAGATGATAGATGTTCACTAAACTTGAAGCATTTCATCATGTATGTAAGTCATTATGCTGAAACCATTTTATACAGTGATACATGTCAATTATATCTCAATAAAACTGGAATAAACAAATAAAACACATCCCCTCGGCAGTCATCTAATAAGTCATTTAAGAAGCAGCACAGTTTGGTGGGGAAAAGTCTTAGACCCAGCAGATCTGGATTCTCACTCTGGCTGCTTTGTGTATATTAGACTTCCCTGGCTTGGTGTCTTTGACTGTTAAAATAAAGGAACATTCCTAAGACTGTTTCTGACAACTTGGACTTTTAAAAATATAGCTAGATTATTTGTTAATGACCAAAATCAGTGTGGTCAAGCTATACTAAGCCCTGTCTGTTATCACAGGTCCAGTTTGTTTATTTCCCCATATTATAGGTTGAATATAAGCTGGGATTCCAAGTAGACAATTTTGTGGCTATGGACATGCCCCAGGTCAACATTTCTGCTCAGGGGGAAGTTCCACGCACTTTATCAGGTGAGTCTCAGTGACAGAGTTTAATATGCTGTTTTTAACTGTATCCCCTGTACCTGGAGAAGGGCGTGGCAATCCACTCCAGCATTCTTGCTTGGAGAATGTCATGAACAGAGGAGCCTAGCAGGCTACAGTCCATGGGGTCACACAAGAATTGGATACGACTGAAGCAACCTAGCACGAACGCACACACCCATACCTTTAAAGAACATAGGTATAAGATGCAGAAGTTCTTTAACAAGTGATTTTTGTAAATAAGGATTATTTGGACTTTTTAAACAGTTTCTTCTTTCCCATCCCCTCTAGAATGATGTGCACTCAGCTCTTTTGTCTCCTTTTATGCATTGTTGGCCCTGACTCGAGTCCCTTTGTCTGATCCTGTTTTTCTTCATTAGTTCCCACACTGCAGCCTGGATGATCGCTTCCTCAGTGCCCCACCCTCATCTGTGGAGTACCTTCCGGATTCCCAGCTGGTGTGCTGTGTTTAGCGTCTGCCCCTGCCTATCTGTCTAGCCTGTTGCTAGATCTGCCCCTGTGCTCCAGCAGTGCCAGGCTGCATGTGATTCTGAGCCAAGCCTTGCCCATGCTGATCTCTGTGTTTAAACCATCTTTTCATCTTTCCTGCATCTGAATTTCTGTTCATATTAAATATTCTGCAAGACTCAAAGTCTTTACTCTTTTTTTTCTGCCTCCTCTCCCTCCATGTGTTATCTCTTTCTATTCTTCCTGCCCTGTAAGATCTTTTATTTAACCGTTTAAAATTGATCACATTATTTTGTAATTCTTTGTCCTTGTCTGTACTGCTAGCCTGTGGCCACCTGAGGGCAGGAGCTGTCTGTTTCAGCTGTCTACCCTTGGTGCCTAGTAACGTCTGAATAGGATGGGCTCTCAGGACACGTCTGAGTAAATGATATGTATCATGTTTATACCAGTTTGTTTTGAGCCAGTCTTTTGAGAAGGCCTCCTGAAGATGTGAGATATAAAGAAAGTGAAAAGTTTTAAAACTTGAAAGTATAAGCCCCAGTGTTATGAAACTTTCTTAACTCACTGTTACTAGTAGCATACGTTAATCTAAGCTTTAAGAAAATATGAGAAGGCTGATTACTTTTTATGGGCTAGTAAAGAAATTCAGAAATGCCCATATTGTTCATACGCTGATACCGATGGTAGAATGATGCATTCTAAATTTGTAGAAAGAGTCTTAAACTGAAAGATTGAAAAAAAAAAATGCATGAAAGTCTGTTATCCCATTGCTGCAGTAATTAATTAAAACAGTTTTTGCTTGGAAAGGTTTTTTTTTTTTTTAATGCATAGGTGAGAATTTATCAGTTTCCTTTACAGCTTTATATTTAATCTCTTCCTTAACAACAATACACAATTGCTTTTTGATGGTGAAATTGTCTTTCCTTTTTATCAAGTAATTTTTGTTGTTACTGTTGGTGATTGTGCCTGGTAAGATAGTGGAGTTTGCCTTATGGTTTTGTATCTTTACTATATGGTAATAAGAGAATTTAGGAGACAGATTGGTGTATTAAAAATCATGAGCAAACTTGAAAATAATTCTCTTCCTTTGTCTTGTTTGTTCTTTAATGCTGACTTTTATAGTACTTTATATTTAAAGCTGTGTAGTCTAAAAATAAATTCTCTGAAAGTTTTTGCTTAGTATTTTATGTAAATGTATTATTTTTTAGTTTTATTGCAATAGAAATAAATTCTAAATTACGGGACATTAATGTTGATTTTTAGAACATTTAAATATTTTTTCTTATTTATTTTTTTTTAACAGTGTTTCGGGTCGAGCTTTCCTGTACTGGCAAAGTAGATTCTGAGGTTATGATACTCATGCAGCTCAACTTGACAGTAAATTCTTCAAAAAACTTTACAGTCTTAAATTTTAAACGAAGGAAAATGTGCTATAAAAGTAAGAAATTTATTTACTAAAGTATGTATTTTATATAGATGTGAGAAGATCAAAAATAGATTTTGTCATCTTTTTACAGATTTGTGTTCCAATCTTGACTATAGTTGCAAGTATGAAAAGAGCACTAACTGATGAAATTCTGAAATAATCACCATGATAGCTTCTAGCTAGGAATCTTATTTAGGCCCCACTCAGTCCCTGCTTTCTCAAAATTTTTGTCAGAATTGGTAAGAATGTTTTCCCTTAGAATGTGAAATAGCACTGATGGCCGATCAGGCCGAAGAGGTAAAGAAATCACGGACTTTAGATAGGGGCCCCTGAGTAATGGGGTGTTAACTATGTTTCCTTTATGAATTACTTTTATATAGAAACATTGCCCTGGGCCCAGAAAAATGTGTTATAACTCTACCCTTGGTGGGGTATTGGAATAGGTTTCCTTTTATTAACCTAAGTTTCAGGGTTTTTTTTTTTTTTTTTTTTCCATCTATAAAATGGTCTAATAACCTGTTTTAAGAGGTAGGTGGGTTGATTTTAGATTAATCTACTATCATGAAACTTAAAATACTATATGTGGATACTTACTAATATTTGGTAGTTTTGGCTTTGAATAATCTGTTACTCAAGAAATTGCAGCAGATGTGAAAGAGCTTCAGCACACGAGTTCATAGAGCAAGAATTTTAGAATTCTTCTTAAAGGTTATCTAATCCAACCCACTCACTTTAAGTTCCATAGAGATTAAAGTGGCCAGAATTTACCCATCACAGTGGTGGAGCTGGTTAGTATGTAAGGTAGAAAAAAAAAATACTAAAGAAAACTTGCTGAGTTTGGGTTTTGCTGAGTGACAGCCATGTTCCAAGTGCTTTACAAACACATTTAAACCCATTTAATGCTTATAGCAGCCTGAGGCAGTAGCTTCTCTCATTATCTCCAGTTTCTAAGGAGGAAGCTGAGGCTCAGAGAGTTCAACCAACTTGCCAAGGCCGGATAACTAAGTGGTGGAGCTTGGTTGCAAACCTGTGCTTTTGCTTCATTGTCAAACTGTCTCTTAACACATTTCCTAGTTAGGGTTACTGCTGAGTGTTATGAGAACACCTGAGGCCAGCATTAAAATGGCTAATGTCCAGATATGTGCCAGCAAAAAAGTGGTACTGCATTAGAATGGGCATTTTTTTTAGCTCTCATTTAATCTTTTAATTCAGAGTAAACAATTGCTCTCTCTCTATATTTTCCCCAGTTTTATTGAGATATAAATGACACATATCACTGTATAAGTTTAAGGTGACAGTGTAATGGTTTGATTTTCATACATTGTGAAATGATTATCACAGTAAGTTTACTTAGCAGCCATCATTTCATGTGGGCTTCCCCAGTGGCTCAGATGGTAAAGAATCTGCCTGCAATACAGGAGACCCAGGTTCGATCCCTGGGTCAGGAGGATCCTTGGAGAAGGAAATGGCAACCCACTCCAGTATCCTTGCTTAGAAAATCCCATGGACGGAGGAACCTGGCAGGCTATAGTCCATGGGGTTGCAAACACAACTGAGCGACTTTACTTCATCATTTCATGTAGTTAACAACAGACCGAGAAAGCAAAAAAAGAAATTTTTTCCATGAGATGAGAATTTAATAAATTAGGATTTACTCTCTCAACAACTCTCACATAATCATACAGTTAACATATAGTGTTGAATAACACATAATGTATGCCATGCATACATTATATCTGTAGTAATTATCTTTTAACTGGAAGTTTGTACCATTTGACTACCTCCTCTGGGTCCTCCTCTTTCCTCATACCCGGCCTCTGATAATATCAAATCTAATCTCTTCTCTTATGATTAAAAAAGAAATTAATTCTTGGATTCTGAAAACATAAGTGAGATCATGGAGTATCTCATAGTCTTTCTCTGTCTGACGTATTTCACTTAGCATAAGGCCCCAAAGTCTACCTGGTTGCTACAAATGGTAGGATTTTCTTATTTTTTTATTTTATTGTGTGTGTGTGTGTATTTTCACCACTTCTTTATCCAGAATAGACATTTTTGTAATGAAAAGTTAGCCCCATTTTAGCTTTAGTGTTTTGGTACATTTGTCAGTTCTTGCATATCCAGTTACACACTTACTTTCATTTAATTTTAAAGCCAAAGTGGACTTTAGATACAGAGTGCAGAGCAGGTGGCTCCTGGTCCCTAAGGAGGTGGCGCTGCCTGTACAATGGCGCTTCAACTGTTAGTGCTTAAAGGCGGAATGACGGCCAAGTGTGATGGAGTCTGCGGAGCACACCAGTGCTAGTGCCCACTGAGGTTTAATGCTCAGCTGATGTTCAGAATGGTCTCATACCCTCTCCATTTGCTTTATTATGTACATGAAAACTGACCGTTGATGTAGTTTTCTATTCTGTTTTAGACTTAATATTGAACCAGTCTCTTTTTTTGGTGGTTGTACTTCTGGCCACCCTAATCTTCCAGTTCACATTCATGATTCTTTAGTATGTGATCTTAATATATTTATTTATATGGTTTTCAAGCTTAGTACTGTTTGAAAAGTGTCTGCAACAGAAAACATGCATGTACTGTATTGAATATTAATTGGTGGTACGGGCAAGAAAAGTGTCCTTTATCATACGAGGATGGAAACTATTGGTTCAGTCAAGTTTCATCAGTCTGAAACTCCTCAGTGCCTTTATACTCTGCTAATGTGTACTGTTAGCCTCCACAGAGGTTATAGTATGTAGGTTTTCCTAGACTTCTTGACCACAGAAACCCTTTTTGAGTGAGTAACTGTAATTGGCTAATATAGGCATAGACTGTTGATTGATGAGTATAGTGATGATTATCAGAATAGTAATGTAGCATTTACCATTTTGCAACACATACCTTGTTACTTAGTTTAGGCAGTGTTCTTTTAGAATATAAAACTGTTAGAAAAAATTCAGAAAATTTAATTACAATATATAAGGATTTTCATGGAAAATAATTTTTAAAGCATCTTTTATCTCCTTTTAAATTCAGAACTTGAAGAAGTAAAAACTTCAGCCTTGGACAAAAACACTAGCAGAACTATTTGTAAGTGTTACTGTATTATCTTTTTCCATCATTAGGGATGAAAAATAATTGATTGCAAATAGACTTGATTTCATGAAGCTTAGAGGTTTTGTGGTTTCCAATTTTCCAAAAGATTAAGTGATGCCATGCTACTTAACTGATGTTTTGTAGAATGGTATATTTAGATGAAACTATTTGAATATTGAAAATTTTATAAAGTAAAATGCTAAAAAACTTTTATAAGCAAGAATTTATATTATCATTTCAAGTGGCCATAATTAAAGTATAAATGTGAAATATGTGTAAGATCTTCATCTGTTTAACAGAAAGTTAGAAAATCTAATTCATGGCCTGGATGCAGCTCTTGGCTAGTTTCATTCAGCTGAAAATACAAGCTGAAAGATCCACAGCTTTGTTGTTTTCTGTTGTTTAAACCTACAGAGCAGAAACTCAACATAGGTTTTTATTTTTTGGTAATGGTTCTGTAAGATTGTATAACTTAGACTTCTTTTTCCTTTTCTGATACGGATGCATCATTAAGTCTTACTCTTCCTGAAGCCGTTTTAATGGCAGCATCTTAAAATGTTATTAGATTCTCTTTATGGAAGTAAACTAAAAAAAAATTGGGGAAGAGAAATTCAGAAATAGAGAAATCAAGGGAATGTTTTGATCAACCCCCATGTGACCATCACCCTCCTTAGGAATCATCAACATTTACCAGTCCTGTACTGTTGATGCCTTCCTCTTTCAGACAGGTGGTAGGTAGGGAAGGGTAGAATTTTTTAAAGCACATCCTAGGCATCATGCCATTTCACCTATAAATGTTTCAGTGTAAAGAACTTTTTAGAAGTCATTAGTAAACAAGCCACAATCATCCAACACCTCTTTACTTGTATTTGATTTATCACATGTAACAAAACTAACTCCTTAATGTCTTCTAATAGCGAATCCATGTTCCCATTAACCTGATTGTCTCAAAGCTGTCTGTGTATAGTTTCTTCCCTGAATCAGGATCCAAATGAAGCAAACTTACACTGTATGTGGTTGGCATGTATTAATCAGAAACCACCCCTTTCCCTTCACTGTCATTTATTTGTTGAAGAAATTGACTCATTTGTCTCATAGAATTTTCCACATCTGCATTTTAATGGTGCCATTTAACATGTTTTTCTCTCTTCTAAACTGGTAGTTAGATTTTGTACTTGGTTAAATTGAATAGTTCTGGGTATTTCAAAGTATACCTTTTTTAAAGAGAAAATAATATGAGATTTATCTGCCTTTTAAAAATATTTCATTTGAATTTGTCTTTGAGAAGAAATTAAACTATTTTTTAAAATATCACTGCTCCCCAAGCTTACTTTTAAAATTCTGGTGATTTTATCCATTCCTTTTATGCTTAGGATTATTATTTCTGACAAGGAGAATAGAGTGTTGATTATCCTTGGTCTCTTCCTTGCTCCCTCTCTCCTCCCTTCCCTTTCTTTGTTTTCACCTACCTAACATTTACACTATGACACGCGAGGTGGTATGATTGAGGCAGAAGATTAAACCTTGAATGAAACAGACTTTGTAAGCCCCCTGGGGCTTCTAATGCACCAGAGGAAATGGATAGGCATAAGCAGTGATAACAATATCCTGTGGCAAGCTGTGGCATGGCAAGCACAGGTGCTTTGGGACCCTGAGGAGAAGGGTGTGTAACCTCCTGTGAGGAAATGCGGGCAGCTTCCTGAGGAAAAGTGGCATCTCATCTGAGACCGAAGGGTAACCAGGTGGTAGCAGATGACATGTCAATGAGGGAATGGGCACAGTGCATACACTAGTCTGGAATTAAAGGTAATCAGGCAGGGTGCATCTGGGCATGTGCCCAGCAGAGTGGTGTCCTCTCCTCTGCCCTGGAATGTGCTGAGATGGATGCTGCCAACATCAACCTTTGGGACCTTCCTTTCCCAGCCCTTGAAGTTGAATGACCCCTAGCATTCTTAAGGAAAGTCCTGCTTTCATTCAGGCTGCAGGTCAAGTATAGCTGTTCTAAAAGCCATTTGGTCTGTCTACATCAATCTGTGCTGGTTCATTATTTGTTGATTCAAAGTTTAAATTTTAGAAAGCAATCTTAAAAAAAGTTTTTGAAAGCTGTCGCTTTTATATCTTTTGTCGTGATGTATTCCCATAACTCTGCATTTGCATATCTGTCAGTTTGACATCTCCACATAGACATGTACAGGTGCTCTTGGACAAAACAAAACTCTTAATTCTCTCTTTCCCCAACCTGCTTCTTTTTCCTCTTTATAAAGGTACCTTTTCCACCTAATTCTTTAAGCCAAAGCTTTGATTCCTCTTTTTCTTCCTATTCTGGCATAATCCCTTTAGCAAACTCTGTTGACTCTGCTTCCCAGTCCATGAACTTCTTACCTTCCCCATAACATCCTTGTCCAAGCCATGGCTGTTTCTTTCTTGGCGTGTTCTTACTTCTGCTCTTGCTCCTCCCCACAGTGTTCTTTATAGCATGCAGAGTCATCTTTGGTGTTTTTTTTTTGGAGTATCGTTATGTGTGCCATTCCTTTGCTTGAAGGCTTGCAGTGACTTCCCGTATCATTAGGATAAAACTCAGATTCTTCAGTAGAATGCTGATGTGAGTACTCATTAATCTTCAGTTACCCAGTTCCAGTTACATCGTTTGTATTTCTGTTTCTCTGTCTTCCATTCTGCTTGCTCTTATCGTGTGGATCTTTGGTTCTGTGTCTTTCTCTGTTGCTCCTGTGTGTATGTGTGCACATGTATCTCTGTGTCTTTAAATTATTTCTCTGTTGCTGAGGCTTTCTTTTTGAGTAACATTAAGATGAATATTATTTCATGAGTAGAGTCTTGTTTTCCTGCTTTTATTTTTAAAAACAGATAAGCAAAATAATTTCTTTTAACTCTCAAGAGAAAACGATGAAAAATGTTTGTTTTACCTCATGGGTTGCTCTGCTGTATATTCCTCCCCCTTTGGGGAGTGGTGATTGGCAAAATAGATGTCTTATCTCTCACACCAGAAGCCACTGTTGAGGAAGGGTCTGTAGAGCTTGCTGTCCAGTATGGTAATTACTAGCCATATGTGACTATTTAAATTAATGAAAATGAAATAGAATTAAAACTTCAGTTCTTTCATTGTACTAGCTACGTTTCAAGTGCTTAATAGCCACAGGTGGCCAGTGGCTACTGTACTGCATGGCATGCTGCAGAGCATTTCCCTGTTGGACAGCATGACTATAGATAGATGGTTTATTATGTGTATGCCACTTGTGAATTGTACTAATTAACCAAAAGTTCTATTTAAAGACACTTTTTTAAACTACACAAAAACCCTTCTTAAATTGTATGAATTTATAGCAACACACTACTGGTAACCGATCTTATCAAAAAAAGGACACATGAAATGAAGATCTCTTTTACAAAGAACAGGATACTCATTGTGTATATTGGGTTACAAAACAATTGATGACATTTGTTTCAAAAGCTTAATGTGCTGTTCATTTTTATTTCAGATGATCCTGTACATGCAGCTCCAACCACTTCTACGCGTGTGTTTTATATCAGCGTAGGGGTTTGCTGTGCAGTAATATTTCTTGTAGCAATAATATTAGCTGTTTTGCACCTTCATAGTATGAAAAGGATTGAACTGGATGACAGGTATCGTACATCTTTGGGGAAAGGAAAAAAATAAAAGCAGTTATTTGCATATACATGGGAGCCTACCCACACCCATGCTCAGCGGTGCACAGTGGTGAAGGGAAGAAGGGGAGAGTGATTAAGCCCTGGCCAAATGAAAAATACCATCTTTGTGTTTCTCTGTAGTTTTTTTTAAAAAATTTGTGAAGTCATAAATTACAGTTTTATTATTTGGTGAAAAAGTAGAGATCAGTTTTTTTTCTATCCCCTTTGACATGACTGTCTTCTAGACTTCTAGTGCCTTTTTGAAATAGCCCTGCTTTTTCCTCCTCTCTTGTCCCTCCATCGTTATCGGTCCATTCATCCATTCATCAATCCAGTTTATTAACATTTATTGAGAACCTGCTATGATTTAAATAATTAGTTCTCAACCTGGTTGCCTATTAGAGTCATGGGTAAACTTTTAAAATATATCAATACCCCTTCCAAAAATTCTGATGTTATTGGTCTAGGGTGGTGTTTGGGCATTCAGTATTTTTTTTTATTAAAGCTTCCCTGGTGACTCTAATGTGTAGCGTTTGAGATACACTGGTAGATATTATGCTAAGTGCTAGGAATAAAAAAATAATGATGTACTATCATGGCTTCGTATTTAATCTTTGACATTAACCATATTTATAAAAGTTTATAAATTTGATGATATGTATTATAGTGTGGGAATATAGCAGCTTGTCCCAGCCTGGGTGAGTCAGGATGACTAGAAGTACATTGTAGACAGGATAGGGTGAGAGGTAGAGATGAAATGATAGATGAGTTTGTTTTCCTAGCCCACAGTTCTCGTTTCCCTCCTTAGTGATTCCCGCTTGCTGACTGAAGACAGTCTCAGCTTCGTGACTTGGCTTTCAAGGTGTCTTCCTTTCAAGTGTAGAGATAAGCACCCCTTCCTCTTTGAACTTGCCTCTTATGCTCCAGTCAAATAATTACTTGTTCCTCACCTTTGCTCTACTCTTTGCCCTCCAGGACTTTTGTTCATGCCTTCTTTTGTTCCCTATATTTGCCATGGATTCAAACCCTCTCCATTCTTCACATCTCAACTCCGTTGCCATCTCTTTCATGAAGTCTTTTTTAAGCCCCCCAGCCATCAGTTTCTCCCTCCTCTTTTTGTCTCTCTTTCCTTCCCTGTTTCTCATTTCTCTCTGTTTGGTAGCAATTACTGTACCTTTTCTTATGTACTTGTCTTTCCTGCTCGAATGTAAGCTTTTTCCAGTTGGGAAGCATTGCATCTTACTGCTGACTGCCCAGTCCTATGTGGTGTCACACATATAGTGGGTAAGCATATGTCCGGCAGAAACAGCACAAGGGAATGGGGGAGGCTGGTTGGATTAATTCCTGCCCCTAAGTATTCTCTGTCCCCTCTGTTACACTTTTTTTATCTGAGCAGAGAAAGAAGAGAAAGGAGGTCAGAGTAAGAAAAGAAACACATGGGTGAGGTGTTTCAGAATATGTTTTGTGTGTATGATTGTGTTCATTAGATTTGGGTTTTGTAGAGAAGAGCTAAGGAGGTCGTGAGGTAACAGGAACATTTTGATGGAACTCTCTCGAGAGGATATGGCAGAGTTAAAGGTGACTGGGAGGCATAGCATTTCAGAGTTAGTCTTGACAAACACATTGTTTTTGAGGGTTTGCTTGTGTGTGAGGGCTCTGAACCATGTACAATCAGGTCAGAGTTGTACAAAAACTTAAGAATTTGTGGGGCTTATACCTTTGCTGCTGAAATAATTCATTACCACCCATTAATTGGTGTTCCAGTTCTCTCTAGTTTTTTGACAAAGATTTCCAAACGATGCCTGATGAGAAGCATCTTTCATCATCACTTGTTTTCAGGGGATAGCCTAGTGGTTAAGAGCACGGACTGGAGCTAGCACACCTCTGAATTCTGGTTGTGCTGCTTGCTAACTTTGTGGCCCAGAGGAGGTTTTGTAGCCTCTTTATGTCTTGGTTCTCCTTATCTCTAAAGCAGAGATGATCATGGCACATACTTAGTAAGCATGTTGTTAAGTTCTAGTGAAATAAAACTGTAGGCTCTTAGAACAAGCCCTGCATTATGGTAAGTGCCATTATTAGGCTTTTTCTTTTCAGAAAGTTGCAGTGCTGGTAGTAATGGATTGATTTCTTCTTCAACTCTTGCCTGTTCTACTGCTGCTGCTAAGTTGCTTCAGTCGTGTCCGACTCTGTGCGACCCCATAGACGGCAGCCCACCAGGCTCCCCCATCCCTGGGATTCTCCAGGCAAGAATACTGGAGTGGGTTGCCATTTCCTTCTCCAATGCATGAAAGTGAAGTTGCTCAGTCGTGTCCAACTCCTAGCGACCCCATGGACTGCGGCCTACCAGGCTCCTCCATCCATGGGATTTTCCAGGCAAGAGTACTGGAGTGGGGTGCCATTGCCTTCTCTGCCTTTTCTACTAGCTTTTACTTACTACTTGACAGCAAGCTAATAGTGGGGACTAGAAAGTTCCCATGTAATAATCTAATAGTGTTTGAGGCGCTTGCTTCTTCTCTTTGCACTGGGGCCTGTGAGATAACAGTGACTACCGCTTCATCAGGGGCTGTCTGCTAGTACTGCACCAGGCTCTGTATGTGTAGTATTTTATTTGATGCTCACAGCCACTTAATGGATATGATGCTGTCCTTGTTTTAAAGATGAAGAAACAGACTTGAAGAGATTAAATAACTTCTTCAGGGTTGTGCTGCTAGAACCAGAGCAGAGCAACAGGAAGGACTCGTTGTCGTAATGAAAGTGAAAGTGTTAGTCGCTCAGCCGTGTCTGAGTCTTTGCGACCCCATGGCTGCAGCCCTCCAGGCTCCTCTGTCCATGGAATTCTCCAGGCAAGAATACTGGAGTGAGTTGCCATTTCCTCCTCCAGGGGATCTTCCCAACCTGGGGATCAAACTCTGGTCTCCTGCATTGCAGGCAGATTCTTCACTGTCTGAGCCATAAGGGAAGGCCAATTGTTGTAATAGATGTATTGTAATAACTCAGTATTGTAATTGTATAAAGCACTTATATTTGGTTTCCCTGATGGCTCAGATGGTAAAGAAACTGCCTGCAATGCAGGAGATCTGGGTTCAATCCCCGGGTTGGGAAGATTCCCTGGAGAAGGGAATGGCTACCCACTCCAGTGTTCTTGCCTGGAGAACTGCATGAACAGAGGAGCCTGGCAGACTACAGTCTGTGGGATCACAAAGGGTCAGACACAACTGAGCAATTAACACTTTCACTTCTTTTTTCACTTGTTACATGCCAGGCACTGTTCCACGTGCTTTATATCCATTAATTCCCTTAGTCTTGACAACAGCCTTGTGAGGTTTGATGGAACCCATGGCTCCACAGAATTCCTTGCACAGAGATGATAGGGAGTTCTTCCATACCTGACACTCAGGAGCCAGAGTCCTGTTCTACACAGCTTATTTAGAGGCAGCGACCAAAACTGCCTAAGGGGGTGCTCATGCCAGGGGCAGTTGGAGCCCACGTGTGTGACTTGCCCTGTCGTGACAGTACAAGCTCATCTTTTCCGTCTCTGCTGTGCTGGGGGAGTGTGTTCTGGAAAATCAGAGCTTCTGTGAAGTCTTTGCACAGAGGGACTGGCCTCTGCCCTGTCTGCCCCATAGTCTGTCTCTGTTGGCTCTTGAATATAGGAGAACTCATTCCTTTGTGGGGTGCTTGAACTTGTTTGACAATATCTTCATTTTCCATTGTCTCATTACTGGCGACAAGGCCGTTTTATTTCCCTGTATTCATTTCTGTGTCTGGTGTCTAATAGCTATCGTTGAATGAATATTGCATGAAGAATTTCTTGAAGAAAGAATGACTGGAGAGAGGCAGGAAGCCATTCTGTTAGAGCGACAGTAGTTCTTTGCCTCTTTTGATACATATCAATAGCTCATATCAGAAGCAACCATTCTGTGTGCTTTATATAGCCTTCTATATGAAGAAAGTGTGTTTTTCTCTGTTTATTTATTGATTGATCCAATAAGTGTTAATTGAGCTCTCACTGAGGCTCAGTTGGGCCCACTTGAGGCCTCTTGGGCCAGGCCCTGGCTTTAGTGTTGGGGAGGAAGGAGTGGTGGGAGGCTCTCATAAAAAATATATAAAAAAACATGTATTTTTCCTGCTTTCGTGGAGTTTATAGTCTGCTGTAACAGATATTAAACCAGATATTAAACCAGAAACCCCTGCTAGAATGTAGGCTTCATGAAAGTAGGGACCTTTGTTTATTGTGTTCACTGCTGTATCGCTAGCACTTGGCACAGTATCTGGCATTTAATATACGCTTAGTAAATAGTGTTGAATGAATAAATGAATTAGATATATAAATATAAATTATAACAAGCGCTCTGAAGGAAAATGATGATCTTTGCCCTAAATTCTAACTTTAACTCTATAGCAGAGTTAATATCTGCTAATCTTACTGGCTTATGAAAGTTAAATGAGATAATTAATTTAGACTGGTATTAAACTATTAAGTGTAAGCAAGTGTACAATTTTTATCTCACTTTTTACCTCATGTGCTATAGCTATGTAAATATTGATTTTAATAGGTAACAAGGGTTGATCCTCAAATGCTCTATCTTTCTCTCATAAATCTGGGATTTCAAAGGTTTGTTCTGACCCCTTGACATAGTGCTTTGCTCATTATTCAGTTCAGTTCAGTCGCTCAGTCGTGTCCGACTCTTTGCGACCCCGTGAATCGCAGCACGCCAGGCCTCCCTGTCCATCACCATCTCCCAGAGTTCACTCAAACTCATGTGCATCGAGTCAGTGATGCCATCCAGCCATCTCAGCCTCTGTCGTCCCCTTCTCCTCCTGCCCCCAATCCCTCCCAGCATCAGGGTCTTTACAATGAGTCAGCTCTTCGCATGAGGTGGTCAAAGTACTGGAGTTTCAGCTTTAGCATCATTCCTTCCAAAAAACACCCAGGACTGATCTCCTTCAGAATGGACTGGTTGGATCTCCTTGTAGTCCAAGGGACTCTCAAGAGTCTTCTCCAACACCACAGTTCAAAAGCATCAATTCTTCGGTGCTTAGCTTTCTTTACAGTCCAACTCTCACATCCATACGTGACCACTGGAAAAACCATAGCCTTGACTAGACTGACCTTTGTGGGCAAAGTAATGTCTCTGCTTTTGAGTATGCTATCTAGGTTGGTCATAACTTTCAGCCACTAAATACGTACATGCTCATAATGTTGCATGCCCAGGCTTTTCAAGAATTCTGAGGTGGTACAAGAGTGCCACCTACTGTTGAATTGCTGAAGAGAAACACAGTAACTGGGATCTGTGCATATTTATTCAGTCATCGGTGCTGGTTGCAGGGAATATTTAAATTGTACTTTCCACATATATTATGTAACTTAAGCCTCCCCTAAATCCTGGGATGTGGGTTTTCTTAATCCCATTTTATGGGTAAGTATTTGTATTCTATTATTTTCTCCATCTTTGAGAATGATAATGCTTCTTTTCCCTCCCCATTATTGAATCCTGGACTTCTACAGTTTTAATTTCTGATGTGATCTTTGAGTTGTGCTCAGAACTCCAAAAACGGGTGCTCTGTGGTACTAAGGATTAGGGATGGTAATATTAGTAATAATGAACATAAATAGTAATAATAATTTATAAATGTATATTTGAGGAGAGGGCACTGACCTAAAAGGATTATATTTTTCATGTAATTATTTTAGCAACCTTTTCAGGAGGTAGTATTATAGTCATTTTATCCATCAGGAATTTGAGGCTCCAAAAGCACTATTTTGCCTAAGGTCGTGCAGCTAGTTAATAAATGGTGGTGCTGGCAGTTTGGATTCAGGGTTATACTTTCCATCTCTTCACTGTGCTATCCTGTACCTACTATACATGTAGACCTATATAGATCAATGTTTGAGTAGCAGCTTTTTGTCATGTGTACTTTTAATCACTGGGTTTTGAAAATACAGAACTATTGTGTGGGGTGTGGTCATTCAAAAGATTTTCATATTTAGGAAAGTTTGGAGTCTCTGATTGGACTCTGCTGATTCTGCAGCTAAGGGAGACATGGAAGGTAGCCCTTTCTTCTTGAGGGTATGACATCTTGCCTTTGATTTCACACTTCATGCTGAATTTCTATGCTTTACTTTTCCACTGCTTCAGAATTACTAGACTTGAGGCAGTGTAATTAGAATGTGGTCGAGGGTGACCTGGGATAAGGTGGTTGTGCACTGACAAAATGAAAGGACATTGACTTGTAGTTATCTTGAGTATGAAGTTATTTGAGCCTAGCATCTTCTGGGTCTCTTGATTACTTAAAAAATGTGGGATAATAAAATGCTTCAAGTGCTAACAATTTCTAATAAATTCTATAAATTCCCAAAAGGTGGGATTAGGGTTGTAGAAGAAGCAAAATGTATTCGATTAAACAGACTTGAACCAGGTAGGATATCCCTTCCCAAGCTTTGAGCATGTTTGATTTGCTTTCATATGCCGTCATCTGTAGGCCATGTGGTTATGGACCATCATTAAAAGAATCCTGTCTTTATACTCCTTTTCTTAAAAGCAATCTAAATTGAGTGGCATGAGTTCTTGACTAAGTGTTGGTCCACAGTTCCCTAACATATTGTATGAGGTTCAAGACTGCTATCTATGGTATTTGAAGAATGCTACATTTTGTGAGTGACTTTGATATGATGAATCACCTGATAATTGTGGAGATAGGAAAGAAAAAGAATAGAGCTCTGCATTATGAGATAGAGTAAAATTTCGGTATGAAACATTTGTGATGGAGATCCATGCATTATTGTGATCTCTGTTAAGGTTTTAAGCTGGTTATAATGGCTCCATGCATTTTGTAGGTATTGAAAAAGGAAATTTCTCATTGAAGCTGACTTGCCAAGTATTTCTCTTTTAAAAATTATTTGCAGCATCAGTGCCAGCAGTAGTTCCCAAGGGCTGTCTCAGCCATCTACCCAGACGACTCAGTATCTGAGAGCCGACACACCCAACAATGCAACTCCTATTACCAGTAAGAGTTAATTTAATTCTAAAAGTTAAAGATGATTTACTAAAATTGTTTATGGTCTGTCTGTCCTTGGTCCTGTCTGTCTTGTCCTTGGTTAATTACGTATGGGACATATGCCATGCTATATTCATAGAATCTAACATGTATGAATTAGGCTTAAACTTTTATTTTCTAGAACATTGAATGAAACATTCCAAAATTAAAGTATTAAAATTTTAGGTTTAGTTGTTAGAATTAGTTTTAGGGAGGTTTCTATAGATTATGTTAAAAGGGCTACTGAATCACTTCTGTACAAATTCAAAAGGAGGATTTTCAAGTAGTTAGAATAAGCTCCTGAGCTGTATGAAGACAGAGACTTGGATTTTAATGAATTATTTGATGGTCTCATGGGCTGTGGTAAGGACTTTACATTGTTTTCTGATCATGATGGTAAACTAGCTGCCATTGGAGATCTAATTTCCTTTATTTTGAACAGGATTTTAATTAAAGTTTTTATACTGTAGCTGTTCAGGGGAAAATAAACATTCTTGGAGTATAATTTAGACATAATGAGGATTGAGAAACGTCATTCACCAAACAAGAAACAACACAATCATCAGGATACACAGTGGGCCACAAGTCAGGACTCAACTCATTGGTGCCATTGATTAATTAGGTTCTTGTAGGCAAGATACCTTTATCTCCCTTGGACTGACATTTACTTTCTAGTAAACTAAAATTAAGAATATCTGTTTTTGGACTTCCCTTGTGGTCCAGTGGTTAAGAATCTGCCTGCCAGTACAGGGGACACAGGTTAGATCCCTGGACTGGGAAGATCCTACAGGCTACAAAGCGACTAAGCCGGTGGACCACAGCTACTGAATCTGCATGCTGCAAAATACTGAAGCCCGCGTGCCTTAGAGCCTGTGCTCCGCAACCAGAGAAGCCCCCACAGTGAGAAGCCATGCACTGCATCTAGAGAGCAGCTCCCACACACCACAACTAGAGACAAGGCCAGGCACAGCAGTCAAGACCCAGCACAGCCCCCAAATAAACACATGATCCTAGGAGGGAATGCAAAATGTACAGTCAATTTAAAAAAATGATAAACAACATTATTTAAAAAATAAGAATATCTGTTCTTCACCCAGTGCCCTCCTATGGTCTTTCAGTATTGTTTCTCATTAAGAAGAATGAGGATTCTTTGGAGAAATGGATGATATCAGGACTGGGTCAGGAATAAGTAAGATAACCTGGGACATTTGTTGAGCCAAAAATCAAGGAAACTACTAAAGACAAGAGCTTTCCAAATTGGAACCATTGAGCATCAAAAAGAATAATGACTGCAATAGATTGAAGTGATATAAAAGTGAAATGTAGAAATGTGTAAAAATCCACAAATTTGTAGTGATACTTTTTTTAAAAAAAGTTTATTATGGGAGTTAACTGAGGCACCAATAATACCTTACTGTGACAGCTGAGCATGAACTATTTTGCAGTAACCAGATAGTGCTGGCTTACGAAGGGAACATTTTTTTTTTTAACAGAAAAATCCCAGCTAATAAATGCAGAAGGAATAGTAGAATCAGAATATCATACTTGTATCCCCTAATAAAATACTTGATTCAGGAAAGGATTGTCCATGTTTTAAACTATACGAACAAAGAGAGGTAGGGAGCTTTACCATTTGAGGGATCATAGTGTTACTGCCTGAATCCACTCCTGGAACTTAGCATCATTAAAAGTAGGATAGCTAGGTAGTTTGTATTCCCAGGTGGAATATTCTTGTCTTCTTCCCCCACAGAGAGTTAACCTGGATCTAATTGAGGCTATAAGGCTGACTCAGTTTACAGGGATAGAGGAATGAGTTAGATGACACTGGAAGAGTCAGATGCTGGACTTTCTCCAGGATAGTTGATCTAGTGTCTTTAGTAAGATGTGGCAAGAAAAACGAAAGGGGAAAGAAGTGGGCATTGTAGCTTAATCTGAGAGAAATCTGAGAGAAATCATAGCAGCAGTTAACATCTCCACCAAGGAAAGAAAGATGTATGTCCCTCAGGATATAAAATGATAGATGTGAGGGTAGTTCAGACTATTCCTAAGAAACACATCATTGCTTTAAATGTTTAGCTTTGCTCATTAGAGTCATTCTTGATTGTGGATATAACCTTAAAGAGGTAGATAAGCAAATTATGATATATGCTAAAAGCAAAATGCATTTTAAAAAGTCAGTGGAAGTACAATTATTTTTTGACAGATTTATAAGTTTACCACCAATAAGTTTACTTGTTTTTGTAGACATTACCTTAAGGAGATAGATACTTCGTATGATACAAAATAAATAGTGTTTTTTAAAAAAACCAACAGAAATGTATTTGCCTGTAAATAAAAAAAAGTGAAAGGAGCAGAAAAAAACACTTGAAGATAAAGGAGTCAAGAGTTTTCAAAAATAACAAACCACAGCAGTATACAAATGGAAGAAACTCAGAGAGCTCCAGGAAGGATGAAACCCTCATGTATACTAGGCACACACACCCAGACGTATCGTGGTCAAGCTGCTCATCAGTGCGGTCGGGTTTTGTCATCCTAGTGCATCCTTTTATAATCAAGTTTTTCAAAGCTTTTCATGTAGTTCTTCCAGCAGCCACCAATAATCATTGTCTGAGTCCACCCTTTCTTTCGGGATTTTTCTCCCCTAAAATAACCATTCCAATTTCTGCTTGCTAATAACACTAGATCTTCCTTTTATTCTAACTTTTTTTTGTTGCAATGAGAATTTTAATTTATGGCCAGAAATTTTGTTTTGCTATCATCATATTAAGAATGAATATGAATCAAGGGAACTGAAAAACGAATATGAATCTCACAAAGGTATGACTGGCTGTATGGATGCTAGAATGATTAAACCAATTATATATATATATATATATTTTTTTTTTTTTTAAGAAAAGCTATTTTTACAAACATCTCTTCATTTGAAGTTTTTTTGTTAGGAGACTATATTAGAAAATCTTTGGAGAAAAAAGCAGTTCATTCAAGGGATTAGATTAATTCCATGAGTCAAAGCTTGTTTCATTTGGCAGAAAAGCAATTGAAGTGGTATTAATAAAATATTATTTTTAGTATTTCTTGTTTTAATTCTGCATTTAAAGGTTTTGGGGTAGGTGGGAAAGTGTTTCTTTAAAATTTAGTATGGCCTTCATAAATAATTCTCCCTGTATGTGCCTTTTTCCTTTTTGATTCTTACCTTCATTTGTTCCTATGACTTGACTCCTGGGGTTCTAACTGAACTAGTTGATCCTGATGCCATAAGAAGGTATTTATATTTCTTGGTTTGGCTTTGTTGGCTCCTCAGGTTATCCTACCTTGCGGATAGAGAAGAATGACCTGAGAAGTGTCACTCTTTTGGAGGCGAAAGCTAAGGTGAAGGATATCGCAATATCCAGGGAGAGGATAACTCTAAAAGATGTACTCCAAGAAGGTACCTATTCTCTCAAAATCAGGTTTTCAAGGAAGATTTACTGTTAGTATAAATATTTTTTTGTTTCACATTTTAAGAATTTCATCTCATTTCATCCCTAAGGATAGAAAGCAGTTCAGTTCAGTTCAGTTCAGTTCAGTCGCTTAGTCATGTCCGACTCTTAGAGACCCCATGAACTTCAGCATTCCAGGCCTCCCTGTCCATCACCAACTCCCGGAGTCTACCCAAACCCATGTCCATCGAGTCAGTGATGCTATCCAACCATTTCATCCTCTGTCATCCCCTTCTCTTCCTGCCCTCAATCTTTCCCAGCATCAGGGTCTTTTCAAATGAGTCAGCTCTTCACATCAGATGGCCAAAGTATTGGAGTTTCAGCTTCAACATCAGACCCTCCGATGAACACCCAGGACTGATCTCCTTTAGGATGGACTGGTTGGATCTCCTTGCAGTCCAAGGGACTCTCCAGAGTCTTCTACAACACCACAGTTCAAAAGTATCAATTCTTTGGCACTCAGCTTTCTTTATAGTCCAACTCTCACATCCATACATGACCACTGGAAAAACCATAGCCTTGACGAGACGGACCTTTGTTGGCAAAGTAATGTCTCTGCTTTTTAATATGCTGTCTAGGTTGGTCATAACTTTCCTTCCAAGGAGAAAGTGTCTTTTAATTTCATGGCTGCAATCACCATCTGCAGGGATTTTGGAGCCCCCCAAAATAAAGTCAGCCACTATTTCCCCATCTATTTCCCATGAAGTGATGGGACCAGATGCCATGATCTTAGTTTTCTGAATGTTGAGTTGTAAGCCAGCTTTTTCACTCTCCTTTCACTTTCATCAAGAAGCTCTTTAGTCCTTCTTTACTTTCTGCCATAAGGATGGTGTCATCTGCATATCTTAGGTTATTGATATTTCTCCCGGCAATCTTGATTCCAGCTTGTGCTTCTTCCAGCCCAGCGTTTCTTAGGATGTACTCTGCATATAAGTTAAATAAGCAGCCTTGACGTACTCCTTTTCCTATTTGGAACCAGTCTGTTGTTCCATGTCCAGTTCTAACTGTTGCTTCCTGACCTGCATACAGGTTTCTCAAGGGACAGGTCAGGTAGAAAGCAGTGCACAATTTATTTCCTGTATAAAACTGATCTTTATTTTCCCTTTCTGTAGATTTTTAACTTGCCTTATTAAGCTTTGAAACGATTTTGATATTCAAGTATATTAAAGCATGATTATTAGTGTTTATCACCTTTAAAAGGATATATCCTGTTTAGTTCTTGTCCAAAGATGATCACTTGCTCACAGGCCTTTTTGAAACAGTCTAAGTAATTTTCTCTGTGATGGAAAGTACAGGGGTTCCAGCAGAAGGAGATGCATCGGTATTGGAGTTATGCCCAAATTCCAGTCTCAGTCCCACAGTTTATTACCTAGATGACCTTAGAGAAATCATTTCCTGTCTTCCATAGCCAGTTTCCTTGTCTGTAAATATGGGCTTATGTTTTCTACTTTAGACACGAAGATTAGATGAACTGATGTACATTACATGAAGTAACACATGATAAGTGTTTGAGAGATAAGACCCTGCCCTTCCCTGTTCGCTGGTCCTTGCTTTCTTTTTTGAGTTTCAGGGTATTGACTGGGGACAATGCTGAAAGAAGAGGACAGAAATTAATAATAAAATGCTTTACTGAACTCTTCAAGTTGTTCAATAGACAGTAACTTTCCCCTTCCATAACTCAGTTTGAAGTGTTTTAGATGCCTGTGAGTCATTCTGAATTCATCTGTCAGTTAGAGATGCTTGTTTGTCAGTCACAGCTAAGGGAGGGGCTTGAACTGTCCCAGAGGCAAATAGTCATTAACGGAAGCAGGTTTTTATTGTGTGTTTTTGAATGTATAAGGAGAGTCCATTTTTCTCCTTTGTCATTGCTCTGAGGCTCAAAACTCATAAATGTCTCTGTGGATAGCCCATTACTGAGCTCCAGTGCTCCTAGCTGTATCGTTAGTTTGTTTAGGCTATTTCAGAATGAATTCTCATAGACAGTTTAAATACATCTTTTCTAAAAGCAAGTTAAGATGTTTTGTAGTTTAAAAAGAAGAAAAATAAAGATTTGAGTCTTTCTATGCTAGGGCTGGAGTAATGTTGATCACATTTGGCCTTGTTATATTTAAGTTGTATTGTGCCAGAAAATTTTGTACTTATAATTTTATAAGCATTATCATATGATCTCAGTAATTATTGTTTTTCCTTCTAGGTACTTTTGGGCGTATTTTCCATGGGATTTTAGTAGATGAAAAAGATCCAAATAAAGAAAAACAAGCATTTGTGAAAACAGTTAAAGGTAGGATTTGTTCCCATCCTGTCTCCATAATACTTTTCTGTCTAAGGTGGCTTTTATGCCAGTGAAATTGTTTCAGATTTTCAAAGTGTGACATACCTTTCAATCAGTCCATGTTAATTTAGCTCATACAGGCTAACTTTTAGGAGATTTGTGTTGTTCTTATTAAGGTATAGAAAATAGAAGCTAATAGTTGAGACATTATGCATTTGTTAGATGGTACTCAGAAGTAAAAGTCATTCAGTCATGTCCGACTCTTTGAGACCCCATGGACTATAGAGTCCATGGAATTCTCCAGGCCAGAATACTGGAGTGGGTAGCCTTTCCCTTCTCCAGGGGATCTTCCCAATCCCGGGATCTAACCCAGGTCTCCCGCATTGCAGGCGGATTCTTTACCAGCTGAATCACAAGGGGAACCCCAGATAGTACTCAGGCTTCCAGTTAAACTGCATCCAATTAACTTCTTTTTTCCTATATCTAATATTATGTTTTTCCTAGGTTCCAATTATTTGGTTTTTCCTTCTTAAAAAACATCTCAGCACCCCCTATCCTCAGTACTGAGGAATTGTAAAGAAAAAGATGAACCACTGTACCTTATGTGAAGAGCTGTTATTTGCCTTCCTCTCACTCCTGGTACCCCCTTTTTTTGCTATTACATATAATTTGCAGAAAGTATACATTTGTGTGTGTTCTTTCTTGGTAGAGTTTTACAGATACAGCCATAGTTAGAATTGCTGCCCCATGAGGTATTTACATTGAAAATTTTGATAGTTGCCAGATTGTTTTCTAAAAGGTAGTGCTTAGTTTATATTTTCATAAACAGAATACCTATTTTCATATGTTCACCTTTTGGAGAAATATATTGCTTAGATTTTCACTTACTGATTTATATAAAATTTTCAGTTAGAGATTCCCTATAAAAATGTACTAGAATATTTTTAATATGGTTTATTGCCTAATACTGGTAAATTAGCAAACCTTTTTATGATATTAAAATTTTAATGCTTTATGATTGGTATTTATAAAAGCTTAAAAGTCCCTTGGACTGCAAGGAGATCCAACCAGTCCATCCTAAAGGAGATCAGTCCTGGATGTTCATTGGAAGGACTGATGTTGAAGCTGAAACTCCAATACTTTGGCCACCTGATGCAAAGAGCTGACTCATTTGAAAAGACCCTGATGCTGGGAAAGATTGAGGGCAGGAGAAGAAGGGGACGGCAGAGGATGAGATGGTTAGATGGCATCACCGACTTGCTGGACATGAGTTTGGGTAAACTCGAGTTGGTGATGGACAGGGCGGCCTGGCGTGCTGCAGTCCATGTGGTCTCAAAGAGTCAGACACGACTGAGCAACTGAACTGAACTAATAATGCTTAATTGAGTCTATTTGTTAATTTTAAGAGAAGGAAAAAATGTGGTAATTTAAAGAGTGCTTAATGCCTGACAGTGTCTGATCTAAGGTGAGATAACTAGAATATTTTAGAAAAACAAATTTAGCATTTCAAATGCATAAATTGAAGGTAAAACTAAATTCAGTTTCATGAGTAGGAAGTGACAATTTTATGAAGTTGACAACGTTAACTTATAAGAACTTATGTTTAATGTTAATTTATAAGAATTTATGTTTCTAAATTTACTTAAAGGAATTCTTGGAAAGTATGAAGGGCTTATTATGTTTATCATTTCTAAAAAGTTGGATTGTACTAATCTAACCAAAAAAATCTTAGGAATTTACTTTCTTTTAATTTAGCAAAATTGTTTAAGGATGCTACAAGCACAAACATACGCTTTTCTTTTCTAAATAAATGATTTAACTTACTGCGTTCGATATTTATTCATTCACTTCTCCTAACCGAAAAACACTTTTAAAAATGGGTATTTAAATTTGGTCCCACTAGGTTTTCTGACTAGTGTTGAAGGATACTTTACATATTACTCTTTGTAAATGTAAAATTTGAGCCCTAATTTTAATAACATCTGTCTTTTGTTACACTTTCTCCACTTTTTAAAGGAAACATTTCCCCTTAATTCTAATATTTCTTCTGAGGTTTGTAAATATTCTATGGATAATTTAGAACTGAGCTAATATTAATTTGTTCTGAATAAATGTAGAATTAACTAAAGAGGTTTCTATATAGAATTGGGTTGATTTAGGATTGGAATAGGGGAGAGAAGGAAATAATAGTGATAAGAAAACACAATGCAGATACTGGGACTGTTTCACAAGATAAGATTTCTCTGTCTGTATACATTTGCATTGTAGTCACTTGCTTGTTTCTGTATCTTACCACTGTAATTATAATGTTCTCTCTGAGTTATACGGAAACCAGAGAAAGCACAGTGAGTCCTTAGCCAAGATATGGTCATGGTTTGTGTGGGAAACACAGAGGAAGTGTACTGACCACAGTATTTGCTTTAAAATTGTTTTATAGCTCCACATGATTGTCTCTGAGATTTATTCTTTTGGAATGTTATTTTTATTTTTTAATTGAAGCCGCATAGAGCTGACAAAGTTCTCTCACAAATCTGTGTGCTTTATTACATGCTGTATAATTAGAAGTACAGCTAAAAATACAAAAATAAGTTTTTAAAAGATCAGTGACCTTTCCTTTAGGCATAAGCACAAAATTGGAGTTTGGCTTCTTAAAAAGTTCATAGTTTTTCACAGAAACTTAATGGATATGCTAATATAAATTTCAGAGATTGAAATTAGGAATCTGAATTTCACACATTGAATATTGTGAAATTGAATTCCATAAAATAAATTAATTAATTTGAGGTTAATTAAGTTCTTATTTTCTTTTGTAACTTCTTAGAAATAAGTAGGCTTTTTAAAAATCATTTTGTTCTTTCTTGAAACTTTTAGAATGTAAATTATTGTGTAGTCTTCTTTTCAAATACATTCATTTTGAGTTAGACCTTTCAGTATTTAAAGTTAAAAGGCTAGGGCCAAACTAGGTAAAGAATCCAGGAAAGTGGTTTTTCCTTACTAAATGTATAAAATTATTTTCCCTCAAAGTTTTCTTAGCTCATTATCCAGCTCAAGTGTCCCTTGCTTAATAGAATGCTTATCAAAGTTAAGAACTTGAAAAATTATGCAAAACATGACACTGTGAAATTTACTTCTTATTTTACTTGGATCTCTGTACTAGCTGGCAGGAAGATAAACTCTTACCAATTAGGTGCAGACCTCCAACTATTACTAGTTTTAAATTCTAAAAAATCCTTCCAGCCCCCAAATACTGATAGTTCTGACCATAATTTCATTAAAAATTATTTATATTACAAAAAGAGTAAAAAAGACATATCCTGCCATTTACTGAATGATCCTAAATTTTAAACAGTTTCTAAACAACTAAAATTTATTTCAACAGACATTGGGGTAAAGTGATTTTTCCAAAGTAGCAAGTGTTTCAGGTCCTTGGGTTTGTGTCTACCCATTTTGTATACCTACAAAAGTTTTAAGTGAAGCCATCTGGAGTGATTCCATGGGTTAGTCTTGGAAGTAAGTGAAATTAATAATTTCTCAGCTTTGCCAGCTCCACTTTAAGGAATGTGTATGTAATCACGGTGCTTGTGTTTAGTGGTCTGGATTTTACTGATGGTTCAACATTTTCCTAGGTAGGACTGGGAGCTGGATGTTGGCTTTTCCAGTCTTTGTATCTTCTTCTCCCTCCTACTGGATTGATCATAAGATGTGTAAATTATTTTTTTTTTTTTACTGTTGACATACATTATTGGTTTCTTTGAAATTATTTTTAAAGATATACTCTTGACTTTGTTTTTAGTATCTAAAAACCATTTTAAAAAATTAAAATTCATTTTCAGTTACATAATGAAAATATACTATTCACTTAATGGAAATGTTCTTTTCAAACAGGAAAGAACATCCTCTATTCTATTAAGATAGAGGAATCCTTATAGATTTTTACAAATATTTGATGGCTTTGGATTCTTTTGAAGGTGAAAGGTATTAATAAATTGCATTATTGTGTTTTATTTCTAAAACATTGAACTAAAAGCCAATTTTAGTTCTTTTTGTTACCTGGAGAGAAAACCATGAGTTCAGAAGCTAAAAATAAAATGGAATAATCCTACTAATTTTGACTAGTATATGAAAATTAAATCTTTTTCTACTAATGTAGTGGTAGTTCTTTTTGTTTGTCTAGCTACATAGAGGTAAGAAGGAAACAATAAAATGCACCACAGTCTCTTGTGGGCATTCTTTTCTAGTTTGTTTGTAAAGTTAGAAAATTTAAACGGCACAGAAAAGTACAAAATATAGCTCTCCTACCTCTAAAAGTAGCCACCCTAAAGAATTTCTTATGACTCTTTACCAGTAAGAAGAAAAACATCCAAATATATCTAATTTTCAAAAACCATTTTTTACAATAATTTTTATTGGAGTATAGATGATTCACAGTGTTGTGTTAGTTTCTGCTGTGTAGCAGAGTGAGTTAGTTATACATACACATACGTCCACCGTTTTCGCTTCTTTTCCCATATATGTAGGTCATTACACAGTACTGATTTGAGTTCCCTGTGCTATACAGTAAGTTTCTGTTAGTTATTTTATATATAATAGTGTGTGTAAGTCAATGGTTTATCCCTCTTTCCCTTCCCCCCTTAGTAACCATAAGTTTGTTTTCTACGTCTGTGACTCTATTTCTGTTTTGTAAAGAGGTTTATTTGTATGATTTTTTTTAGATTCCACCTTAGCATGTGATATTAGCCTTTCTCTGTCTGACTTAATTCACTCTGTATGACTGTCTCTAGGTCCGTCTTCATTGCTGCAAATGGTGTTATTTCATACTTTTTTATGGCTGAGTAATATTCCATGTATATATGTACCACATCTTTATCCATTCCTCTGTTGATGGACATCCAGATAAATTTGATTTTGTAATATAGCTGATCCCATAAACATAGTTTTTTACCTTGCTTTTAAAATTTAATGTATCTTGTAAATATTCCTGTGTCAGTGCATGTAAGTCTGATTTTTAAAATTAAGATATCTGCCTAATGTTCTTGCATGCTAACATTTAACTAGGTCTCTGTTGATGGGCACTTTGGTTTTTGGTTGTTTTGAGTTTTTTGCTGTTACAACTGAACAGTATTCTTGTTAAGTTATGTATAGATGAGTTTTTGTGAGTAGACTTTTAGCAGTGGGATTGATGATGGTACATAGTATATGTATTTAAAAATTTTGTTAGATGTTGCTTCCTCTACCTAACCAAGATGCTGTTCATCTTGAGCCTGTTTCCTTACACTCTTGCCCAAACTGGCAGGTAGCTGACTTTTTTGTCTCTTCCAATCTTAAGAGGAAAATGGCATCTCCTAGTTTAATTTGCTGATGACTCAGACAGTAAAGAATCCCCCTGCAATACAGGAGACCCGGGTTCAATCCCTAGGTTGGGCAGATCCCCTGGAGAAGGGAATGGCTACCCACTCCCTTGAGAATTCTTGCCTTGAGAATTTCCATGGACAGAGGAGCCTGGCGGGCTACAGTCTGTGGGATCGCAAAGAGTCACACAACTGAGCGACTTTCACAGTTTAATTTGCATTTCTTTATTTAGGAATGAGGCACAAAATCCTTTTTAATTTTGCTGATTCTTTATGTTTCTTTTTTAAGTAAACTGTTTATATCCTTTGCCTATTTTTCAATTTTTTTTTTCCTGTTGTATGAACTCTAAGGGGAGGAAATTGGCACAGAGTCAGACACGACTGGAGTGATTTAGCAGCAGCAGCAGCAGCATGCCTTATGTGTTACAGATATTTATCCAGCCTATTACTTTCTCTACTTTGTTTGTGAAACCTTATTTAATTTCAGCTTTATGTAGTCAAGCTTATCCTTACTGGCGTTTGTAAATATTAACCTTGTCAGTGAGATTCTATGTACTACAATAGAATTTTAGGCTAGACCTGTTTAGATTTACCTAAAACTTTTAATGGAAATTTACCATATAGTCTGTTATTCAGTCACTAAGTCACGTCTGACTTTTTGTGACCCCATGGACTATAGCGCTCCAGGCTCCTCTGTGTACCACTCTCTCCTGGAGTTGGCTCAAATTCATCTTGATCAAAATTCCAGCAGGTTTTTCTCATAGAAATAGAAAAACTGATGCTAAAATTAATGTGGAAATGTTAAAGATAAAAAAACAGCCAGAATAATCTTGAAAGAAAACAAATTTGGAGAATTTACACTATACTTGATTTTCAGATATAGTAGAAAGCTACAGTAATCAAGAGAAGTGTTATATAGACAAGATCAATGGAACAGATTCAGTTCAGTTCAGTTGCTCTGTTGTGTCTGACACTCTGCAACACCATGAAATGCAGCATGACAGGCTTCCCTGTCCTTCATTATCTCCCAGAGTTTGCTCAAATTCATGTCCATTGGGTCAGTGATGCCATCCAACCGTCTCATCTTCTGCAGCCCCCTTCTTCTCTTGCCTTTAATCTTTCCCAGCATCAAGATCTTTTCCAGTCAGTCAGCTCTTCATATCAGGTGGCCAAAGTATTGGAGCTTCAGCTTCAGCAACAGTCCTTCCAGTGATTATTCAGAGTTAATTTCCTTTAGGATTGACTGGTTTGATCTCCTTGAAGTCCAAGGGACTCTCAAGAGTCCTCTTTAGCACCACAATTCAAAAGCATCAGTTCTTTGGCTCTCAGCCTTCTTTGAGATAGTTCCTTATTAATATCAGAAAATATTGGTGTCATAAGTGTAATATTATCATACCATATATGACAATATTTTTTTCTTTATATACAGATCAAGCTTCTGAAATTCAGGTGACAATGATGCTCACCGAAAGTTGTAAGCTCCGAGGTCTTCATCACAGGTGAGAGGAGAAACCACTCAGCATTTAAGTATTAAATACACTTAATATATTATAACATAGTATGCTGCGTTTTTAAAAAATGTTGTAATGTTTTCTTAATTGAAAGCCTTTTTGGAATAGCTTAATTTTATTCCTAAATATAAAAATGAAATGCATGCTCATTGCACAAAATTTAAAAACATAATAAAATGTAAAGAAAAGTATATAAGCCCACATCTAGATAATTATAGCTGAGCTTTCAGGAAAAGGCTTATATTTATGTGTATATCTACCTTTAAAAAGTAGGATAATGATATACGTATGCTAAAAAAATATTTGTTAGGAAATTTTGCGCATATAGAGCAGGGGTCCCCAGGCCTGTTAGGAACTGGGCTGCACAGCAGGAAGTGAATGGTGGGTGATCTAGCAAAGCTTCATCTCCCGCTCCCCGTTGCTCGGTTTACCACCTGAATCCCCCCGCCCCTGCCGCATCTGTGGATAAATTGTCTTTTACAAATCCAGTCCCTGGTACCAAACAGGTTGGGGACCTCCAATGTAGAGTACCAAAGACCAGAATATAAACACCAGTAAGCCCGCAGCTTACATTCATTGATAGTTTACATTTTGCCGTTTGTGCTGTGCATGTGTATGTATCATTCATTTATTTAGACACATATAGCTAGATAGGTAGTTGTGATTGTGGAAATATTTTAAACTAAATTGGATATCTCAGCACTTCTAATGCATTTCCAGCATGCATTTTTCCAAAATGTTGAGAATATTTTCCTACAAAATCACAATACTATTATCTTTAATAAGGTTAGCATCCTTCTTTATAGCAAAACAATGTGTCTAACTTTTCATGTAAGTAACTATAGATTCATATCCATATTTAAAAAGACTACTTAAAGTTCATTAAATGGTGCATCAAATTTTATTTAACCAGACTCTTATCATTAGTTTTCAGTATGATTTTTTTAAAAGATACATATAGTTCTATTATATGAAGAACTTTTTTTAAAAGCTTGATAGCAGTCCTTTTCAAGAGCTATAACAAGATATTCTAACTTCTGAGCCAAAAAGGGCATAATTATAGTATCACATTATGTAGCGGTATCAGTGTTTGGGCAAGGTGTTTGTTGTTTTAAAGCACTGTACAGAGTCAGTTTAATTTGTGTGCCTACTGGAAGTTTGGTCACATATGTTTGAAAAATGGGAGGGTGACCATCCTTATTGGAAGATATTTATAGACTTCTAGGAAAAAATAAAGTAATATATGCAAAAGGCATTATACAGTGTAATTTTTGTGTACTTTGAGCAGTTACTTGAGTTCTGCAAAAAAAATGACTGTGCAGTTTTATTTTTGAATTTTATTTATACTTCAGTTCATATTCAAAAGAATTTGAGGACCTAAAAAGGCAGCTATAGTAAGATCAAAAAAATGGTAATGAAAACGAAACTGAGGTTTTTGGCATTGTGATGCTGGAAAAGCCAACAATAAGGAGACAAAGCAACTCTTAGCTTCTGGGCAAGCAAGGCTGAAGGAAGTATTAAAATTTGTTAAATCTCAGTATTAGAAGAGAAGGAAATGTATATGTTTCCTGGTGGAGAAAAGATTTTCTGGCTTCATACTCTGAGACAAATGTCTCATTAGGTTTATCATATATGTTGGACATTGATTAAGTTAATGAACATTGAAAATAAAGCAGCCAGAGACTTTTGAAAAAAATTGACCACACAGTAATGGAGGGCTAAAAATGTCCTTTTGAAGGATTAAAAGTCGTGTACTTTTAAGAATATTAACTTCCATTGGCCTGATTCACTGATTTAGTCTAAGTATAGAACTCATTTGAAGAGGAATGGATAGATAACTCATTCCTTAGATTATATTTTCTGAAAAAAGCTACATTTTATTTCCTCTGAGTAACAAGATAAGAACTGGGTAATGATGACCTGGGAAATGTTCTTGTTGACAGTGTTGGGAGTACTTGATTTATCATGCTGACCCTCGGAGGAAGAAGCAAAATGTTAAATACTAGTGTATAATATTAACCTAATACTTAGGTGCTTAGCTAGTATTCTTACCCTGATGAAAGATCTACACCACATCAGCACAAAAGTGGGTGGCAGGGATAAAAATAGACAAAGCTAGAATTTTCTCATGAAGCAGTTTTATATCCATGGTAGCCCAAAGATGCTTTGGCTGAAAAATGTTCAGAGCAAGCATTTGTAGCATTTTCTCAGGCAGCTTTATGCTACAGGATTTTCCAGCATCCAACTAGGATGAATTAGTAGCCACAAGATACCCTCTGGAGAAGGAAGTGGCACCCCATTCCAGTATTCTTGCCTGGAGAATCCTGTGGACAGAGGAGCCTGGTGGGCTGCTGTTCATGGGGTCACACAGAGTCGGACACAATTGAAGTGACTTAGCAAGATACCCTTAGATGGTGGAATGGGATGACTTACTGAATTAGTGATATTTGTTACTGAACATTCAGTGATTAGGAACAGTCTTCTAAAGATAGGTTATGGTTTGATCCTGATTAATTTTTCTTTCCAGTCATAAAGTGATACCAGGACTCCTAGGTTTTAAATTAGCAAAACTCATTGTTAATATGTAGAATGTATATGGTTCTTTCTACTCATTGTAGGAATTTATTTCATTTATAAGGGGACTAGGGTCTACATTTCTTTTTGACCCCTAAATTAGAGGTACCAAGGGAACATTTCATGCAAAGATGGGCACAATAAAGGACAGAAATGTCATGGACCTAACAGAAGCAGAAGATATTAAGAGGTGGCAAGAATACATAGAAGAACTATACAAAAAAGATCTTCATGACTCAGATAACCACAAAGGTGTGATCACTCACCTAGAGCCAGACATCTTGGAATGTGAAGTCAAATGCTGAGAATGCTGAGAAAACTCAGCAGTGGCCACAGGACTGGGTAAGGTCAGTTTTCATTCTGGTCACAAAGAACGGCAATGCCAAAGAATGTTCAAACTACTGCACGATTGCACTCATCTCACATGCTAGCAAAGTAATGCTCAAAATTCTCCAAGCCAGTCATCAACAGTACATGAACCGTAAACTTCCAGATGTTCAGGCTGGATTTAGAAAAGTCAGAGGAACTAGAGATCAAATTGCCAAGATCCATTGGATCATCGAAAAAGCAAGAGAGTTCCAGAAAAACATCTACTTTTGCTTCATTGATTAAACCAAAGCCTTTGACTGTGTAGATCACAACAAGCTTGGGAGAATTCTTCAAGAGATGGGAATACCAGACCACCTGACCTGCCTCCTGAGAAATCTGTATGCAGGTAAAGAAGCAACAGTTAGAACCAGACATGGAACAATAGACTGGTTCCAAATAGGAAAAGGAGTACGTCAAGGCTGTATATTGTCACCCTGCTTATTTAACTTATACGCAGAGTACATCATGCGAAATGCTGGGCTGAATGAAGCACAAGCTGGAATCAAGATTGCTGGGAGAAATATCAATAACCTCAGATATAGAAATGACACCACCCTTATGGCAGAAAGTGAAGAAGAACTAAAGAGCCTCTTGATGAAAGTGAAAGAGGAGAGTGGAAAAGCTGGCTTGAAACTCAACATTCAGAAAACGAAGATCATGGCATCTGGTCCCATCACTTCATGGCAAATAGATGGAGAAACAATGGAAACAGCGGCAGACTTTATTTTCTTGGGCTCCAATATCATTGCAGATGGTGACTGCAGCCATGAAATTAAAAGACTTGCTCCTTGGGAGAAGCTATCACCAACCTAGACAGCATATTAAAAAGCAGAGACATTACCTTGCTGACAAAGGTCTGTCTAGCAAAGCTATGGTTTTTCTAGCAGTCATGTATGGATGTGAGAGTTGGACTATAAAGAAAGCTGAGCACCGAAGAATTGTTGCTTTTAAACTATGGTGTTGTAGAAGACTCTTGAGAGTCCCTTGGACTGCAAGAAGATCAAACCAGTCCATCCTGAAGGAGATCAGTCCTGTCCATCCTGAAGAAGATCAGTCCTGGTTGTTCATTGGAAGGACTGATGCTGAGGCTGAAGCTCCAATACTTTGGCCACCTGATGTGAAGGACTGACTCATTGGAAAAGACCCTGATGCTGGGAAAGGTTGAAGGCAGGAGGAGAAGGGGATGACAGAGGATGAGATGGTTGGATGGCATCACCAACTTGATGGACATGAGTTTGAGCACTCCAGGAGTTGGTGATGGACAGGGAATCTTGGTGTGCTGCAGTCCATAGCGTTGCAAAGAGTCAGACACAACTGAGCGACTGAACTGAACTGTCTAGACTGCTCGTGGCTATGTGTGTGCATTTGTTTATTCATTGTTTTGTTCTCCTTTATTAAGTGCCCATTTTGCACTTGGAACACTGCCAGGCATGAGGGTTAAAAATGAGATAATGATCTTCAGTAATCAGATTATAGAATTTATCAAGCAAATTCAATATACTCAGCAACAAATGACGCCTGGTTTCTGATTTTACCTTTTTTAAAAAACTAGATGTGTAATTCATCATATTTACTTCATTATTTACCTTCTATGATTAAGAGTTGTAAAGGACTGAAATATTTTAAAGCATTTTGAAATTCTGTTCACTCCTTTTTCCAGTGGAATTTTTGAGAATAATTTTTATTGTAAGTTAAAATAGCTGTATAAATAAAAGATAGCTATCAGTTTACTTAAATTCCATTAGGACTGCTTCATAAAAAGTACTTGAGCTATTTTTCTTGTGGTTTGACCCTCCATTGGCCCAAGAGTGCCTGATGGTAGGCACTTTGCTGAATGCCTCTCAAATCACGCTGCAGGCCCACTCGGCAAGACGGAGAATTGTACTAGTTCTTGTCTCTACTCTCCCCGGAACCTACCTTTCCGTTATACACCTGCTTCTGCTCCCATCCACTCTTTTTATAGATCCCAGACCTTCCTCTTTATCATCCTTCCCTTTATAAACTGGGAAAAATGAAGAGCAGCCATCTGTTCTTTGAAAGAATTTTGTGCAGCGTGTTATTTCTCCTGGAGGGCTTTTAAATAAAGAATAAATGCTTTGATCTCATCCAGCAAACTTACTGTGCTTGAGTCAGATTCCTTTAACTCTGCTTAGTGAATTTCAGTCATGAGGAAAGGAGCAGAAAAATAATTTTGAAAGTTAAAGAGATTGAACAGCTCTTCACATACCTCTGAAGTCATAGTAGGTTCACTTAAACCTGAGTGCACACCTGTTCATCATTTTTTCCACTTTTATTGATAAATAATTGACATATCACTGTATAAGTTTCAAACATAAAGCATGATAGTTTGATTTATATATATTGTGAAATGATTACTGCAGTACATTCAGCTAACATTATCTTCTTATATAGATACAATAAAAGGGAAAGTAAGAATAAAGGAAAAAAGTTTCCTCCTTGTGATGAGAGCTCTTAGGTTTACTCTCTTAACCACTTTCCTGTACATTTCTACAGCAGTGTTAGCTGTAGTCATCAGGTTGGCTCAGAGGGTAAAGTGTCTGCCTGCAATGCAGGAGACCCGAGTTCGATCCCTGGGTTGGGAAGATCCCCTGGAGAAGGAAATGGTAACCCACTCCAGTATTCTTGCCTGGAGAATCCCATGGACAGAGGAGCCTAGTGGGATACAGTCCACGGGGTCGCAAAGAGTCGGACACGACTGAGTGACTTCACTTCAGTACTTATAATGAGAAGTCCTTGCCTTTGGATCACCTCTCTCCAATCCTCCTGCTGCAGTTATTTTAGGATGTATGGGACTTGGTGTGAAAAGAATCTCTGCCTTGCTTCCCTGGTAGGGAATATCCAGTGATCCAGGGGAAAACAGGGTTTTAGAATCAGATGAAGACTTGACTTTTTCCTTCATGTGCTTGCAGTTGTTCTTGGCAGATAACCTTATCACTTACCCCTGCATGGATTACCTCCTCTGTGAAGTGGAACTAATCATCGCTGCCACTCCCAGGCTGTAATACAAGCAAGAAGCCTTACAGAGAGGTTACCACATACAAGTTTACTGATCTAGTCTTCATTTTCCTGGTTCCTCAGGATCAGTGCTTTCTGTCTTAGTAGCTCCTGCACAGCAGAAGGGGGGCCCATAGCTTTCACTTGTGCACTGTTAGGCCAAAATTGTGTGACTGCGGTTTTAATAAATATATACTCAATTGAAACAACTTAGGAAATACAGAAAAGCAAGGTAGGAATAATCTAAAGTCCCACAACTCAGACAACAACTCTTGGCACATTTTTGTGCAGAGTTTTGTTATTTCTCTACTATATTTGTAATTATCCTGCAAACGTGTGAATTTTGTATCTTGCTTTCCTATAATGTAAGCTTTTACTCATATTCTCGTAGCATCTCTTTGTGACTACTTGTTTTGTATACTAGCCTATTATTTGGCTGTACTTTCTTACTTTCGGACAGTCATGTTGTTTGCAACTTTTTAGTAATAATCCTGCATTAACAATCCTTGTTCATATAGCTTTATGTTAAATAATGTTTCCTTATTTATATGCTTAGAGACAATTTTCTAAGTTAAGGAGGAGAAGTGTTTTTAAGGTTGTCGTTTGGTGTTATTTTTTAGATATTTATTAAATGCTTATTTCTGTGACACAGAATACAAAGCATTGGGTATTTTAAAAAATTCACTTTAGTTTTTGCCATCTAGGAATTTTCAGCTTAGTGGGGGAAATGAAGTATTAATAATTATGTAAAAAGTTATGTAACTTTGGGAAAAATTATTTCCAGTACCAGTGGAAGAGATGTCACTAGGCATAGGATGTATGTATTTATGTCTGCCCTGGAGATTTTAAAAGGAACAAGTTTTTTGTTTTTTTTTTTAAATTACATGCTTGGCTTTTTGCATATCACAGCAACTTTGTATGGTTGGGGGTGTCCCTATGTTAGAGATGTGGAAACTAAGGCCAAGAAAGATGGTCACACAGACAGTAAATGGTAAATTTAGGATTTAGAAATCTCATGTGAACTGCTAAGAACTCTTTGGCTTTGTGAGATAGTTTTAGGCTCTTGATTATCATATTCTTTTCTGTAGACTGCATTGGGGCCCTTTTTTTTTTAAGTGTTGCTAATGAACCAAGTAAGCTATTATCATATGCTCATGATCAAGTCATTTTTTGGGTCTCTCTCTGATTACCCTTTAGAGTAACGATTTAGTCTGGCTAGAGTAGTATCTTAGAAGAATCTAGTCCACAGGAAATAGCTTTTGAGTTTTTTCCCTATCAAGAAAGTGGATACATGGGAAGCATTAAAGTCTATTCCAAAAGAGCTTTATAATTTTACAATTTAAATGGTTATATATTTTTAAATAAGTTTGAGATTTTCTTGTTTTCTTTTAGGTTATCTTTATTTTACTACTTTTAATTAAAAATAGCCCCCTGAAGTTTCAGATTTCACTTGTGTTCTCCTGATTTCTTATTATTTTATAGAAATCTTCTTCCTATTACCAATGTGTGTATAGAAGAAGGAGAAAAGCCCATGGTGATATTGCCTTACATGAATTGGGGGAATCTTAAATTGTTTTTACGGCAGTGCAAATTAGTAGAGGCCAATAATCCGCAGGTGAGAAAAATTTGCCCAAATACCAATTATTTGCCAGTAGCTTCTAAATAATATCTTTGAAAGTAGATGTTAACATACAAACTGTTTAGAAGACTGCAAAAAGAAACTCACACTGAACCAGAAGGTGTTGCTAACCTGTTGATTTAGAGGAAGATGGTTTGTGATTCTTGTCTTGAGGCTGGTGCTGAAGGTTTCCCATTGTGTGTTATTCATAACCACCTCAGACCCTCTGTAACACCATCTCAGTCATTTTCCTGATAATTCTTTGAAGGTACTTGCACTAGATCTTCCTTCTAGAAATGAAAATAGACCTTACAGAGGTCGTACTCCCCCCAAAATCTGGTGATAGCCAGAGGTATACATTGTGGGGAATAAGGTGATAACCAGGATTTCCAACAAGTTGTTGGAGGCTGTGTCCCTCAGCATCATCTGGGGAAAAATTTCATTCCTTAACCTACAATTCAGGCACACTGGCTTCAGAGAGCACATCAGAGTTAGCTGTAAACTTGCGTTAGTTTGAAAATGGTCTCTAGGGGATAACCTCCTATAAAATAACAAGTTATTGAATTATAAACATTAGAAATATGGAGAATTCAGCATTCATTGATCAGTTGTTTATTGAGCCACTACTGTATATTCTGGATTTTGGGGTGATATGCCTAACAAATGAGAGATAGTAAACTAAATGGTCAACTATAAGGACTATAGTAGATATAAGAAGCTATGGGAACATATTCTTAGTCAAGAAGTAGCTTTTTAAAACTCAGTGTGCAGGTATAAAGAAAGTATTTGGGGATGGAGTAAGATGTGGGATAAAATAAACAACTACCATTAATGTTTTTGTGCTAACCACAAGCATTGTCATTTTCTGTTATCTCAGGCAATTTCTCAACAAGACCTGGTCCACATGGCTATTCAGATTGCCTGTGGAATGAGCTATCTGGCCAGAAGGGAAGTCATCCACAAAGACCTGGCTGCTAGGAACTGCGTGTAGGTGCCATGACTTGTCACTGTGGTTTGATGTTCAGCGCTCCCTGGATTTGGGGTTCTCTCGAGGAGTCACAGTGGGGATTGTGTTGTATTTAAGAGTGACTGTGCTCCTTATTTTTTTTCAGTATGCTGATTGTATTTGATGTTCATGTCTTTCCTTTTCAGCATTGATGACACACTTCAAGTTAAGATCACAGACAATGCCCTCTCTAGAGACTTGTTCCCCATGGACTATCATTGTTTGGGAGACAATGAAAACAGGCCGGTTAGGTGGATGGCTCTTGAAAGTCTGGTTAATAATGAGTTCTCCAGCGCTAGTGATGTGGTAAGTGCTGAGACGCCCATATAGCAACAAAATGTAGAATAGGCTCCGAACACTTTGAGTGTTTTCCACTTTTTTTAATCTAGTATCTGTTCCCCCAAATTTTTTACTCAGAAACAAGTGTAGTTAGCTCCCTGTCAGCTAATTTGTGGAGACGAGCTGCAGCCCAAACCATGGACCATCACTGTGTGTAATCTCATTCCATCCTCACAATAACCAGTGAGAGAGAGGTAGACACCATCCCAGTTTTAAAGGTAATGATATTGAAGATAGGCTATTTAAGTCTCAGAGTGAGCAAGTGGCTGTCAGATAGTAAAGATTTATTGTTTTCTTTTTTTTTCAAATGACCTCTTCCAGGTTTTATGGCCTGTATAATTTATAATTCCCCAGATGCCACTCTCTTCCCCCTTGTCAGTGTCTAGGTGGTTCTGTTTATTCAAGGAGATCATATAGTGGGATCCTTTAAACTTAGCAATGTATAGTTTCAGAAGCCACATTTATTGGTGTGTATTTTGCAGATATTTTAATTGTTTTTAATTTCTGTCACATTTTAGTTTGATTTAGAAAATTATTTTTCTGTCTCTCGCTTACTGTGCTTTATTATTATAGCTGAATATTTAGAGATTAGGTAAAACTTCTGCTTCCAAGTCCCCTGTATCAACCAGGATCTGTTAGTGTTGCATGTAAAATTTTGTAGGGTAACTTGCTTCAAAGTTTCAGCTGTACAAATCGGACTTACCATATCATTGTATCCTGGGTCTCAGCGATTTATTTATAATATAGGGTTACCCTTTTACTAAGTTTGTGTTGTTTAAGGACTTCTCATTTAATACACACTTTTTTTCAGTGTATTAGTATCCTGTGATTGCTGTTGTTTACACCCTTGGTGGTAAAACAGCAGAGATTTATTCTCTCACAATTGAATTCTGGAAGTCACAGGTTTGAAATCAGGGTGTAGGCAGGACCATGCTCCCTCCAGAGCTCCTAAGGGAGAAACTTTCCTTGCCTCTTCCAGCTTCTGGTGGCTGTTGGCATTCCTTGGCTTGTGGTTACATCTCTCTGCTCCATGTTCATATCATCTTATCCTCCATGTGCTTATCTCTCAAAACTCCCTCTACCTCTCTTACAGTGATACGTATGATTGCATTTAGGACTCACCTCAAAATCCAGAAGTTACTACTCTCAAGGTCCTTAATTTAATCACAGCTTTTGTCATATAAGGTGATATTTATATATTTCAGGGATTAGAATGTGGACATATCTTTGTTGCCACCATTCAATCCACCCCTCAGTAATTGAAGTTATTTAATATTTCCTTGTTGAAAGCAGGTATTCCAGTTTAAACCCTTTGAAATGAGAATAATTTATTTGGGGAGAAACCCTCTCTTGTTATTATAATCTTTTACTTAAAATTTGTTTTTTCTTTGTCAGAAGTTAGGTTGGCTATTTGATACATTGTGCCTTTCTGCAAACCAGGTGTCTTGATAAAATGTACTCACTCGATGTGAATGAACAATTTACATATGTACTTTTTAAAGGTTTTTTTTTTTTTCCTGTAAATGAAAATTTACATATGAATGAAAATTATGCATATCTACAAAATTCTGTTTTAATTTAATTTAAAGTCAGCTACTCTCTGTAAAAATAAAGTAAAACAGCTTATCTGACACTTGTCAGATGGGCAGAGTAAATATTGATGATGGGGACTTCCCTGGTTGTCCAGTGGCTAAGACTCTGTGCTCCCAATGCAGGGGCCCAGTTTCGATCCCTGGTTAGGGAGCTAGATCCCACATGGCGAAACTAACAGTTCGCAGGCTACAACTCAAGATCCCACATGATGCAACTAAGACCCAGTACAGCCAAATAAAAATAAATATTAAAAAAATATATGGATGATGATAAGAAGGATGTTTTCTGCTTCTTGGAGCAGCTGCTAAGGTTAATAGTGGATAGAAACTAGCTTCATGTTGCGACAGTCTTTGCCAGCCAGAGGCGTGGGTTCTGCTGGAGAATGGGTGGAAGTGGGAGAAATAAATGTTGATTCTTAGATACAGAGCCCTGAGGGTTCAGCTTGTATGCAGCGGGGAACTAGGTCTAGTCTGTTCTTCCAGAGCTGTGATAATAAAACTTCTCTAACATTAATGTCACAAAGTTAAAATTCCAAGTAAAGCAGTACAGATACACAAAGCAGCTTACATAATTCCATAGTTACGTAAAGAGAACCTGGACTTCTTTGCAGGGAAGGAGGGGTGGCTTTTTTGTTTTTTATGTTTATGTTTCTCAAATGATATTTTTAAAAAGGAAGGCAGAATTTAGGCCAGCACACAGCTGCTACCTTGAATGACAGTAAAGACCGGTTATATTCAAGTGCTTGTTTTTCAGGTTGCCAAACCCATGTTCAGAAGTTCTGAATAGTAGATGAAATACCAGTTTCTACACCAAGCAAAACTGTTCTCATGGGGGCGAAAATTGAGTTTAACTTTGGTATTAGAATATAATTCTAAAACATAATATCGGTTGAATTAGAGCTGTATGGTTTTCAAATTCACCCCTGTAGTAGGAAAGCCTACATATGAACACTTTGAATGTAGAAAAGTAAAAGAAACTTTCCTTAAATTTTCTTTGAAAATATCATTCCATAGTTAATTTAAAAGATTAATTTATTCATCTCTTCGGATGTTAATATTCTTTTCAGTGGTTGATGTTAAAATTTTATGATTTTATTACTCATTGAAATATAGCATAGTTGCCTTAGCAGACATGAGGTGGCAGTCATGGTGAACTCAAAACTAGTCTAACAGGCAGGAAACCTGGACGTATTTCTGAGATTACAGTCTTCAGGAATGCCAGATAACTTCAAGGGATTGGGGATTGTTTGATTATTCTCTTAGAAAAATTTTCAGAGGGTATGCATGATGGTACTGTTTGGTTGCACAATGAAAATCCCCAAATATGCATGCTTAACTTAATGCATCTGCTTATTTCTGTGTAAGTATTCCATTGTATATTTAAGCCGTATTAAGAAATTTTTTAAGGAGATATTTTTAGTAACACTTATCACATATTTCACAGGAACTCCAGAGCAAAAATTAGATGATACACTTCAACTAATGAGGTTTCAGTTAATAATATATTTCTAAGCAATATGATCTACATTTTTTTTTTTTTAATTTTATTTTTAAACTTTACATAATTGTATTAGTTTTGCCAAATATCAAAATGAATCCATCACAGGTATACATGTGCTCCCCATCCTGAACCCTCCTCCCTCCTCCCTCCCCATGATCTACATCTCTTCAGCTTGGTAGACTGTGCTGTATTAGCTGGCAGGGTCCATGTAGAGCATACATTGCTTAGTTAAGCAAATATTTCAAAATCATAGTTCAGTTAAGTTCAGTTCAATTCAGTCACTCAGTCGTGTCCAATTCTTTGCGACCCCGTGAATCGCAGCACACTAGGCCTCCCTGTCCATCACCAACTCTCAGAGTTCACTCAGACTCACGTCCATCGAGTCATTGATGCCATCCAGCCATCTCATCCTCTGTTGTCCCCTTCTCCTCCTGCCCCCAATCCCTCCCAGCATCAGAGTCTTTTCCAATGAGTCAGCTCTTTGCATGAGGTAGCCAAAGTACTGGAGTTTCAGCTTCAGCATCATTCCCTCCAAAGAAATCCCAGGGCTGATCTCCTTCAGAATGGACTGGTTGGATCTCCTTGCAGTCATAGTTAGGATCAGTTATTCTTACTGTTACTATATTTTACAAATTTTACAAGAGTTCATATATAAGAACTTGCCTTCCGTCAGGATATAGTCATACCAAATACCCTGTTACTTGATCACTTGATGGCTTTATTTTTAAAAATCACCACAGTCTTACTGGTAAGAAGCTTAACAGGAAGATTACTTTAAAATCATCTCTACTTTTAGTGTGTCAGCATAAACTTGAAATATCTGTGTGACCCAAGTTCTTCGGAGCAGTATTTAGAACATGATAGTGAACATACCCGTCGATTTACATTTAACATGGTCAGATCCTAAAAGGTTCAGATTTGTCTTCTTTAGGTTCTTATAATGTCATTTCTTTTAAGATAGATATATTTTTCCCTTAAGTATCTTTTGTCTTGGATAATTGAGATTGAAAGGAATGAAAATACCTTTCCGTTTCCTGTGACTCTGATGGGACTTATTTAGTGTAAAAATCCAGCCTTTCAGTTTGGTGAGATTGAATATTTTTTGAATTCTTATATTAAAGCACACGTATTAAATTGCCTTTTAACTTTGGTATTGAAAATGTATAATCATGTATTCTGATCCCACTTTTCCTTTAAGGACGGAGTTGGTTTTTTTTTTTTTTAATTTTGAAATTTTTTATTTTATATTGGCATATGGCCATTTAATAATGTTGTGATAATTTCAGGTGGACAGCAAAAGGACTCAGCCATACATATACATGTGTCCATTTTCCTGGAGTTGGGATTTTAAAAAACTACATTTAACAGTCTACTTTTGGGCTGTAAAACTTCATTCAGAGTCAAATGCAAAATAAGTAGTGTAACCTCCATTCCCACCAGAATATCTATGCGTGTAAAATACCTGTTTTAGCTATTAATGTAACATCAAACAAATGATATTACTGCCTTGGAAGGGACATTTTCTCTGCCCTTTGAAAGACCCTTAATATTTTTGCGTTCCTTTATATTTAAAAGTTCTCCTTGTAAATACATTAATGTTTTCCATCTTAAAAATAATACATTGCATTTCTGGCTTGTGTTTTAACAGTTTTTACTGGAAGGATTCAATATTTCACTATGTCGACATTCTTAGAATGTTAATATAAGCTTTTAACTGTTGAATGTAGGAAATATGCACAATTAGATTTGACTAGTTATAAATCTCTAATATTATTCTAAGATATGATGTCATCCTAACCATTCTTAAGAATTTCTGGATATTGTTTTTATTCTGTTTTCATCAGATGTGGTACTGCCATAGATTTTTTTTTTTTTGGTGACTTTCTTTTCCTTTATTTGAAAACAGATTTCTTGATTTATATCTTCTTTGAATTATTTAGCTAATTATAGTAGCTAACATAATTCTTCTAAGAGGCTACCTTCTATTAAGAGACAAATGCAATTAGAAATGCACAATTAAGAGTTTTTCATGGTAGTTTTCTTGTCTTTGTGGTATTACATAGTGTTTAAAAAGCATTTTCTTGGAAAAAAACAAATCAAGGAAATGATTTCCTTGCTAGTCTTAGCAATGTAGTTTGTGGCAATGAGGAGATCCTTTAAGGTATTTGAACAGTTTTTAGGGTGCAGGGCATATGAAAAGTGGGCTTCCCTGGTGGCTCAGATGGTAAATAATCTGCCTGTAGTATGAGACCTGACTTTGATCCCTGGGTTGGGAAGATCCTCTGGAGAAGGGAACAGTATTCTTGCCAGGAAAATCCCATGGCCAGAGGAGCCTGGCAGACTACAGTCCATGGGGTTGCAAAGAGCTGGACACGACTGAGTGACTAACACTTTCACTTTTTACACATGAAAATGTATTCATTGACATAATTTTTTTTGTGAACGTTAGAGATTATTTCTAGAAGAAGAAGAGAAATCTGTTAAGTTATCCAGATATTCTGTTTGGTGCAGAGTGCTTCTTATTACTCCTATTTGCCCAGTGCCATGGAAAGTCACTGCCACAATCCTGAACAGACTCAAGCAGGAGAAACTCATGTTTGTAATATGCCCAGGAAGAGTGGTCTTCTGAACTGCTGTGATACTGTGGTATCAGAGAGAGAGCTGTAGTTTTCAGAGAAGGCTTATTATTTTTAAAACAACAGAAAATGTTCCATTTTATGCTATTCCTTCATTATTAATTTTCAAATAATACTTAAGAGTCCCATTACTTATTTTGTTTCCATTATGGTTGACATTTTATACATCAGCAATCTTACAGACGTGTTTTTCATTTATTTTTGGTTGCACTGGATCTTCATTGCTCTGCACAGGTTTTCTTTAGTTGCAGTGAGTGGGGGCTGTTCTCTAGTCACACCATGTAAGCTTCTCATGGAGGTGGCTTTTCTTGTTGCAGACAACAGGCTCTAGGATGCATGGTCTTCAGCAGTTGCAGCACACGGGCTCAGTAGTTGTGGCGCACGAGTTTAGTTGCTCTGTGGCACGTGAAATCTTTCCAGACCAGGGATGGCAGCTGTGTCCTCTGCATTGGCAGGTGGATTCTTAACCACTGTACCACCAGGGAAATCCTGGACTTATTATTTAAATATTAAATTTATATTAAGATGAATTGGTTAAAAGATGTTAGGAAAAAGCTGGAGAAATGAAAAGATCTTTGAGACAGTAGGAAATAAGGATTTAAAGTTTAATATTAACATTAAGAAAAATATTGTTTAGTTTTATGAAATAGTTCTAATATTTCCTGAGAAAGAGGAATAAGTGGATTTACTTTTGGAACAGTTAATATAGTTTTAAAGTGACCAGTTCTTGTCTTGTGATCAAGTAGTTACCCTCGATACATTTTTTGTATTTGGTTCTCCTTGAGACTAGATTTGATTTAGGTCATACCTGAATGGTTTAGTGGTTTTCCCCACTTTCTTCAATTTAAGGCTGAATTTGGCAATAAGGAGTTCATGATCTGATCCACAGTCAGCTCCTGGTCTTGTTTTTGCTGACTGTATAGAGCTTCTCCATCTTTGGCTGAAAAGAATACAATCAATCTGATTTCGATGTTGGCCATCTGGTGATGTCCATGTGTAGAGTCTTCTCTTGTGTTGTTGGAGGAGGGTGTTTGCTATGATAAGTGCATTCTTTTGGCAAAACTCTATTAGCCTTTGCCCTGCTTCATTCTGTACTCCAAGGCCGAATTTGCCTGTTACTCCAGTTGTTTCCTGACTTCCTACTTTGGCATTCCAGTCCCCTATAATGAAAAGGACATCTTTTTGGGGTGTTAGTTCTAAAAGGTTTTGTAGGTCTTCATAGAACCATTCAACTTCAGCTTCTTCAGCGTTACTGGTCAGGGCATAGACTTGGATTACTGTGATATTGAATGGTTTGCCTTGGAAACGAACAGAGATCATTCTATCATTTTTGAGATTGCATCCAAGTACTGCATTTCAGACTCTTTTGTTGACTATAATGGCTACTCTATTTCTTCTAAGGGATTCCTGCCCACAATAGTAGATAAAATGGTCATCTGAGTTAAATTCACCCATTCCAGTCCATTTCAGTTTGCTGATTCCTAGAATGTCCACTTTCACTCTTGCCATTACCTGTTTGACCACTTCCAATTTGCCTTGATTCATGGACCTAACATTCCAGGTTCCTATGCAATATTGCTCTTTACAGCATCAGACCTTGCTTCTATCACCAGTCACATCCACAATCGGGTGTTGTTTTTGCTTTGGCACCATCCCTTCATTCTTTCTTAAGTTATTTCTCCACTGATCCATTCAGGTATGACCTAAATCAAATCCCTTATGATTATACAGTGAAAGTGACAAATAGACTTAAAGGACTAGATCTGATAGACGGAGTGCCTGATGAACTATGGACAGAGGTTCGTGACATTGTACAGGAGACAGGGATCAAAACCATCCCCAGGAAAAAGAAATACAAAAAAGCAAAATGGCTGTCTGAGGAGGCCTTACAAATAGCTGTGAAAAGAAGAGAAGTGAAAAGCAAAGGAGAAAAGGAAAGATATAAGCATCTGAATGCAGAGTTCCAAAGAATAGCAAGGAGAGATAAGAAAGCCTATCTCAGCGATCAATGCAAAGAAATCAAGGAAAAGAATAGAATGGAAAAGACTAGATCTGTCTTCAAGAAAATTAGAGATACCAAGGGAACATTTCATGCAAAGATGGGCTTAATAAAGGACAGAAATGATATGGACCTAACAGAAGCAGAAGATATTAAGAAGAGGTGGCAAGAAAACACAAAAGAACTATACAAAAAAGATCTTCACGACCCAGTTAATCACGATGGTGTGATCATCACCTAGAGCCAGACATCCTGGAATGTGAAGTCAAGTGGGCCTTAGGAAGCATCTCTACGAACAAAGCTAGTGGAGGTGATGGAATTCCAGTTGAGCTATTTCAAATCCTGAAAGATGATGCTGTGAAAGTGCTGCACTCAATATGCCAGCAAATTTGGAAAACTCAGCAGTGGCCACAGGACTGGAAAAGGTCAGTTTTCATTCCAATCCCAAAGAAAGGCAATGCCAAAGAATGCTCAAACTACCACACAATTGCACTCATCTCACATGCTAGTCAAGTAGTGCTCAAAATTCTCCAAGCCAGGCTTCAGCAATATGTGAACCATGAGCTCCAGATGTTCAAGCTGGTTTTAGAAAAGGCAGAGGATCCAGAGATCAAATTGCCAACATCCGCTGGATCATTGAAAAAGCAGGAGAGTTCCAGAAAAGCATCTATTTCTGCTTTATTGACTATGCCAAAGCCTTTGACTGTGTGGATCACAATAAACTGTGGAAAATTCTGAAAGAGATGGGAATACCAGACCACCTGACCTGCCTCTTGAGAAACCTATATGCAGGTCTGGAAGCAACAGTTAGAACTGGACATGGAACAACAGCCTCGTTCCAAATAGGAAAAGGAGTACATCAGGGCTGTATATTGTCACCCTGTTTATTTAACTTATTTGCAGAGTACATCATGAGAAACTCTGGGCTGGAGGAAGCACAAGCTGGAATCAAAATTGCTGGGAGAAATATCAATAAGCTCAGATATGTAGATGACACCACCCTCATGGCAGAAAGTGAAGAGGAACTAAAGAGCCTCTTGATGAGAGTGAAAGAAGAGAGTGAAAAAGTTGGCTTAAAGCTCAATATTCAGTAAACTAAGATCATGGCATCTGGTCCCATCACCTCATGGCAAATAGATGGGGAAACAGTGGAAACAGTGAGAGACTTTATTTTTCTGGGCTCCAAAATCACTGCAGATGGTGATTGCAGCCATGAAATTAAAAGATGCTTACTCCTTGGAAGGAAAGTTATGACCAACCTAGACAGCATATTAAAAAGCAGAGACATTACTTTGCCAACAAAGGTCAATCTAGTCAATGCTATGGTTTTTCCAGTGGTTATATATGAATGTGAGAGTTGGACTGTGAAGAAAGCTGAGCACCGAAGAATTAATGCTTTTGAACTGTGGTATTGGAGAAGACTCTTGAGAGTCCCTTGGACTGCAAGGAGATCCAACCAGTCCATCCTAAAGGAGATCAGTCCTGGGTGTTCATTGGAGGGTCTGATGTTGAAGCTGAAACTCCAGTACTTTGGCCACCTGATGCGAAGAGCTGACTCATTGGAAAAGACTCTGATGCTGGGAAAGATTGACGGCAGGAGGAGAAGGGGACGACGGAGGATGAGATGGTTGGATGGCATCACCGACTTGATGGACATGAGTTTGGGTAGGCTCTGGGAGTAGGTGTTGGGCAGGGCGGCCTGGCGTGCTGCAGCTCATGGTGTCACAAAGAGTCAGACATGACTGAACGACTGAACTGAGCTGAGAATAGATATTTTCCTTAAGAGATCTTGTGAACGTCTGTTTCCTCTCCTGCCTTATCCTTATTGTTCTATTTAATATTCCCTTCAAATGGCCCCATTGTTCTGATGGAGCAATGTCAAAGCATCTGATTCCATGGAGGAAAGTACTGTCTATAGCAGATATATGTGATGGCTTGGTAGGCATCCAATATTAGATCTGAGGACAGATTTATGGTAGACTTGGTCTCTTTTCAGTCATGTTGACACTGTGTGCCCAAAGATTGCTGACTTTTGAAGCTGAGTTAACGACATGTACTAAATGTGATTTGTTGCAGTCAGTGTGTATTTTTTGTCAGTGCATTATATATACGGTCATTGTACACTTGGGGACATTTTTTTTTAACTGTGGTAGAATAATATTGCCATAATATAAAATATCGTGGCATTAATATAAAGATTATTAAAATTTTTAGGTGATAGTTTACACTGAAGAGTTATTAAAAAGACCCCTTTAAAGCTCACTTGTATAAATTTATTAATCAGATCCCTGCCTCTGTCCTTTGCCTCTCTCTCTCTGTTCAACATACCACCACTGTGCATCCAGTAAAGCTTTTTTATTTTATTTTTTGTTTTAACAGTGATGGATATGATTTATTGATAAACTGATCACTAATAAAAGTAAGTTTTATACTAACTTCCTTACAATTCAAGTAGGTCACAGAATGAAGAAAGCAAAGCAAAGCAAAGCAAATCCCCAGTCCTTAACCTCTAAATGTTACATTTCCTTCCAGCTTACCTGAATATACAAATATACGAATGACTGTGTATGGAGCTATACCATTAAATTTACTTGAGTAGTTTTATTTTTTTCTTACTTAAATGTTTACTTATCTAATTAGAAAAAATTAAAGAACCATCAGTTTGAATTAGAGCAGTTAACACAAAGGGGCAACAAACTAAAAAAAAAATCAAATGGCTAAAAATAACTCAGTTATAAAAGTACAATTTACAGTATCATTTATCTCAGTACAAGAAACAAAACCACTAAATGTCTTCTAGATAAGACTGTTTTCTCTGCAGAAAGGAAAAAAAAAAAGCAACTAATGATTTGCAACTATAATCCAATATAACTATTATTTACCCCAGCAGCATCTAAAAATACATGAACCACACAGCACAAAAATCTCCCTTTAGAAAATTATTGTATTAGTTAAGCTGTTTATTCTTGCTGTGAAGTTAGTTTCATTTGTATAGGCCACAAAAGTTTAATTGGCACATTTTACATAAGAATAAGACAAAGTAAGTCATTCTTCTTTTTAAAAATTATGGGATATTCCATTTTCAAAGAACAATCCCAGATACTTTGTTCATTGTATCAGTGTTCTACCATAAGCAGTCAGGCTTTTTAAATGATCACTAAGTATTCAAATACCTGAAGTTTATCAATGCTGTGTAAGCTGTTAACTTCTTTTGAAGATTTGTGTACATTTTTAATATGATACAATTTTGTACTGAAGAATTTTTTTAAAAAAGATAACCTACAGTACATATAGTTAATTTGCCTCACAGAACTTAGAGATACAGTATAAACATTTAAGAACCACAGCAGAGTCCACTGTGGTTCAAACTTGAATGGAGATTTTCTTGAACCTAGTAGAGAGGTTACTGGTTCAAGACCAGATTCCAGAGTGACATCAGCACAAGATTCTGTTGTAAGACTCTACTTCTTTAAAAAAGAGCACACTTGGTTATGTTGTTACTCAGTTGCTAACTCATGTCCAACTCTTCTGCGACCCTTTGGACTGTTGCCCACCAGGCTTCTCTGTCCATGGGATTTCCCAGGCAAGAATACTGGAGTGGGTTATCGTTTCCTTCTCCAACAGATCTGCCCAACCCGGGAATTGAAAGTGCATCTCTTGCAATGGCAGGTGGATTCCTTACCACTGAGCCACCAGGGAAGCCCTACACTTGGTTATACATGGCTTTTAGCCTTGAGCTACAGTTATGCTACAAATCCTTCCTACCCTCCCAATCGAAGCTAGTCATGTGGAGATGTGTACCTTCTCTGAGCACTGTTCCCCAATCAGAGTTAGTCATGTGGAGATGTGTACATTCTCTGAGCACTGTTCCCCAATCAGAGTTAGTCATGTGGAGATGTGTACATTCTCTGAGCACTGTTCCCCAGTCAAAGTGAATCATGTAGAGATGTGTACCTTCTCTGAGCACTGTTCCCCAGAGTTAGTCATGTGGAGATGTGTACATTCTCTGAGAACTGTTTCCCAAACAGAGTTAGTCATGTGGAGATGTGTACATTCTCTGAGCACTGTTGTTTCATGTGGAGATGTGTACATTCTCAAACAGAGTTAGTCATGTGGAGATGTGTACATTCTCTGAGCACTGTTCCCCAGAGTTAGTCATGTGGAGATGTGTACATTCTCTGAGAACTGTTTCCCAGTCACATTCTCTGAGCACTGTTAGTCATGTGGAGATGTGTACATTCTCTGAGCACTGTTCCCAAACAGAGTTAGTCATGTGGAGATGTGTACATTCTCTGAGAACTGTTTCCCAAAGTTAGTCATGTGGAGATGTGTACATTCTCTGAGCACTGTTTCCCAATCAGAGTTAATCATGTGGAGATGTGTACATTCTCTGAGCACTGTTCCCCAGAGTTAGTCATGTGGAGATGTGTACATTCTCTGAGAACTGTTTCCCAGTCAAAGTTAGTCATGTGGAGATGTGTACATTCTCTGAGCACTGTTCCCCAAACAGAGTTAGTCATGTGGAGATGTGTACATTCTCTGAGAACTGTTTCCCAAAGTTAGTCATGTGGAGATGTGTACATTCTCTGAGCACTGTTTCCCAATCAGAGTTAATCATGTGGAGATGTGTACATTCTCTGAGCACTGTTCCCCAAACAGAGTTAGTCATGTGGAGATGTGTACATTCTCTGAGAACTGTTTCCCAATCAAAGTTAGTCATGTGGAGATGTGTACATTGTCTGAGCGCTGTTCCCCAATCAGAGTTAATCATGTGGAGATGTGTACATTCTCTGAGCACTGTTTCACAAAGTTAGTCATGTGGAAATGTGTACATTCTCTGAGCAGTTTCCCAATCAAAGTTAGTCATGTGGAGATGTGTACATTCTCTGAGCAATTTCCCAATCAAAGTTAGTCAAGTGGAGATGTGTACATTCTCTGAGCACTGTTCAGACAGTCCTTGGTTTTCTAGCTCTGATGGAGATCTCAAAGGCGCTCAGAAGTCCGTGTGCTTACATTCAGACCAGGATGAACTTTATGAATGCCACTTTCCTCCATTAGTGACAGGCCACAGATTCCAAAGTGTACATGCAAAGCATCTAAATGATTATCTGGCCACTTGACAAATCCCCCTATGAGTCAATCTTGAGTTGATGAGATGTAATTTTTGTTTACCTCAAAGTTAGAATACTGGAAATTTAGAGTTGAGTTGCTCCCACTCAAAAAAAAAAAAAGGTATCTTTTGGCTTATTAGGTCTTTCATGATAACCATTTTGTTGTCTCATTATACACCACCTCTTCATGCTGTTCAGTGCTATTTCTGGAAAAGCTTCTAGTTTACCCATCAGGCACAGTGATGCAGTGCCACAAAAAGTTGACCCTCCATGAGATTTAAGTCCGGCTCCCTGTGCAAGCTCATTGCATAGGACATACTTTCAGTATAGTTGATGGCTTTTTTCATATCCATGCCAGACCAGTTGTTGAGTATATGGCAAATACAAGAAGCACAGTTAAGTTCAGTTACTCAGTTGTGTCTGACACTTTGTGACCTCATGGACTACAGCACACCAGGCCTCCCTGTCCATCACCATCTCCTGGAGTTTGCTCAAACTCATGTCCATCGAGTCAGTGATGCCATCCAACCATGTCATCCTCTGTTGTCTCCTTCTCCTCCTGCCTTCAGTCTTTCCCAGCATCAGAGTCTTTTCCAGTGAGTCAGTTCTTCATATCAGGTAGCCAAAGTAATGGAGCTTCAGCTTCAGCATCAGTTCTTCCAATGAATATTAAGGTTTGATTTCTTTTAGAATTGACTGATTTGATCTCCTTACAGTCCAAGAAACTTGCAAGAGCCTTCTCCAACAGTCCAAAAGCATCAATGCTTTGGTACTCAGCTTTCTTTATAGTCCAACTCTCATATCTGTACATAACTACTGGAAAAACCATACCTTTGACTTATACAGACCTTTGTCAGCAAAGAAATGTCTCTGCTTTTCAATATACTGTCTAGGCTTGTCATACCTTTTCTTCCAAAGAGCAAGTGTCTTTTAATTTCATGGCTGCAGTCACCATCTGCAGTGATTTTGGAGCCCAAGAAAATAAAGTCTCTCACTGTTTCCATTGTTTCCCCATGTATTTGCCATGAAGTGATAGGACCAGAAACCATGATTTTAGTTTTTTGAATGTTGAGTTTTAAGCCAGCTTTTTCACTCTCCTCTTTCACTTTCATCAAGAGGCTTTTTAGTTCCTCTTCACTTTCTGCCATTAGCGTGGCATCATCTGCGTATCTGAGGTTATTGATATTTCTTCCTGCAATCTTGATTCCACCTTCTGCTTCATCCAGCCTGGCATTTCGCATGGTATACTCTGCATATAAGTTAAATAAGCAGGATGACAATATTCAGCCTTGATGTACTCCTTTCACAATTTTGAACCAGCGCATTGTTCCATGTCTGGTTCTAACTGTTGCTTCTTGACCTGCATACAGATTTCTCAGGAGGCAGGTAAGGTGGTCTGGTATTCCCTTCTCTTTAATAATTTTCCACAGTTTGTGGTGGTCCACACAGTCGAAGGCTTTGGTGTAGTCAGTGAAGCAGATATAGATGTTTTTCTGGAACTCTCTTGCTTTTTCTATGATTCAACAGATGTTGACAATTTGATCTCTGGTTTCTCTGCCTTTTCTAAATCCAGCTTGAACACCTGGAAGTTTTCGGTTCACGTATTGTTGAAGCCTGGGTATACAAATTACATGTCATTTTTACTGCCTTCAGGTAAAAACTTTCATCTTTTAGCTGAAGTTCTCTAACCTGCTAAGCAAGCATCTTTATTTACTTGGCTTAAGTCAATCTCCAAGAGTAACTAGGAATGAAAGATCAATGTAGGTCATTGCTATGTGGCTACTATCGTGAGGGTGAACTGTTCAAGGATTCTTTGATGGATTGAATGAATACCCAGATACGAAGAGCCTCAGAAACCACAGTGATTTAGATTTGATGTGTCTTCTGTGGGAAAGACCTGCAGGGAGTAAATCCAGTCAATTATATCATCCCTGTTCACCACATGCAAGGAGTCCAACGTTTCAAGCATGGAGAGCAAAAATGCAATATTTTTGCATTTTTGCAACAACAAAATGCAAACTATTGCAAAAAATGCAATAGTCAGTTGCTCACCTCAGCCCCTGCACCTTACCTCATAGGAACGTGGATGACCACAGGCTGGCAGGGAGTAGAGACAGTGCCAGGTGGGTGGCTGTGCAGCCCCCCTGAGGGTGCTGCCTGGCTCCACAGCACCTTTCCACAGGACCAGCCTATGTTGCACACTCACTGTGGCCACCAGTTACCTCCTGCAGGCAACGCTGGAAGAACTGCACGTGTTGGTCCCATAGGAGATGCAGCCGCTCATCCTCCATGGCTGCCATGCTGCTGCCAGTAAAGCTTTTTTAAAGTAACACAATGCTATAGATACATATTTCAGCTGTGGTTAGTTGGAAAGGGGTTAAAAATATGTCTGAAAAATTAAACTTGGTAGAATATTATAACTTCAAAAATTGGATATTCAAAAAGGTATATATTAATAAAACCTATACCTTGAAAACAGCATAGTGTTAGTTTTGGAAATTTGTGAAAATTGTTTAGTTAATGTCTATGAAAATTGAGTTAACTCAAGCCTCCACTTCCAGGAATGTTACTTCATGTTATTTTGATCTTCAGAGTGAACTCTTAAAAGAACTGGTAAAGAGAGATCCAAACTCCTTTCCTGTGGTTTTCAGAACTTCCTGTCCCTTATCTTCTTGTTTTATCTGTTGTTGTTGTTCAGTCCCCCAGTTGTGTCCCACTCTTTGTAACCCCATGAATTGCAGCATGCCAGGCTTCCCTGTCCTCTGCCTCCCAGAGTTTGCTCAAACTTGTGTCCATTGAGTCGATGAGGCCATCCAGTCATCTCATTTTCTGTCAGCCCTTCTCCTTCTGCCCTCAGTCTTCCCCAGCATCAAGGTCTTTGCCCGTGAGTCCGCTCTTTGCATCAGGTAGCCATAGTATTGAAGGTTTAGCTTCAGCATCAGTCCTTCCAATGAATGTTCAGGGTTGACCTTTTTTAGGATTGACCGGTTTGATCTTGTTGCTGTCCAAGGGACTCTCAAGAGTCTTCTCCAGCACCACAGTTTGAAAGCATCAATTCTTTGGCACTCAGCCTTCTTTATGGTCCAACTCTCACATCTGTACATGACTACTAGAAAAACCATAGGTTTGACTATATGCACCTTTGTTGGCAAAATGATATCTCTCTTTTTAAATATGCTGTTTAGGTTTGTTGTACTTTTTCTTCCCAGGAGCAAGTGTCTTTTAATTTCTTGGCTGTAGTCACCATCCACAGTGATTTGGACCCCAAGAAAGTAAAGTCTGTCACTGTTTCTATTTTTTCCCCATCTATTTGCTATGAAATGATGGGACCAGAGGCCATGATCTTCATTTTTTGAATGTTGACTTTTAAGCCAGCTTTTACACTCTGCTCTTTCACCCTTATCCAGAGGCTCTTTAGTTCCTCTTCACTTTCTGCCATTAGGGTGATGTCATCTGCATATCTGAAGGTGAAGGTGAAAGCTGCTCAGTCATGTGTGACCCCATGGACTGTAGCCTGCCTATCTCCTCTGTCCATGGAATTCTCCAGGCCAGAATACTGGAGGTGGTAGTCATTCCCTTCTCCAGGGGATCTTCCCAACCCAGGGATGGAACCCAGGTCTCCCACATCACAGGTGAACTCTTTCCTCTTTACCATCTGAGCCACCAGGGAAGCCCAGCATATCTGAGGTTATTGATATTTCTTCTGGCAGTCTTGATTCCAGCTTGTGATTCATCTAACCTGGCATTTCTCATGATGTATTCTGCATATAAGTTAAATAAGCAGGGTGACAGTATATAGCCTTGACGTACTCCTTTCCCAACTTGGAAGCAGTCTGTTATTCCATGTCTGGTTCTAACTGTTGCTTCTTGACTTGCATACGGGTTTCTCAGGAGGCAGGTAAGGTGGTCTGGTATTCCCATCTGTTTAGAATTTTCCACAGTTTTTTGTGATCCACACAAAGTTGTTAGTCAATGAAACACAAGTAGATAGTTTTCTGGAATTCCCTTGTTTTTCCTATGATCCAACAGATGTTGGCAATTTGATTTCTGGTTCCTCTACCTTTTCTAAATCCAGCTTATACATCTGGAAGGTCTCAGTTCATATACTGATGAAGCTTGGCTTGAATGATTTTGAGCATTACCTTGCTAGCCTGTGAAATGAGCCCTATAATGTGGAAGTTTGAACATTCTTTGACATTGTCCTTCGTTGGGATTGTAGTGAAAACTGAACTTTTCCAGGTTGTCACTGCTGAGTTTTCCAAATCTGCTGGCATATTGATCTTTGAACAGTACTTCTGTGTATTCTTTCCATCTCTTCTTGATCTCTTCTACTTCTATTAGGTCTTTGCTGTTGCTGTCCTTTATTGTGCCCATCTTTGGATGAAATGTTCCTGTGATATTTCCAATTTTCTTGAAGAGATCCGTTGTTTTCCTCTATTTCTTTGCATTGTTCACTGAAGAAGGCCTTCTTGTCTTTCCTTGCTGTTTTCTGGAACTCTGCATTTAGTTGTGTATACCTTACCCTTTCTCCCTTGCTTTCAATTCTCTCCTTTCTTCAGCTATTTGTAAAGCCTCCTTTGAAAGGCTTTCCAAATTTGGAAAACCCAGTAGTGGCCACAGAACTGAAAAGGTCCATCCTCATCCCAGTTCCCAAGAAGGGCAGTACTAAAGAATGTTTAAACCTCTGGATGGTTTCACTCATCTCCCATGCCAGTAAGGTTATGCTCAGAATGCTGCATGCTAGGCTTCAGCATTATGTGAACTGAGAACTTCCAGATGTCTAAGTTGGGTTTAGATAAGGCAGAGGGACCAGGTGTCAAGATTGCCTACATTGGCTGAATCATAGAGAAAGCAAGGGAATTCCTGAATAACATCTACTTCTTGTTTCATCAACTACGCTAAAAGCCTTTGACTGTGTGGATCATAGCAAACTGTAGAAAACTCTTAAAGAGATAGGAATACCAGATCATCTTACCTTTCTCCTGAGAAACCTGTATGCCAGACAAGAAGCAACAGTTAGAGAACCTTGTATGGGACAACTGGTTGAGGATTGAGAAAGGAGTACAAGACTGTTTATTGTTACCCTGTTTATTTAACTTGTACACAGAGCACATTCTGAGAAATGCCAGACTGGATGAGTTACAAACTGGAATCAAGTTTGCCAGGAGAAATACCAACAACCTCAGATATACCGATTCTAATGGTTAGAAAGCAAAGAGGATCTAAAGAGCCTCTTGGTGAAAGTGAAAGAGGAGAGTGAAAGAGCTGGCTTAAACCTCAGTATTAAAAAGCTAAGATCACGGCATCCAGTCCCATCACTCATGGCAAATAGAAGGGGGAAAAGGCAGAATTGGTGACAGATTTCCTCTTCTTGGGCTTTAAAATCACTGCATATGGTGAGTGAAGTGAAGTTCAGTTGTTCAGTCGTGTCTGACTCTTGGCAACCCCGTGGACTGTCGCCTGCTAGGTTCCTCCGTCCATGGAATTTTCCAGGCAAGAATACTGGAGTGGGCTTCCATTTCCTTCTCCGGGGGATCTTCTCAACCCAGGGATCAAACCTGGGTCTCCCGCGTATGGTGAACGCAGTCATGAAATTAGATGATGACTGCTTCTTGGCAGGAAAGCTATGACAAGCCTAGACAGCATGTTAAAAAGCAAAGACATCACTTTGCCGAAAACATCCATATAGTCAAGGCTCTGGTCTTTCTAGTAGTCACGTACAGTTGTGAGAGCTGGACCATAAAGAAGGCTCAGCACCGAAGAATTGATGCTTTCAAACTGTGGTGCGGTAGAAGACTCTTGAGAGTCCCTTGAACTGCAAGGAGATCAAACCAGTCAATCCTAAAGGAAATCAGCCCTGAATGTTCATTAGAAGGACTGATGCTGAAGCTGAAGCTCCAATACTTTGGCCACCTGATGCGAAGAGCTGACTCATTGGAAAAGACCCTGATGCTGGGAAAGATTGAAGGCAGAAGGACAAGAGGGCGACAGTGGATGAGATGGCTGGATGGCATCACCAATGCAATGGACATGAACTGGGGCAAACTCCAGAAGATGGTGAGGGATAAGGAAGCCTGGCATGCTGCAGTCTTTGGGGACATGACTTGACAGCTGAATAACATTCGGATTATCTACTTCTTGACTGAGCTTTGAGAATTCTTATCTTCCAAAGAATTTGTCCATTTCATCCAAGTGTCTAAACTTACTGAGAAAAAGTTCATAATATTCTCTTACTGCTTAACACCTGTAAGAACCTTTAATGATATCACCTTTCTCATTCATTATATTGTTAATTTATAACATTTATTTCCTTTAATCTGGCAAAAGATTTATCATTAATGATATTCTCAGAGTTAAGAATTGTTTTCACTAATTTTTCTGTTTCATGTTTCATTGACTTCCATCTAATCTTCATTATTTCCTTTCACCAACTTACTTGGAGTTTAATTTTTTCTTTTTCTAGTTTTTTAAGGTGAAAATGAAAGTCACTAATTTAAGACTTTTCTTCTTTTCTAATATTTATGTTTAATAGTATACATGCAACATCCCACAAATTTTGAAATGTGTTTTTATTTTCATTCAGTTCTAAGTACTTTGTAATTTTCCTTTTGATTACTTCTTTGACATGTGAGCTATTTGGATGACATGTATTATTTAGTTTCTAAATATTTGAAGATTTTCTAGATTTCTGTTTTTGATTTCTAAATTTAATTCTATTGTGTTCACAAAACCCTACTTTGCATGAATTAAATCCTTTAAATTTATTGACTTCATCATGGTCAAGAAAATGGTCCACCTTAGTAGTAAATATTCCATGTGGACCTGAAAATACACATTCTTTTGTTGTTGGATGGAATGTTCTATAATTGTTAGTTAGATCGAGATGGTCGATACTGTCTTTCAAATCTATACTGATTTTCTGTTTTATCAATTACTGCAAAAAGGGCATGGGGATATGTTCAATGATCCTTTTAAAGGATTTAAGCAATGAAAAAAAAAGTTGCACATATTTACCCATGCAGTTACCATGTCTGGTACTCTTTGTTCCTCTGTTAGAGCCATATTTCCATTTGACATTATTGGTTCCTATCGGACTTCCTTTACCATTTCTTACAGTGTGTATCTGCTTGTGATAAATTCTTTCAGCTTTTTTATTTCTGGAAAAGTCTTTATTTCTCCATTTTTTGAAAGATATTTTAGCTGGGTATTTTTCATACAGTAGATGTTGAAGATTTTTAAAGATGTTGCTTCACTGTCTTCCCCCTTGAATGACTTCCTTTGAGAAAGTATCTTGGTTCCTCTGTATATTAGCATTGTGTTTTCTGGCAGCTTTTAAGATTTTCTGTTTATCAGTAGTTTTGAACAATTTGATATATTCCGTAAATTTATTCATGCTTATAGTGTTTGAGGTTTGTTGAGCTCTTAGATCTGTTGCTTTATAATTTTAATCAAATTTGGAAACATTTCAGTTGCTATTTCTTCATCATTCTTTCTGTCCACTGTCCCCTGCCCCATATCTCCACTGCATGCTTTTAAGGACCCCACTTACAAATATATTCAGCAACCTAAAGTTGTCCCACAGGTCAATGAGAGATCCTTCTTTAAGAATTTTCCATATCTTCTCTGTCCTATCTCTTGCTCTAATCCCATCTCAGACGAGGTATACCTCCTCCTATGCCAAACTATACCTTTATCTGGACTTCTGGGCCCATTCACCTATCATTGCTTGGACCTCTCTTCAAGTAATCATATGTCCAGTTTCTTTGTCTCTATTGCTTCCTTGCCTAAAACCAGAACAAAGTCAATAAAAGAAAACACAATAAAACCTCTCTTTCTCTTACCAGCCCATTAAGGTACAATCCTTCCACCCTTCCTCATAACTGAACTTCTTCAAAGTGTAATCTACTTATTGTCTCCACTTTCTCATCCCCACAGGGCCATGACAATCGTATCTATCTTTATTGATTTACTAAACCTGCTTGTTTAAAAGCCCCCAATGATTTCTTCATCCTTTCTGACCATTGCAGGTATGTTTAGAGACTAGAATCTCCTTGAAATTATTTCCCTCCTTGGTTTCTGAGACACAGCATTCTCTGGATTCTCTTCTTAATTTTCTGCTTTATTTCACTGTTCATCTTTCCTTTCTCACTAACTAAAAGTCAACATTCCCTATGTTCTTCTCTTGGCTTTCTTCTCTTTCTATTTGCTTCTTTATACCTCTGAGAACCATAAGCTCTCTGTTTATTCAATCACCACTTTCATGAAGCTGATGTCCAATTTATAATATCCTGCTTCTGTGTCTTTCTAGAAGTCCAGACCTACACTCCACCCATCAGTATCTTGAACTCAACATGCCCCATAGCAAATCAATCATGTTTTCTCCCAAAACCAGACAGTCTACTTGTTGTCCTCAATTGAGTTGCATCTTCACAATACAAATATTATACTGACATTTTCAGAAACATGGGCCCTGGGTACAAAAGCACAGTAGATATCTATGCAATGTATCTAATAGTTAAGAGGGACACCTTAGGCCACAGAGGTCAATTAATAAATCATTTACTCATAAATAACAACTGTAGTCGAGGGAGCAGATGGAATCTCTGAAGGGAAGTCTGACAAAGGGAGTGATACAAAGAGAAAGAGGAAGATTCAACATGGAAATAGAGGGTAGAAGAGGACAGTGTGAGGCCCTCTGAGATCCTTTTATAGAGTCAACTATGCGGCTCTCCAAGGATAAGACTAACACTGCTGGGTGTGAGTGATCTTAAAATAAATGCCCCAAAAGGCACATGCCCATGTGTGTGCACAAACACATGTTATCAACTTCAATCCTGTAAATATGGAATACCTGCTAAAGGAGAATAATTAAAACAGAGTTCCCCCACTGCCAGTGTAGGTGATGGAATTCCAGCAGAGCTATTTAAAATCCTAAAAGATGATAATCTGAATACCCCATATCTATTTAAAAGTTGATTTTTTTTTTTTTTTTTTTAGGCCACGCCGTGTGGCTTGCACTGTCTTGAACCTAGGCCCTCAACAGTGAAAGCTCAAGAGTCCTACCCACTAGATTGCTAGGGAATTTCCCCAAAATTTAATTTTTAGCTAAAAGCCTGCCCCAAAAGAAAACTTTAGGTTTGTATTAAACTGCGGCAGTGGTGAATGCCTTGAAATGTTTAAGGAAGAAATAATACAAATTCTATACAATTTCCTTCAGAAAGTTGAGAGAATACTTTCTATTCATGCTGGGGCTTCCCTCGTCACTCAGCTGGTAAAGAATCCACCTGCACTGCGGGAGACCTGGGTTTGATCCTTGGGTTGGGAACATCCCCTGGAGAAGGGAAAGGGTACCCACTCCAGTATTCTGGCCTGGAGAATTCCATGGACTGTATAGTCCATGAGGTCACAAAGAGTTGGACACGACTGAGCAACGCTAATAACTCATTCTCTGACTTCAGCAATACCTTGAAACATCACCGAAGAAGACTACATATCATTATCATGGTCACAAATGTAAAAAATTGAAAGTTTAGACTCCATAAGTATATTTTAAAATAATATTATGACCACATAGACTTTATCCCAAGAATACAAGCTTTTTTATCGTTTGAAAAATCAAGCAGTGCAATATACCATATTAACATACTAAAAAAGAAAAACACATGATCATCTCAGTAGATGCAGAAAAAGTATTAGAAAAAAAATCCAAAATTCATTTCTAATAAAAATTTCTAGCCGTCTAGGAATAGACACAGAAATTCCTCAGTCTGGTAAAGGGCATCTACGCAAAACAAAACACTATAGCTATTACTGTACTTAATGCTTAAAGGCTGAATTCGTTTTACCTAATACCAGGAACAAGACAAGGACACCTACTCTCATCTGTATTGTTCTCAAGGTTCTAGCTGGTGTACTGAGGCAAGAAAAGGAAACGAAAGGCAAGAAAAGACTGGATAGAAAAAGTAACTTTATTTGTGGACAACTTAATTGTCTATGAAGAAAATCGAGTAAATGAGTTTAGAAAAATTTAGAAAAATGAGTTTAGAAAAATACAAGATCAGTGTTCAAAAATCAGTTGTATTTCTATATACTAATAAAAATCAGATATTAGGGTTTTTTGGGAAAAAAATAGCATAATGTATGAAATTCTTAGAAATATGACAAAAATTGGGAAAGATTTTTATGATGAACACTAGGAAACATTGTTGAGAGAAATTAACACCCTACATAAATGGAATGCTGTACCTTGTTTTTTGGCCAGAAAACTCAATATTGAGATGTTCTCCAAGTTGATCTATAGATTCAACACATTTTCAAAGAAAATATTTGCAGACTTTAAATGTTTTCTGTAGAAGTTGATAAGATTGATATGAAAAGATAACTTTTCACTTCATAAAACACTTTGAAAAAAGGACATTATGGGTTTGATTTCAAATTACAGTAATCAGAACAGTTGTATTGGCACTAAGATAGGTAGTTCAGTGGAGTAGAATAGAGTGTCTAAAACTTGACCTACATATGTATGGACAGTTAATTTGCAACAGAAGTGCTAAGGCAAGTCAGTGAAGAAAGGATTATCTTTTAAGTAAATGGTCCTAGAGCAACTGGATATCCAGCTACCAGGAAAAAAAAAATGAACGTCAATTAATAACTTATTCCATGTTCGAAAGTTACCCCAAAGTAAATCACAGACCTAAGTGCATGACCTAAAACTATAAAACTCCTAGAAGAGAACAGTAGAAGAAAATCTTTGGGGCTTTACATTAAGCAAAGATTTCTTAGGTAAGACACCAAGTAAAGATCTGTAAAAGAACAAATTAGACTTTATAAAAATTTGAAACTTGTTCTCTTTGAAATTGTGTTGAGAGAATGAGAAGACAAGTCACACTTAGAATATGTTTGCAAATCGTATATCTATGGTAAAGGACAAATTTGCAGAATATATAAAGAACTCTAGAAATTCAGTACAGGCATTCCCTACTTTTCAGAAGTTTGCTTTATGTGACTTTGCTTTTACAAAAGACCTTTGTTAGTATACTGATTTTCACAAACCAAGAGAAATCCAAAGAGGATTTTGGTTTTACAAAAAAAGGTAAAAATCAAAGTAGCTTTCAAGTGTTTTGCAGCAGTGATTATAGAGGCATCTCTCACCCTAACTACCGTAACCAAGAGTGGCCTTGCCAAGCTTCTTACCCAGGCACTACACTTAGCATATCAGCATCTAGCCACCATAGCTTTTAACTGTGTTTGTGAACATCTGTGATTTATCTTGATTTATATTGTGTATGTGCCAGTGGTTAAGATTCTGTGCTTCCAGTGCAGGGGTTTTGGGTTTGATCCCTGATTGGGGAACTAAGATCTCACATGCTGGCTGGAGGACCAAATAAGTAAATATAAAAGGAAAAAAAAGCAACTCAATGTAAAAAAAAAAGGGGGGAGCAAAATATCTAAACAGATGCTTCACCGGTGAAGATACATAGATGACAAATAAGCATACGAAAATATGATTAACATCATTAGTCATTAGGAAAATGCAAACTAAAACTACAATGAAATACTATTATACACCCGTTAACTGTGGCTAGCATTGAAGACCAAAGTGTTTGCAAAGATATGGAAAAATGGTAGCTCTCTTACACTGCTGATGGGAATGTAATATGGTCCATTCACTTTGGAAGGCAGTTTGGCAGTTACTTAAAAAATTAAACATATACATACCACATCTAGTCATTTTGCTCCTAGGTAAATGAAAGCATGTGTCCTTGCCAATACTTGTACATAGATGTCCATAGCAGCTTTGTTTTTGTAGCTAAACCAGGAAATAATCCAAATGTCTATCAACAGGTAAAAACAGCTATATTCATATCCTATTCAACAATGAAAAGTTGATACATGCAACATCATGAATGAATCTCAGAATTGTTATTCTGAGTGAAAGAAGCTAGGAAAGGTGTACAGTTTGAATAATTCCATTTATGTAAAATTCTGTAGTCCTTGGGTCAAGAAGATCACCTGGAGGAGGGCATGACAACCGACTCCAGTATTCTTGCCTGAAGAATCCCATGGACAGAGGAGCCTGGCAGGCTACAGTCCATAGGGTTGCAAAGAGTTGGACACTACTAAAGTGACTTAGCATGCACGCAGTAGAAAATGCAAACAAATATTAATGACAGGAAGCAGATTAATTGTTATTTGGAAATAGTAGGGGTGGTGGTAGAGAGGACTAGGGGAAAAGGATTAGAGCTGTAAGAATCTTTTGGAAGTGATGGATTTGTTTATTGTCTTGATTATGGGACTTGTTTCAGAGGTATATACATGTGGGAGACTATAGCAAATCAGTTTATTATATGTTGGCCATACTACAGTAAAAATAAAAACTGTCATCTGTCTTTGCTGTCTGACCATCACTGCTACCTCATCTGAGACTATTTCCTAAATTTGCAGGATCTTTAGACCCAGCTAGGTCTAAAGATAGATGGGTCTAAATATCTGTTAAAAATGTTGACTTCTAGGCCTCCAAACTATTAAGATGGGGCTGGGGAATCTGTATTTTTAACAAACACTCCAGGTGACTCTTCTTAGTACTCAAGCTTGGAAAGCACTTGTCCCAGATTAAATTAATGCTACTTTGGTCATCTGAACCTATTTCCATATATGAAAAAAGGATGTTAAGTTTCTAGTGTTAACAGATTTTTTAGCCATAGAACACTTGATGATGCTCTACTGTGGTCAGATGAGATCATTCAGAATTGGACAAATTTTTTTTCTCATCATATATAATATATTGAGATCAGCCTTGCATTATAAATACCTGAAGTAACAAAGTGAAAATCTCTGAATAGTCCCAGCATTAGTAAACATTCCATCAAAGAGTAAAAAAGAATTTTATTTATATACCTGTTGACAAGTCACATCAGTGTGTTAGTGAACATCACATGTTATTAGTGAAAAAAGGTATTTTATATCTTTTGTGTATTAAGCTATAAAATAACACAAGTTGGAGAAGAGGATTAAGAGAAATAGAAGAACATTGTTACTCTCTACATGTTCCTTAAATGGACATAGCAATACATTTTACATAAAACTCTGGGAAAAACAGCCTGACCTTCTTACTGTGCCCTTTCCAACAACATCAAACAAGTGAAAATTATAGAATGTCTGTCTAAATTTAAAATAGTTCAGTTGTCAGAAGACTTGAGAGAACAAGTTTTCCACAAATCGTCCTTGTGCTATTTGGTCTTGATTTTTTTTTAAAAGAGGGTTGGTGAGCCAACATGTAATTAATCAGTTTTTGTGTTGTTGTTAGCTTCTAAGGAAATGAAACTGCAACTTTCCATTTGGCTTTATTGTTCTTTTTTGGTGTTTATTAGTGCTGCAATTTGTAATACAGGAACCGTAGATGGTGCTTAGTGATAATGTGGACAAAACAATGTGACAAAAGTACTTTTTAAAAGTCAGCTTATACATGTTATACTGTTATGATACTTGTGTACACTCCAGGTCACAGATACCACCAGCATTACTGTTTTAGAGTCAGAAGTTGTTAGAACTTCTTTTGTCAGTGGATGGGGTTACTGAAGTGGCAGCATCCACTTCTTACCAATTCTCATTGTTTCTTCCTCCAAGATTGTTTGGATTGATTATTCCTTCCCCACAGCTGCTGCCCCAATGAGTGAATAACAGATCCGTCTCATCTTGTAAAGGCTCTGCTCCATCTGTGTAGTGAACTACTTTCCCTGTGGAAATAGGACACTACTTTAAAAATTAATCATTGCATTGACTAATTACTGTCATTATTAAGAGTTTATATAAAGTTTCAGTTCAGTTCAGTTCAGTTGCTCAGTCGTGTCTGACTCTTTGCGACCCCATGAACCACAGCACACAGGCCTCCCTGTCCATCACCAACTCCCGGAGTTCACTCAAACTCATGTCCATCGAGTCGGTGATGCCATCCAACCATCTCATCCTCTGTCGTCCCCTTCTCCTCCTGCCGTCAATCTTTCCCAGCATCAGAGTCTTTTCCAATGAGTCAGCTCTTCGCATCAGGTGGCCAAAGTACTGGAGTTTCAGCTTCAACGTCAGTCCTTCCAATGAACACCCAGGACTGATCTCCTTTAAGATGGACTGGTTGGATCTCCTTGCAGTGCAAGGGACTCTCAAGAGTCTTCTCCAACACCACAGTTCAAAAGCATCAATTCTTTGGCGCTCAGCTTTCTTCACAGTCCAACTTTCACATCCATACATGACCACTGGAAAAACCATAGTGTTGACTAGATGGACCTTTGTTGGCAAAGTAATGTCTCTGCTTTTTAATATGCTGTCTAGGTTGGTCATAACTTTGCCTTCCAAGGAGTAAGCATCTTTTAATTTCATGGCTGCAATCACCATCTGCAGTGATTTTGGAGCCCAGAAAAATAAAGTCAGACATTGTTTCCACTGTTTCCCCATGTATTTGCCATATAAAGTTTAAAGGTAGAAAATACCTGTGTGTAAGCAGGTACTTTCTTTTAACTTTATTAATTTGAAATCATTTTTCCATTTTTAAGCAGAATAGAATATTACTCTTAAACTGGTAAGTTTATGGAAATTTCAATAGACTCTGTCTCTGTGGAGATTTTAAAAATACAGACCCATCTGCATCTGATCCTGTTCTTTTCCCTCCTCCCAAAGTATAGACCTCAAGGATGGCCATGCTCTACCTAGTGGTAATAATTAATGAAAAAGATATTAAGTTCCGAAAAGTTTAACACTTTGGTTTGGTTATTTAGGATAACTCTGGTCTAAAAAAGAATTGAGAAGTGTTTCATCCTCCCCTGTTTTCTGAAAGAGTTTGTATATGATGGTGCTGTGGTTTCTGTTGTGTTCCCCCAAAAGATACATGGAAGCTCTTAACCCCTTTATCTCAAAAAGTGACTTTTTGGAATTGTTAGAGATAAAATGTTGAAATGAAGTCATAATTAAGGTAAACCTTAATCCAGTATGACTGATGTTATTATAAGAAGAGACACTGGCCTGCAAAGGGAGAATGATATGTGAAATAGAGGTAGAAATTGAAGTACTACAGCAGCAAACTGAGGAACACTTAAGGATTGCTGGCAAACCACCAGATGCGAGGAAGAGGCAAGGAAGGATTCACCCCTATAGGCTTCAGAGGGAGAATAGCCCTGCTGACACCCTGATTTTGGACTTCTAGCCTCCAGAGCTGTGAGATAAATACCATTGTTCAAGTTACCTGGTTTGTGGTGCTTTTTATGGCATCCCTAGCAAACGACTTCACTTTCACTTCTCACTTTCATGCATTGGAGAAGGAAATGACAACCCACTCCGGTGTTCTTGCCTGGAGAATCCCAGGGATGGGGGAGCCTGTTGGGCTGCCGTCTATGGGGTCGCACAGAGTCAGACACGACTGAAGCGACTTAGCAGCAGTAGCAGCAGCAGCAAACGAATAATAGGCTTGTATTATTCTTTTCTTTCAAGCTTAATAGAACTCACCCAGTGAAATTGTTTGGATATAGAGTTTTCTTTGTGGAAACATTTTAAATTGTGAATTCAGTTTCTCTAAAAAACATTACTGAGCTATATATATTTTCTTTTTTGGTGTCTGTTTTGGTAATTTGTGTTTATCAAGGAATTTGTTCATTTAATCTAAGTTGTTGAATTTATTGGCATAAAGTTGAGCTACTTGTAATATTTTTTAATGTCTGTAGGGTCTGTAATGATGTTTCCTTTTTTATTCCTGATTTTGGTTGTCTTTTTGTTTTCTTTGGTCAGTCTAGCTTAGGGTTTCCTCACTTGGGGGCAATTTTGTACCCTCTGTCCTGGGGGTTTGGGCATTTGGCAGTCTCTGGAGGCATTTTCAGTTATCACTACTTGGGGCATCTAGTGGCTGAAGGCCAGGGATGCTGCTGAACTAAACATCCTGCCATGCACAAGGCAGCCTCTAGCAACAGAAATTCAGTCACTCCATGACGTCAGTAGTGCTGAGGTTAAGAAACCTGTTCTAGGATTTACAGTGTACACATCCTGCTTTCAAATATTATGCCACTTCATATTTAATATAAGCAGCTTACAATACATTGTTTACACTCATCGCTACCCATCCTTTATGCTGTTCTCGACATACATTTTATTAGGTTGATGCAAACATAATTGTGGTTTTGGACCATGAATTTTAAATCATTATAACTAGACTCAAACACATCTTTATTAATCAAAATAGGAAACATTACAATCAACACATTTTTGCCAGTGAGAAATAAGTTTGTTTATTCCTGTAATGTAAAAATCCATTCTTTGGGATTCAGCAAACTCTCAGGAAAGCATTTTCTGCCTCCTCCTGGTTATGGAAGCATTTTCCCTGCAAAAAGTTGTAGAGATGCTTGAAGAAGTGGTAGTTGGTTGGTGAGAGGTCAGGTGAATATGGCAAATGAGGCAAAACTTTGTAGCCTAATTCGTTCAACTTTTGAAGCATTGATGGTGTGACGTGAGGTCTGGCATTGTCATGGAGAAGAATTGGGCCCTTTATGTTGACCAATGCCAGCAGCAGGCATTGCAGTTTTTGGTGCATCTCATTGATTTGCTGAGCATGCTTCTCAGATGTAATGGTTTTGCTGGGATTCAGAAAGCTGTAGTGGATCAAACAGGCAGCAGACCAGCAAACAATGTCTGTGACCTTTTGGTGCAAGTTTGGCTTTGAGAAGTGCTCTGGAGCTTCTTAGTCCAACCACTGAGTTGATCGTCGCTGGTTCTTGTCTAAAATCCACTTTATATTGCATGTCACAATCTAATCGAGAAATAGTTCATTGTTGCATAGAGGAAGAGAAGATGACACTTCAAAATGACAATTATTTTGATTTTTGGTCAGCTCACAAGGTACCCACTTAACAAGTCTTCCACCTTTCCAATTTACTTCAAATACCAAATAACTGTAGAATGGTCCATGTTGAGTTCTTCAGCAGCTTCTCATGTAGTTGTCAACTGACGATGACCAGCCACTACACTTCTCATTTTCAAGCCTCTCGTCTCCTTTGCAAAACTTCTTGAACCACTTCTTCACTGCACATTTGTTAGCAGTTCCTGGGCCAATTGTGGTGTTGATGTTGCGAGTTATCTCTACCGCTCTACCGCTTTACAACCCATTTTGAACTTGGATAAGAAAACTACTCGAATTTGCTTTTTATCTAACATCATTTCCCTAGTCTAAAATAAATATGAAACAGCAAGTAATAAGTCATTAGCAAAAAAAAATAAATGTACATTAAAATGATGTATAACGTAACGACATTTATTTAACAGTGTATTCCAGTATCAAATGGTAAATTTCAACAATGCAAAAACCGCAGTTACTTTTGCATCAACCTAAAACTTCCATTTATATTATAAACCCCACAGTACATGGGATTTTGCTTTAAACAGTCTATTAAGGAAATTTTTAAATGAGGAAAAAATACCTAGTTCATATGTTTTCGGCATTCTTCATGCTTTGACTAGATCCAAATTCCCATTGGTGTTTTTTCTTTCCACATGAAGAACTATTCTCATGTGTCTCACAGTGTAGTTCTGCCAGTGACATATTCTCTCAGCTTTTTTTTGAAAACCTGTATTCTGTCTTCATGTTTCAAGTATATTTTTGCTTAGTATAGAATTCTTCGACAATTTAAAAATAATCTAAAAGATACCATTCTACTGTTTTCTTGTTTGTCTAGATTATAATAAAAAATAAAGCTATTGTTCACTAATACATCTTTAAAAAATCTGTATACTTTAGAATATTTCTAGATTTTATTGTTTTTTTAAAAATAGCTTAAAATTTAATGCATTGTGCTTAAATGTTTTAAACAGATCAGTTCTTGTGTTTTCCTCTCCTCTTTTTTCCTTTCCTTTTTTCCCCCCATCACTTATAAAAAGTGTATTTTGTGGCAAGTTATTTCTTTGAGCCTGTTTCCTCATCTGTAATGTCAGGCTACCAATGATGCTTATAGGTTTGTTGTGAAGGAAAAATGAAAAAATGAGAAAAAATGAAAAAAAGAAAGTCTAGAACTTGAAGGGATTCATAAACATGATAGCATGGTACACAGATATCATCCTCCTTATGCAGCTTCAGCTCCCCTGACCTCAAGGCTCACGCATAGTAGCAGATGAGTGGGTATCCCAGTCTGAGTCCTTCCCTGCCTCATGGCAGCAGCTGCATGTAGACATATTCCTGCCAGCACTCCCCACATTCCTGCCATCCTCCCCAGAAGCTGCAGCTGAACTGAGGAGCCCGGTTGGACCATGACTAAGCACTGTTGCCACTGCTTATGATTTCTGCTCCTACCAATAGTTTACGTGTTGATTTTAAATGAATCTGGTCTTTTACGCAAGCAAGGTTGAAAGATATTCTTTCCGGATACTAAAATTTCCTGAATTTCTGTTAATTTAAATTATTTGAATATAGTAAAAATCCATGACATTGTATTTTACACGATTTACATTTCCACTTATCAACTATGCAGGCTAGCCATGGTATTTAAAGTAACACATTTAAATATTAGGAAAATTTTAGAAATAATTAATGATTTTGAGTGGTGGGGCTTGTAATCAACAATAATTCTTTCCAGTGGTTCTAATTACTTTAGAATATACAATAATAATATATTCATATTAAAGGATGCATTCATTGAAGTGTTCTTTTCTGTTCAACAAGAGAATCTAACTGGATGTGTCAAGAGTTGATTGGTATTTTTTATCCGTACCTGGCCACAAGTAGCAGCATTCTGACAACTGTGTTAAATACCCCCTCATGGTGTTGCTGCCCTTCTTCTCAGTGGGCCTTTGGAGTGACGCTGTGGGAACTCATGACTCTGGGCCAGACACCCTACGTGGACATCGACCCGTTTGAGATGGCCGCATACTTGAAAGATGGTTACCGGATAGCCCAGCCAATCAACTGTCCTGATGAACTGTAAGTTTCTTTCTGGGCTTGAAGACATGGGTTAGATTCCATTTACAATGATTGGATGAAAGCAATAAGAACAGGTATCCATACCAATACAGAGACTACTCTTTTGAGAATCATGCCTATTTGGACTTGAATTATACTCCTGTAGAGAAACCGTAAGCTTTCCTGATGGCTCAGTGGTAAAGAATCCATCTGCAATGCAGGAGATGCGGGTTCAATCCTTCAGTGAGGAAGAGGAGGACATGATAACCCACTCCAGTATTCTTGCCTGAAAAATCCCGTAGACAGAGGAGCCTGGTGGGCTCCAGTCCAAAGGGTCAGAAAGAGTTGGACACAACTGAGTGAGCATACACACAGAGAAACCACAAAGTCAGCCAGACTCATTCACTCTTGAGTGCGTTTGACATTAGGACTTTTTTGTCTCATATTTGTAGTGATTAATCCAAGATACTCATTTGCATAGTGAGAAAACACTGAACATGCTGTTAGTTATTCAGACGCCCGGTCATGTCCAACTCTTTGCAACCCCATGGACTGCAGCGTGCCAGAACTCTTTGTCCTTCACCATCTCCTGAAGTTTGCCCAAGTTCACGTCCTTTGCATTGGTGATGCTGTCCCACCATCTCATCATCTGACGCCCTCTTCTGCTTCTATATAGAGCCTTTCCCTTTGCCATCTGGCCTTGCCAGCTGGTGTGAATTGATATACGTGTAAGGAAGAAATTCTGGTCTAGTGAGTGAAATACCTCCTGTCTCCCGCTTTTACCACATAGCTAGTCTTCCCATATAATGGGATCAGAGTGGGCAGGAGGCTCTTCAGGGGTGATGCAGTGCACACTGATTAAGTCTCAGTTCCAGAATCCCCTGAGGTTTTTATACTGTGGTGAGGGGGCAGCTTTGTACAGATTTTACTATAGATCCAGGATTCTTACAGCTTAGTTACAGCTTCCTCTTCCTCCAAGTTTTTTCTCTCACAACTTACATACAGTTGACCCTTGAACAGTGTGGGTTTGAGCTCTGCAGGTCCACTTCCATGTAGATCTTTTTTTCAGTGATAAATGTTGCAGTGTCACACAGCCTGTGGCTGGTTGAGTCTGTGGATGTGGAGGAACTGGGGATATGAATGGCTGACTATAAGTTATATGCAGATTTTTGACTTGTGCAGAGGGTCAGCTCCCCTCACCCCTGTGTTCTTCAAGAATCAACTGTGCAGGATAAAGCAGATTATTTTTTGACTGTGTTTTAAATAGTTACATAAAATCTCTACTTGCTAGTATATTTTGACATGTTTCAGAATTGAAATCCACATGTAATGTCCAGATAACTCATTTTTGCTCTGCGAAGAGATTGATTTTTAATATGTCTTCCTCTCCACACCCACATTTAGACTGAAAACGTAGCTGGTATCATATTGATCAAAAGGTTAAGAGTAACACCTTGTGGAAAAACCCAAACTTTTTGGCCAACCCAGTATATCGTCAATAGGCAAATTTTCTGGTTTTGTCACTGCAGGTTTGCCGTGATGGCTTGTTGCTGGGCCTTAGATCCGGAGGAGAGGCCCAAGTTCCAGCAGCTGGTCCAGTGTCTCACAGAGTTCCATGCAGCCCTGGGGGCCTATGTCTGACTCTGCTGTCACAGTCTCACAGCGTCAGGAGGAAGGTGCCTGCCGGGCCTGCTTGGAGCCAATCTTGGATGCCACATATGTCACGCAGCGCCACAGAAGCACATTTGTCTTCCAGAACACCGTGCCTTAGGAATGCTTTAGAATTTGAACTTTATACAGACTTAATGATACGGAATATTTTCTAGATATCACTTTTATTAGATTGAACTGAAAATGTTTGTGTAAATTTTTTGGCCAAATTTTTTTTTAAACATAGTTAACTTTGGACTAGGGTACATTGTTACAAAATAAATAAACAGTTTTTAAAATTGTTTAAACATGGATATTTGGAATAGCTATCTTAGTGCCAACTGCTTTTTATTTTTTTACTTCATCAATGTAGGTGATTCACCTTTAAAGTTTTTTGTTTGTTTGTTTTAATATCACCAGTCTTGGGAATGGTTTGTCTTCAAGATGCAGTACTTTTTCTTAGGAAAAGAAAAACACAAAAAGATGTTGGTTTGCCTTGTACAGGAAAAGCTAATGTTGGAGGAAGAAGACTTAAAGAAAAGCTAGAGAGGAAAAAAGAACAATACTTACTAGAAATAGAAACTGGCCTTTCATGGAAAATTGTTTCTTTTTTAATTTTTTTTTTAATGAAAAAGGGTTCTGCTTTCTTATTTTGGGGGAAGTAGGAACTGAGTTCATTGAAACATCTTAAATTTGGCAGAACCTAGCATTTCTGAGAACCAAGAGTGGGCTTGGGGGCAGGTCAACAGTAAACAATGGTGATTTTATTTATTTTTACTCTTTGGAAAAGGAGATAACAAAATTCCAGAAAGTGAAATCCTGTTTTTATAGTTAAGACTCCCTTTTCTTGCACCTGGAATAGTGCTATGCACAGAATGGGTGCTTGAGTTGTTGTGAGTTAAAAAATGTAAACAGGTAGATTTTGTGCTTATTTTCAAGGCTGACTTAAGTATAAAATGTTTTTTTTTTTTTTAAAGAAAACACTTGAAAAATTAAAATATTTGTTTTATATTATGACAGTATTGAAAATGTTCTTCATAATGAATGATTGTTTGTGTCTGATAAGTCTCTGAACACACAACAGCTGGATACCCTGTTTCGTTTCATGCATGTCTCATTCAGGCTCCCAACACAAGTGCAGTTGACTGTACTCAGCCACCAGGTTCTAATAAAAAGTTGAGATTATTATTACAGGACAGTATTAAAATGCTAAAGCTTTTCTCCAGAGCCATTAAATTCAGGGTATATGTGTTTATGCTTGGCTATAGTTGACCTAAGGCAGAGGTGAATGGGCCTCTTCAATGTTAATAGCTAGGCCTGCAGGTGCCTGCCTCTGCTTCCATCCTCACGAGAGAGAGTAGAGAGAGTACGTAGCAGGTGAAGGCTTTTGCTGTTGTTAAAAGGAGCTTTATGAATCAGCAGTTCATTTGGGAAAATAGCTCACATGATTTGTGCTCTGCTATAAGCAGCCAAAATCATGGTCTCTCCGTGTGCTTCTTTTTAATACTGGTTCTTCGGTTTTATGAAATACTCAGTCCCCTAAAGGGCCAGCTCTTTTAAAGCTCTTTGAACTTTGTAAGTCATAGAAGTTTGGGTTCACAACCTGCAATCTTAGAAGGCAGTCAGTCAATAAATATTTACAGCATTTACTGTATATTATTATGCACATGAAGTGAGTGGTTAAGCTCTGGCATCACTTCTAACATTCAGTGCCTGTTTTTAAGTGTTCGGGATAGTATGTTGTTTAGATATCACAGTTCGGTACACAAGATCAGTTCAGAGAAAAAAAAGTGCTGTCATTGACTTCTACCCTAAGTTGGCATGTAGTAAGAGGTGCTCTCAGTTTGCTTGGATGTGCAGTGCCTTTAACCGTATCTCTGTTTATAGGTTATTTTATGTATGTATATTTGTTTTAGAGGTGGTTTAAGACTTAGATAGGTTTTTCTTGCTGAACTGCTTGGAGTCATTGGCTTCAACGCAAACAGCAGTTATAAGATTTCCATGGCTGGTCTCGTTCCAGTGGTTTGTGGATATTACTGAATAGATTTTGTAGAAAATGTAATTTTTATAGGAAAGAAGCAAATTGGCAAAGCGCTGATGTGGTATAAGCTGACTCTAGTGACCAAGAGCGCTGTTACATTCTCTCCTTTCTTGTAACAACCCCATTGTAAGAAAATTTTCTTTCTAAAAGTAAGGAAGTTTGGGTTATTCATTCAGTTTATATTTATTGAGAGCCCACTATACATCTGGCCTTCAAGATATGCAGGGAATAAGACTTTGATGTCCCTCCCATTTTAGGTATCACATACTGTTTAGAAGACTCAGATAATGAACATAAGCAAGTGCTGGGGTCCAGCCCCGGTGGATCCAGGGAATTTGAAGCGGGGACGGCATCGGCGAGGATCAGGAAACAATTGCTTAATTAAATGTTAATTAAGGATATAAAGAGTGGTTAAATAAGGATAGCTCAGCAGGAAAATTCAGTGGAGAAAAGAGGCCGAATAATTCAGCCAGAAGGTGAGGGAAAGAACGACATGGGGAGAGCAAGCTTTGGTGAATAAGGCCCGCACTTTATTTTTCAAAGTAGTTTTTATACCTTAAGTTATGCATAGAGGATAATTGGCGAAGGGGTAGAGTCATGCAGTAAACCAGGCTTTCTTCCTGCAAACTTATCATATGCAAAAGTTTAGGTGATTTGCATCATCTTCTGGCCCAGAGGCCTGTTAACATTTTAAGACCCTTTCTTCAGAAAACTTATTTTTCTCTAAAGGTGATTATTCAGGGGCCACCCTCCAAAAGCATTAGATAAATTTGCATTCCTATAGGGCAAAGGTGTGGTGGGCTATAACAAGAAAAAGAATTAACTCAAGGGTCCAAGGTTACAAACATTAAAGCTACTACTTACACCAATTATATTAATACACTGCCAGGGACACAGCAGGTAAGGGATATGGAAACTTAGCAGCAAACGTTGGCCCAACAAGTGAAAAACCCTTCACCAATACAATTTCTAATCTATCTTTTAACTGCTCAAAGGAATCTGTATTTAGACAGTTTAGAACATCTCATCCCTCTCATGGTTGAGAGGCTCTGAACAATCACATGTGGCTGGAAGAACCTATTCAGGAGAGAGATGGTGGTGGGGGACAGCCCCACGTAAAGTCAGAGGTGTAGGTGAGAGCACAAAGCAGAAAATAGGCAGACTCTGGTTTTGGGGGTAGATGCTCGAGAATTTCCAGGGGGACTCCTGAGGCTCGATCCTGCCTTTGCATATGCTGGACCTCCTTCCTCATGAGCTTTGCCACGGGCGGAGTTCCTCACGCTGGCTTCCGGCATCTCCCCCTTTTTTATTTCTTAAAACAGCCAGATGCAGCTCAGTTGTGAGCTTCTGAATGTTCTGTCGAAGAATCCTGACAATACAAGGAAGAATGATTATGAGAAGATTAGACAGAATGTTTTTTCCAGAAATAAAGTTAGAGAAGGTGTGAAAAAAGTCATTAGCTGCTCCAGCTGCGGTAAAATCCAGTCGAGAGTGTTCCAAGGTCTGTATTTGATTATGAAGTTTCCCTAAGTCCAGGCCAATGTCAGAGCTGTTCCAAACACCTGAGATATGATTTTTTATTTTTTTCCCATTCATAATCTGTCTCATTTACCTTTAAAGATGTCACGCATATCCACCGGTAATCAGCGTGGCATGACAGAGCCATTTTCACTTTTAAAGCCTGTAACTCAGTCCCAATATGCATTATTGCCTCTTCTAAGGCATCTACTCTCATCTCCAATTTTCTATCTAAAACTTCCTGTGTTGCTAGAGTTAAAGAAATATTTTTAGACATGGTATCAACATATTGGGCAGTATGCACTTGTTGAGTCAATGATATTGCTGCCACAGTAACAGAAGCAATTGCTGCTATTAAAGCTGCTATTCCCAGGATAAGCAAGCCCACAAACCATCACGATCACATTAAATCCTGTAGTTGTCAATAAGTGGTTACATCATAAGATAAGGTGGACATTGTAACACTACAAAGGAGCAAACATTATATTGAGGGTTTAAACAAGATGAGAGCATACATTGTTCACAAGTCACTACATTGGGTCCACCAGTGAAAGTCATATGTATACTAAGTTTTCCAGAATCGTTGGTAAAGAGGAAAACATAAGGAGAGGGTAGAGAAGCCAAAACAGAATAAGTAGAATTATTTTCTGGTTGGAGTTCGCGCTGCAGCAGCCCCGTCAGTCTCGCCAGGATCTCGATGTTTATCTTGCCTACCCTTCCGGTGGGCTCCTCTTTTGTGATCGAAGTAATGGGGGAACCGTATGTCTGGGGGACTGCAATATGGTGAATCAGCCTGTCGGGGATCTAAATTGGAGAATCTGCGTCCTGTGGAAAAGTACAAGCACATCCTCGACCGCTAGTTAATAATGGATCAGGACCCTTCCATTGTCCGGAAAGGAGGTCCTTCCATTTGACTAATGGTTTTGCATTCAATTGCTCCGGGCACCAGTGGCGAAGCATTGCAGTAGTTCCGGCTGAATCAGTATTTAAAATATTTATTACGAAAAGAGCATGTTCCAAGATTTGATGGGGAAAACTATACTTAAATTCCCCTTCCTTTAATTTTTTGAATTTGGATTTTTAATGTTTGATGTGCTCTTTCCACAATGGCTTGTCCCTGGGGATTATAAGGGATGCCTGTATTATGTTTAATTTGAAACTTTATACAAAATTCCTGAAAAGACTTAGAAATGTAAGCAGAAGCATTGTCAGTTTTCAGAACTTTTGGCAGGTCCAAATATGAAAAACAAGTAAAGAGATGTTGTATCACATCTTTAACTGCCTCTCCAGTATGAGCAGTTGCAATAATAACGTGAGAAAAGGTATCTACAGTTACATGAACAAAGGACAGTTTTCCAAATGAGACATGAGTTACATCCATTTGCCAGAGTACGTTAGGTTTGAGACCGCAAGGATTAACTCCCATAGGTAGACTATTATAAACAGTGGGGCAGTGAAAGCAAGAATGCACAATCTCTCAAGCAGTCTCTCTGGGAACTCTGGGTGAACCCCGCGCAGGTTCACCGAAAAAAAGAAAAAAAAAGTGAAAAAGAAAAAGGAAAAAGAAAAAAGGAAAGAAAAATCGTAATAGAAAAGGATTCTACAAAAAGAAAATGTTTCTCTTATGACCAAGCAGAACAGTAAGGGGATTTAGCAACACTATTAACCCCTGACTCCACCGGGGCTGGACCCTGGCAAGTGGCGCCTGAACAGGCTTTTCAAAGGTAGGTCCCTCAGAGCAATTAGGGTCGTCAGCCCTATTGCTCCCCCCTCAGAGCAATTAGGGTCATCAGCCCTATTGCTCCCTGCTCGGAACAATTAGGGTCATCAGCCCTAGTGTTCCCCCAGTGTTGAGTTTTCGGGACGGCTAGGACCCCACTCAGGGTGCCGCGGACCCCCCTGTAGGATAGACAGGGCGAATAGGAGTGGAAAGTATTGAAAGTGTTAACGGGTTAGAGAGAAAACCCGGTTTCTAGAGTTAAAAGGTTGAAGGAAAACCTGATCTTTGAAAACTAAAACTATATCTTCTGCTATACTTAATTTTCTGACATGGGTAACACTGAATCAAATGAAAGACAGCTCTTTATAGGAGTAATTTTGCAGTTATTAAGTAAGAGAGGAATCAAAGTTAAAAAATCTACCATTCAATCATTTTTTTCATTTGTACAAGAATAGTGTCCTTGGTTTCCAGAAGAGGGTACTGTTAATTTAGATACTTGGGTGAAGGTAAAAAAAAAAAAAAAAACAACTAAAAACTTATCCTACAAATATGATTAAAAATGTTCTGGACCCCTGTCATGAGGCTGTTGGATAGCCTATGGGAGAGGCTATAGCGGTTAATGGTAGTGGGTCTCCACTTTCTGCACAGATCATATTTTCTGCCATTGATGAAGGAAAGGAGGGAGACTGTGCTCTACCTCCCGAGGAAGGAGAGGGCTTACAGGACGCTGCGCCCGGGCGCCCTGGCGAGCCCCCTCCCCCTCTACACAAACCTTTAAAAATTTATCCAACAATTTCTGATTTAAGGCGACTACCCCACCTCCACTTGCACCTCCCAGGGCCTAGGAATTCCCCAGTTTACATCCAGAGCCTCCCAGAGCATTGCCTAAGGCTAAAAAAGATAAAGTTTTCTTTTAAAGTAGCTTTGAAAGAATACACAATATACAGAGCCTGCTCCTTGCAGAAAACCCCCTGGGGGGAGGGTGGGGCTCACCCAAGCAAAAAAAAAAGAGAAAAAGAGAAAAAAAAAAAAAAAAAAAAAAAGGAAAAAGAAAAAAGGAAAGAAAAATAATGGTAATAGAAAATGATTCTACAAATAAAAAATGTTTCTCTTATGTCCAAGCAGAATGGTAAGGGGATTTAGCAACAATATTAACCCCTGACTCCACCAGGGCTGGACCTCGGCAAGCAAGATTTTGTTAAGTGTTATAAAAGAAAAAAATACAGGGTGGTATCAGAGAGAGTAACTTTAAATGTCTTTAGTCAGGCCTCTCTGGGCAGCTGGCATTTGAGTTGAGATCTGAATGACAAAAAGCCAGCTATGAGACAATCCAGACAGAAGGGACATCCTTAGAAGCCTTAAAGCAGGAACGAGCTGACCACCAGTGTCAGCCATCCCTGTTCATTCTCCAGCTGCTGCCACTGGAAGAAGAGAGTAAAGGCCAGTGTGGCCAGAATGTTGTTAGGGAAGAGGGATGCAGAGGAGATGCAGAGACAGACCTGTGTGGGGAGGGTAGATTGTAAGCCAGGCGACACATTTATATTCTAATACAATGGAATTTCATTCAAGGAGTGTTTAAATAAGGATGTGACATGGTCTGCTTGGCTTTTACAGAATATTATGCCAACTTTTTGTGAAGATTAGACTGTAGGGAGGCAAGGGTGAAGGTAATGAGACTGTAAGAAACTTGCATAGTTTAGGAGAGACGAGAGAGTGGTTTGGGACTAATCTGAGTAGTGCAGGAAATCAGGAGGGAAAGACTGGACCTGATTTGTTGGATGTTGGAGGGTGGGGTGAAGAAAGAAAGAGCATAATCAGGAATGATAATTTGACACTTGAATGTATAGTTGAATCTGTATGGCCAAACTATACACTGAGATGGAGAAAAACACCAAAACCTCAGAACAGGATTGTGCTTTGGCAGGGGAAATCAGTAACTTTGTGTAAACCATGTTTGAGATGCCGATTGGTAATCTAAGTGGAGATTGTTAAGGAGTTAGAGAACCTGCAGCTCAGGGAGGAGGTCTTAGCGAACATGTAAATGTAGCAGTGTAACATGTGGATCATATTTAAAGCCACGGCATTGGATGAACTTGCTTTGGGAGCAGTTACAGATGGAGAGAAGATCCTGGGACTGAGTCCTGAGCACTCCAACTTGTAATGGTCTAGAAGAAAAAATAACAAAAGACTGAGAAGAAACCACTTTACTTGGAAAAAGCAACAACAACAACAAAAGGAAAAAGGAAAGAAAGTGTTTCAAAATGGAGGAAGAAACCTGTGTGGGATTTGGCATTATGGAATTACTGGCAGAAGCAGTAGGGCTTGGAGCAAGTTGAAGTGTAAATACTAGGAGGGAAAGTGGAGACCTTACTTGAATGTTTTGCTGTGAAGGGAAATGGCGCTGTAATTAGAGGAGATCAGAGGAGTATTGGGGTAAGGGGATGCAGGGAGTGGCACGGGCATGTTTGTTTTCCAGGTGAACATACAGTATCAGGAAACGTTTCCCTGTTCATGGGAATGACTAAGCAGAGGGAGGAAAAATCCCTTGGGTGTGGAGTCCTCTTCATTCTTATTGTTTGATCTGCAAGCATGAAAACCTCTCTAGCCACCATCTCTTTCCTTATGGTAAACGTTATGTTTTTACTGGGGGGCAGGGGGGCAGCAAGAATGTGAGGGTGAAGGGAAGTGGTGCACAGAACTTTTAACATTTCCATCATGTGAAAACCTGAGCCCACATGCCCTAGAGCCTGTGTTCTGCAACAAGAGGAGCCACTGCATTGAGAAGCCTGCACACAACAGCTGGAGAGAAGCCCCGCTCACTGCAACTGGAGAAAAGTCCTTGCAGCAATGAAGACCCAGTACAGCCAAAATAATAAGTAAAATTATTTTTTTTTAAAAGATGGAAATTGATTACATTTGAAATTATTCCTCTGAGCAAATAGTAGTATGCCATTTGTTCATATTTGGTTTATCAATTATATTTCAAAACTAAAACATTTTTTAGCAATTTGTTTTTGGAGAGGGATAAGCACCTAACCCTAACCCTAACCCTTTTCTTTATGGGGATATATAAAACTGGGAAAAACACATATAGTTTGAAAATAAAATAGCTATTTACCCTTTTAAAAAAAATTAAGGCCCACTGCATGGCATCTGAATGTTCCATTTGGAATCCACTTTTTTGTGTCTTTCTGAACTTTTTTTTTTTTCTTGCCTTCTTGGCTCCACGAATCAGTCCTGCTGATGTTAGCTAGCATGCATCATTAGGAATAGTATTTGGCTGCAAGTGATCGAAACACGATTATAATCACTTAACGAAATACAGGCTTATTTCTCTCACATGGGTGCAGGGATCCCAGGATATCACCCGTTACCCACTACCTCCGTTTTGGCTACTCTGTCAGCTTCAACATGTTTTTGTTGTGAGAGACCCCCGAGGCCTAGATTTGTAGTAGGCAGAAAGATGAGAGAAGGATGAAAGGCAAAAGGCATGAGTTAGTTGAGTCTTTTTCTTGAGGAGACAACTTACCCGTAGTATACTTCGACCAGCATCTTACTGGCCAGAACTGTAGCACATGGGCACCCCAGCAGTCCACCATCTTGGGAAATAAAGTTTTGTTGGATTTTTTTCAAAGATTCGTTGAGATTTAATTCACATATCACCCTTCCAGTGTACAACCCTGATTTTCAGTATATTCATAGACTTGTGTGATCACCACAATTGAATTCATTTTTACCAATGTGAAAAGAAAGAAACCACATACCCATCAGCAGTTACTCCTAATTTCATTCCTACCCTGCCCTCGGCAACCACAAGTGTGTTTTCCGTCTCTTTAGATTTGCCTGTCCTAGACCTCTGATGGAAATGGTATCATATAACATTTAACTTTTTATGTCTAACTTCTTTCATGTAGCATAACATTTTGGGGTTCATGCATATGTTAGCATATTCACTTTCTTTTTATGCAAAGTTTTATGCAAAATTTTTCATTGTAATGAATATATATGTATGTATATGTGTGTATGTATGCATGCATGTATGTAAACATATACTATTCATCAATTTATGCACATTTGAGCACATATATTGAACAAGATTTACCTTCCATTGGTAAGAAAGTAGGGATGGCTGTTGGTGGGCAGCTAGCAATGTCTGTCCCTGTGCAGAAATGGGGTAAGGGGCTGGTCCCTGGGCTCCTTTAGCAGCAGTATCACTGCTTCAGAGTTCTGTCAGTATGAGAGGAAGTACAGTGGTTGTAAAGCCTTGCCCAGTGTAAGGACGACCCAGTCAGCTTGTTTTTGGGTTGGTGAGTACTGCTGTTATTTGAGAAAGCCAGATCCAGACAACTGCCTAACATTTGAGCCTCTATATACAGAAAACCCTACTATGCCATCATGACTGCTGTTCCTTTGGCCTCAGCCCTACTATTTTCCACCAGTCCATAATTCTGCCGCCACTTTATAGGTTTGGCCTTGCAGGGATATTTTTGTTCTCAGTGTTTGGCCTGCAGTATTTCCCACCAGGTGCCTTTCCTCTAGCTTCAGTCTCACTACCTAGAGCCTTTGGGATTAGCTGTCTGTCCATAAAAATTCTTAGTAAAAGAGCTTAAACATTTGTTTATTCATTTAATGAAATATCATGTGAATTTATTGGACTATATTTTATATGCTTTTTTTTAAGACTATTTGTATTCATGTAAGGTTTGTTAATTTTGAATTGAGAGTATTTGGTGACAGTGTTACTTAATATACATCTAAAGAACATCTTAGATGTTGTCTGCATAACTCAGAGAACAGGACATTCTGGACACTGGTGGACTCGAGGAGGAATTGGTCATAGGCCCTGGCCCCAGAAAAGTGCTGGACTTCATATTCTGAATGAAGCTCATCTAACTCTTACCTGCTCAGGCCAAAATAGGTTTGACTTGACCGTAATCTCTTCATCAGCAAGTGCAGTGTCTTGATAAATCTGTGTTTTAAGTTTTGTGTTGGAATCTCTAGGCAGTGTCCCTCTGGCCTTTGATCTTTCCCCCCCTCTTAGATACCCACAAGATGACCTGACTGAAAGGAGGGCAGCTTTATTTGACCTGCCAGGCATTCTTGGTCAGTTCATCAGACTCTTGTCTCGGGATAAGTACTCCCTAGGGGGTCCTTCCAGCCTCTTCTGGGAAGGCAGGAAGAGGAAGAGACAGAACGCTGCAGCCAGGCACCGCTGGGCTTTGTGGAAACCTGGGGCTGGCTCTGCCCTGAGGGCCTGCCCCGTCCCCACAGCACTTGCTGGCCACCTTGGCCATCTTACTGCCAGCCTCAACATCAGATGCATGTGTCATGTCCCTCTGAAAGGAACATCCTTCCCTTTCCACAGGAGGCAACATTTCAAATGTATGTAAACAATAGAATAAGATTTAAAAGTAGATGGAAAGATTGCTTCCCCTCCCCAAGTCATCTTAGCGTAGAGCTGATGATATCATCACACTTTAGAGCTGAAAAATGAATATCCTAACTTCTATTTTAGGAAACTGAATTCAGTATCACTTCCCAGACACAGGATAAAAAATAGGCTTTTTCTCATGGTGATTTTTAGGGATTGGGTGTTTTTTTTTTCCAGCAAGGGGAGTAGACACTAATATTGGAGTAGTCACTAATATTCCAAAAGTGGGCATTTTAATATCTGTCTGTCTAGTTAGTGAATGTTTTATTTTTTTAGATCTGTGGGCAGTTTTGGTATTTTTGGAACATAACATTCAAGGAAAAATGGCAAGAAAGATTTCTGGGGTAAATGGCCAATGTGTCATGAAGGACTTCATTTATTGCAAGGTTTAGACTGAGTTTTGTAGGTGATGGAGATTCAGTGAAAGGCCTCCATCAAAGGTGGTGTGGTCACATTTGTTTTAGTGGCTGGTGGCCATTGCTGACTAACACCGGGCATTATCTCAGTTATCTCCTATTAAGTAGTACCGTCATCTCCATTTTGCAGTGGAGGAAAGGAATGCTGAGGTGGGTTGCACAGGTAGTATGTGGTGGAGCTGTGAATTCCATCCAGGGAGTCTGATCGGAGCTCAGGGAAAAGGACTCCACCCACTGGGATAGAGGAGAGTATTGCGTGGGTGCGTGGGACATGGTGGACCCTGCTTGCTCATCTCCACATTTGTCGTGCATAAGGGACAGGATTGTTGAGAGTGAAAGTCAGATGGGGGCCTGATAAACATGAGAGCTGGAAGCTTTTACTACGGGAAATTCACAAGGGAGCTGATCAGAATCAAGTGAAGGTGGATCTTAGCTGAGGCCTGGAGACAGGACTGCCCTGATCGGTTACAGCATTGTTCTGCACACTTTTGACTGTACTTGAATCTGTATAACAAGGAGTGGGTTAAATACGATAAACATTGATTTTCTCTCATGTTGCAATCCAAAGGGAGGAGAGTGGAGGGACTCATTTTCCAGAACCTCTCAGGGTCCTCAGTCCTTCTGTCTTGTTCCACCATTCCATCGACTGCTAATGTAGCCACAGCCA